>NC_138858.1:86138750-86738750 GCF_965183815.1 Platalea leucorodia
TCGTGATTATTTTAAATATTCAGTGTCCTTAACCCCATACTTAGCCAGTGAAAAGAATGATCAAATGGGGGGGGAGGGATTATTTTCAAGCCACATTTATCCAAGTATCTTTAACAGCAATTTTCTTAGGTCAGTGACAAAGTAAGAGTAAGCTAACACAAAGTGCTACACAGTTCTAAAACATGACAAGCCAGCAGAATAAAGGAAGACAAAGCAATCTGTAAGTATCTCTACATTATCAAATTAATGTAACACAGGAAACTCTAAGAAGGTAATACACACAATTAATACAACAATGGTAACACATATCTTGGAAAGGATGCACTAAATTCCAAAGGGTAATTGGATTTGCAGAACTGCAAGTGGGGTTTTTTCCAGTTCAGTCATGACAGGGCCAGAAGGTAATGATACATCTGCCATGATGCAACAAGCAGACCTGTCTTCTGTCAAGAGTTGAAATCATAAAGGAATAAGCTGTCGTTAGCAACCTCTCTCCAAACAGTAGAGCTGTCATCTCATTGTTTTCCTTTGCTGGCATGGGGGCTGGTGTGGGCTTATATATCCTGTCAGTTCAGTATTAGCCTCAGCTTTTAACCTTTTCTTGAATTTCTGACTTAATAATTATTAGCTCCTATACAGCCTATTATGTATTATTAAGTATTTTATGATCAATTAATATTGCTTTCAACTAACTATGCAACTTTTCCTTCTGTCTGCTTGTTGATCAGTAGTTCAAATCAGTATTTGAGAGATTATCATAAAATGTTTCTGAATTAAATACATTGCTTTTTAAATTTTCTTTCCAGAGTATGGTATATTTTATTGCAAATATATGTGATAAACTATTTAGTAATACATTGTAATTTGTGTTTATGTTTTTAGAAAGATCTCAAAAGACCATCCAACCAGCTATGTAACTTAAGTTTTCTTAGTATTATCCCCACAAAAAGCAGGAGTTTTAAATACAAGTTTTCTCTACTAAGAAGCATTTTATAGGCAATGTTATTTCTATGGTCTAACAGAATGAATAGAAGCAAATACATATACCAGAGTCAGAAAATTAATATTTGAAAGAAAACAATATAGCACATTATTGTCCATTTTAGTGAAATTTTACTTCCAGTAAAACAGAATGCCCAAATAAGATTATGATTACTCTGGCACTGTAATTGCCTATTAATAAATAAATGAAGTATTTTAACATCTTTCTGCAACAATATGCTTAGGAGACATAAAACATACATAAATATTAGAATTCTGTGGAAGAACTGTAATTGCAGTGAAATGTCAGCTCTGTTTTTTTCCAGAAAGTGTCACTTGCCCATCTTACTGAAATTACGCTAGCGCATGTATAAACTATAAGACAAAATTTTAAATCTTAGGTTCCTAAAACAGGACCACTAGAACAAAGGGGGTATTTTCTGTCAAGATATTCTATGCTTAAAAGCAAGAAATAAAAGTTTTGCAGCAAGAATTCTTGTTAGTGTAGTTTAAACAAAGCATAATTTCTTGGCAACAATGTGTAAACATCCACTTTTCAAACTAGCCGATTTTCGCAATATGGAAAGACCAAAATGTGTTACCATACCAGTTACTAACCAGTAAGGCTACTAAATCCCATGAAAGTTATGGTGGGTAAATTTACTACTGTTACACTGAATCATTTTGTTGTTCCATTCAACTGAGTTACAAAACTAATGACATCTTATTTCATGCTGAAGAAAGTAATCACCCTCAGCAATTCTCAGTAAGTATTACCAACGTGATAGTTTTATACAAATGTATGATATTAATATGAGTGAATAAATCCAATATCCTGACCAAAAATATTCTTAAGAACAGCAATTGTTAAGAAAATGCTGTGAGAAGAGTAGGATAAACACAAGAGAAAACTGAAGCTGAAAATCATGTTTTATCAGCCATTAAAGAAAGATTTCCTCAGTTGATGACCACCTCATGAAAACCTTTCTTTTGTTTGTTCATGGAAAGCCAGATTTTTGGGTGCTGCTGCAATTCTTCTGAAAAACTCATCCAGGTTCTTTGAAGAAGCTATTTTTCTGGTGCTATTACACCTATGTCAAGTATTAATTCTCCTTTAAATAATAATAAAAATATCTAGGCCATCTTAAAGTGTGCTGAACTTCAAACCAGGCAACAATTCTTGGATGGTTTTTAAAAAAATAATAATAAATTTAAAAAAAAAATCAAATAACTGACAGTTGTTGTGGTTGACTTTTTATTAGTATCCTTGGGACCACAGCTATCTTAGGTAACAAATGTACTGAATTTCCAAAGACACAGAAAGCATCCAACAGTTTCTTTGTACTTATGCAGTAAACTGATGTCCTCTTTATTCCCTAGAGGAAAGGCATCAAAGATAAGAGTACTCCAAAATTCGTCTCAATGTCCAAACTTAGGTAAGCTGAGCTCCCGTTTCCCCAAGGAACAAACTTACTCTGTAAGTAGATCAATGTCTGCTTCTCCTTATCTAACAGTCAGTGGACTTTAAAGTACAGAATCTGCTTCTCCAACAACTACAGAAGGAATGCTCTTACATGGAGCAGTAGGCCAACTTTTGCACCCCTTCTTGCTTCTTCTCCTATATCATTGGTATCACTTGTACATCTCCTAAACAAATCTTTAGATTACCATCCACGTTGTTACCACTCAACAACGAACCAGAGAAGCATACCTCTTCATAACCTCCTCCTCCTAAAGAGCCTAGTGACTGAGGTCCTCACAGGGAACATGGGAGCCCCTGAACTACCTAAATGAAACCAGGAACGTAAATCCTTAATTCTTGACACCGCAAATAAATGCCCTCATAACTGAATTAAAGAATGTACCTCTCTCTCACCATCTCCTCCTGGCGCTGCTTCAATCATTGTATATATGACTTATCTGAGAAGAGCCTGACTCTACGGACAGTGAATGAGACATTTACACAAAATGTAGAAGAGACAGATTAAAATTCCTCTTCTAATTTACATTTATTTATTTATAAAAAAATGGAATAGCTTCAGTGCAGTATTATCATTAAAAGTGGAATAGTCCCTCATTCCCAGAGGAGGGACTTGAACTTCAGTCTCTCACGTGTCAGATAACTGCTTCTGTCAAAAATCAGTATTTCCCACTGCAGAAAGTTTTAGTAGAAAAGCTCTGCTTTAACAAAACAACAAGCCTATGCAGTATTTATTTTGTATGGTATTTATAGGAAATTGCCATATTTTTTGTCTTAAATCTCTTTATAGTATATATTTTTTATCATTTTAATTAAGCCTTTTTTACTACCTTACTGCTTTGTATTATCACACTTGCCTTTTTTATACTAGTTTTTCTAAAGTAGATCTTTTCCTACCTTATTTTAATGTATTTACACATATCTTTCTCACACATTCTATACACTTTTCTCCCTCCTCCTTTTCCTACAGTCTGTTCTCTATCTTGTCGCTTGTTTGCTCTCTTTTTCTATTTCAAAATCTTTTACACAATCAAGCTTGAATTTCTGAATTAATGCATAGTCTTACCTCTTCACATAAAACCTTGAAAACTACTCCCAACACCTATTACACAAAAGATTGAATCTACACAACAGAATTTGATATGAAAGATGGAAGGAGAAGTATTACCTACAGGAACCACCCAGATGAAAAGAAAAAACACATTTCTAGTTACTCAAATTCCCACCAGGATATTTCTCCTTGGATCTTTTCTTTTCAGTGTGTATCAGCCCTAAGCCACTAGAAGCATGATAAATTTTAAGCCTTTACATTGCTCCCTTATTCCATACATGCTTTAAGAGAAAAGTTTTTTATTTTTTTCTTGAAAGTGTTTTACTAGAGAGAAATAGTTTCTTTTCTTCCCTTAACTTCCTGTCTAGGAGAGAAGTGTCAGTTTATCCTGCTCAATCCACTGGTCACTGGTAACTCCAGCTTTTACTTCCCTGTTTTCAGTTTTTCCATGAAATGAACTGAAACTTGCTTGTGGTAGTCTCATAACTCTCCACAGAGAAAAGCAGTAGAGAAAAAGATATGCTTTTGACCTACATATAGGGGTTTTTTGTTTGTTTGTCTGTTTTGTTTTAAGGAAAGCGGAAGTGACATTTCTGAACCAGTTTCTGCACAGAAGACATTTAAGCACTACTTTTGCAATTTTTAATTTTATTTTTAAATGAAAACCTATTCTCCAGGAAATGTTTCAAGCTACCTGCATATGATCACAACAGATCAGTGGAATTTTCAAATCCTAGATCCTATTATACACTTCAAATTCACAAAGTTTATTAGGACAAAAAAAATCCATGTTCTCCTCTCATCAGCACTGTAATCTTATGCTTTGATAAGGTCTGCTGGTTTCATTCAAGGGTGAGACCTCTTCTTAGAAGAAACACTGGAAGATCAAGGAAAATAATTCCTTAATTCAACCTGGCAACGTTGCATGAGGAGTTATCACAATCTTCATTCAGTCCATTTACTGTCCATGCCAGTTATTTTCATTTTATAAGAGACAGAAGTGCCTAAATCAGCTAGAAGATTGAATACCAGAAAATCCAGAAAAGAATGCAATTTTTATTATTATTAACTAAAATTGGAGTCCTTATACTCACTCTACCATAATTTCCTGTATTTGGAAGAGTAATTCATAGGGTCTGTACATGAAATAGACATGGTATCAGCATGTAACTCTCTGTATTCTCTTTTTAGCCATAACATAATGACTCCAAATACCTTCAGTGAGGTTCGACTTCCATAAAATATTGCCTTATCTAACGAGATACACATCCAATTCCCACTACAGTGATTACAGGATACAAAAAATAGCAATACATTTAATATAATAAAATTGAATATGATCTAATCTTCATTTTGCATGAAAAAAAAATTGCAAATAGTATGTGTTCTAAACATGTATTACATTTACCAGAATTTTAAGACGCACAAAAAGGGAGAGTGGCTTTTACAGTAGCTGGAATTACTTGACTAAAGAGAACTACGAATTTAAAAACCATGCTAAGAAAGAAGGAAGTCAAAAGATATGAGCACAAAGTCTGATGTCCAAATGTGATCAAATGATTACATTTTTTTAAAGACATTTTCACATCAAACTCTTCGAGTTTTTTCCTTTGTTTTCAAAGAAGCATTCAAAATGCAGAAATACCTAATCTGTTTTTAAGGATAATATCCATTTGAGGGAACAGAGTTCTGATCTCTGTCATACCGGCAAAACTATTGCATAAAAGAAATAAAAATAACAAAACAGGAAAAGGAACTATAATTCTCCTCTACCACAAATATTTTCTTAAAGATTATCTGTTAATTTAGTGATAGTATCCCAGTTTTAAATGCTCAGCCTCTCGTGTTAGCCAAGACAGCACCATCTCCAGAGAAGAATGAAAATGCAGGCATGTAAGCATTGCTACGAAAATTTAAGTAACTACAGCTCTTCAGGTTTTGGAACTTGCACTCTAGAAATTAACTTCCTACACTGGACCTACCATACGCCTATATTACATTCAATAATCCTAAACTATTTTTTGTTCTGCCTCTGAGTCTTGATTTAAAATTAACAAAAACTTCATGTTAAAAGAAGGCAAGCATCACTTTCACAAGACTAGGTTTCTTTTTCACACAAAGTATAGTCTGGTTCTTTGTTAGTGGATTGCACAAAACAACAATAACTTAATGGCCCAATGTTTTAATATGTTTTCTTTCTTTGCTTTATTAAAAAAAAAAAACCAACATGTTTAAACAGAAGCATTTTCTATACTGAATAGTTTCAAGCCAGCTGCAAAAAATTCAACTTAATTTAGCAAAATGTGTAACAGTCACAGTGACAACATTGGTATTTAGAGCAGAACATTAGCTTAGCTTGGTCAATATAATAGAAATAGTGACTCTTAAATAGGCTTTTCTAATATTTACTACAGGAAGTCTCATTTCGGTAGCAGGATGCAAGGCATGTATTACACCTACAAAGTTCCAATGTTGAAAACATTACACAAATTGTGCATTGTCTCTCACATAGATGTAAAGGTAACAAAATTATATCCATAAAATGTAAATGTTTTTTACTGTCAAGTATTGATAGGTGAATCAGTAATCAGCACAAAACTGGAAAAGACTGTGCCTCTAATAAATTCAGTACAAGCCTAGCAAAAAAGCCTGCTGTTATCACGAAAGCTTGTTATCACGAGATTAGAAGAGACGTTGAGTGAGAATACGTACAAATTTAATGAAATGTAAAAGAAAACACTTCAAATAAAAACAAATTTCTGTAGTGCCTTCTATTGCATCTCATCGCCTGCTAAGGGCTCTTGTCACTTTAGCTGCCATATTTAACTACATGGCAGTGCCCTCACAACAACATGACATACACCTAAAATTTTTCTTACTCTAAGAGACAAAGTTGGTTCCATTAGAAAAAAGTTCTGAAAAAAAACCAAGAAAGTATTCCCATCTTAAATAAAATGATCATATAGGGAAATATTGAACACTGTTTAACAAATTAAAACATCACAGATTTAGAGCTCTTCATACACAGGTACACACATACACATGCATATGCGCACACAACTGTACATACATACACTTTCACTTACCTCAATAGCTCTCTTTATATAGGGTATCTGTGTGCCACTGTCCAAATCTTCGTTAATTATAAGTCTCCTAGCCCACTGACCTGCTCTGACAACGCCATTACCATGAATTAGGACCAACAGCTTGTCAGGATTTGTTAATGCATCTTCACTCATAAAGATAAAGCTCTTTGGTTCACTCTCAGTTGCATCAACCTGCAATTACAGAGAACACACACTTTTACACATCAATAAATTTTTTTAAAAGAACATCTGTAGTTATAAAGTTACCCACCAAACTGATATAAAAACTTTCACTATTTAACAACTATTTGTATGTATATTATAAGGACTAGTGTGTGCCCAGTACTAAATAAAAATAAAACAAAACCTAATATCTGTGAAATGTAACTTCCAAACATAAGAATACATCACAGTTTAGAACAGTAATCCAAGGGAGATTTAAATCAAAAAAAGGGGTAAAAAGTATGCTAAAGCTTTGAAACATCAGTTGTTTACAGAAATTTACTGGCAAAGAAGAAGTCCATAAAAGAACAATCTGTGGAGGGGGAGGGAGGAAACAATCAAGTCATTTGTCACCTCCAATATGCCTGAGGCAACAATAAAAGTCTTACATAATATGAAAAAAATCCTAGAGAGTTCCATCTCAGCCACTTCAACATAAATACCCAATAAGCCATGTATGAACCAGTGTTGTAAATTTGTCTATTATAAATTTAATAGGATAGGCCTAATAAAATATAGAAATCCAATTTGGGTCTAAATAATGACTTCATTAAGAGTTCTGCACCTGAGCTTTGCTACAGGAACAGATCAACAACCAGCTTTGATATTCAGTAACCCATAATCTAATCCTAAGTTTTGTCCTTACTTTAGAGAGTAAAGTGGCACATGAAAACAGAAGTCCTATAAAACAGGTCTACCCTTGGTTTAGCAAGCCTGGCTCAAGGCAAATGAACTGTGCTGGTGTAAACACCATGAGAACAGAAAGAAACATCCCATCTACTCATTCTTCTCTTTCTACCATATGAGTACATAGAAAAGGAAGAACAGAACAGGCGAACCTCCCTGTCCTGCTGTAGTCCACAGCCCACGACCTGCACAGGCTAACTGTACAGCTGCTAGGAACAACCCTGGATTGTCTTATGCTCTGCAACAGAGACGAAAAGGAGGTCAGGATATGAGCCTTATGTTGAGACAGGAGGAATGGCTATTTGGAATATGTCAGTTTTTCTCTCATACATGGGTATGTATTCTCAGTCACCCTTACTTTAGAAAAATTAATTCAGTGTGAATCTCCAGACTTTTTGAAATGTAAGTCCTACTGAATATTTTTTTAATTAAGTCAATGAGGCTACTTGAACAAAAGGAATTCCTAACTGGAAGAATGGTCTGTCTCTCTTCCGCAACTGCCATAGTGCTGAAGACCTTATTCCCCGCTCCAAAATGATGTAACATCTTATGTACCTCAGCTTGCACTTTCTACACCAGGAAATGTACTCACCTTCTCTCACACCTTGTGAGAGAACAGAAAACGTGGTAAAAAATACATTCTATTGAAAAGAGTTCAGAATATGTAAGTACAACAGGTACCATACCGGGGCTACAGTAGATCACGTTGCTGCTTCTGAAGTAGAAGTATTGATACCATAAAATTTAACATGGCTTAGGTAAACAGTCAGACAACACTAAATCTCAGATAGTTCTTGGCAAGATGTATTTGACTTTTTCCCATAAACTGAATACTTACTATACTGTAATTAACAAAAAACATTGTGAATTTGTATTTCAGACAAAGATAAAACTTAGCTGTATGTTTTAGTATTTATAAACTAAATTTTTATTTAGTATTTAGGAAATACTAGCACTTAGTAATCATATGTACTAGAAAATATAACTAGTTCACACTTCTGCAAATATGTTAACTTAAAAAAGTTAAAAATATCTACCAAGATCATAAAAAAATAACTCTTCATTCTTTTCCTCAAATTAATCACATTTAGAAAACTTTTTTCCACGCTAATTTATCTTCAAACAGTAGTTATCCATTAGATCAAGCTTTCACTAAAGAATACACATAAAGGTCACTCCTGTGCACAACCTTACTTTATCAACAAATCAACATAGATACCATTTAATGCTAGACACACTGAGTCCGCATAAAATAATTTGTACTTATTAGCCACTTTCTCTTCTGGACCTACTCATGAACACTTATTTCTGATCCTTTATTTAAACACAAATCAAATAAATTCAGTAAAATGCTGAACTTCAATTAGTTTAATTTAACAATTTGATTCAACATTGTTACTCACACGCAATAACAATCTTCCAATAATCTGTAGCTAGGCATGTCAAACCAATCTAAATTCTGCTGATAATTTACTGTTTAAAAGTACTGCTTAAAGTTTAATTTTCCTGTTCTCAGATTTATTTTTCCAACACACAACTATACCTTAAGGTTTACTAATGTATGCAGTTATGGTGAATTCTGCGACTTATGCACTCTACATACATTATGACATTCTTACGTTTTTCAAACAGTGAATTAATTTTACCGTACGGGTTCTGTCTCAAATGAGAGACTACCTAATACAGTAGTACTAGTCTATAAAATACTTCAGCAGCATGCTAGTTAGTATTTTGCACAGTTGCTATCAATATATAGGGTAAGATCAAACTATATTTGAAATCTAATCTTACTGACATTCATGCTACCACATTGACGCTGACTCGATTTTCAGTTCTTAGCCATTACCAACCCAAGATGCACAAAATCTGACTAGGCTCTAGGGGTCTTTTATTTTTGTACATTGGAAGTTTTCAAGTTTAAGATTGAACACTAAATTTTTAAAGTGAAAAAAAAAACACCAATATTTTTCTTATTCCAGTTAAGAAACACAATAAAATTATGAGCCTAGAGCCGACAAACAAGTGGAACAGGTGTCATTTGTGACTGG
Source organism: Platalea leucorodia (assembly GCF_965183815.1). Lineage (NCBI taxonomy): Eukaryota > Metazoa > Chordata > Aves > Pelecaniformes > Threskiornithidae > Platalea > Platalea leucorodia. The sequence continues at coordinate 86,148,306 of NC_138858.1, forward strand.
AGGAAAGAACATGGCAAATAAATGGAACTGAAACTGAAAAGACTCAAAAAGATTGTGAGAATTGTGAGCAGCTGGTTGAGAGAGAAAACTGCTCATTTGCTTCACAAGATAAGAAAGTCTTCTGTTAACATGGTTCTACATAAAGCTCGCTAACTCACTTATGTTACTGTCTTCACAATATTGAATATCCTAATTTATAATTTTGCACTCAAAATTGTAGAAAATGAAAACTGCTGATCAACATTACATGCATTTAGCATTTGGTGATTACCACAACTAACTTAACACACCTAAAAATGGTGGAATTTTTACAAAACAACTATTGACTGGACTTAGGTAACAAAATAGCCAAAAGGAACATGCAGTGGAGATAAGAGACAACTGTTTCTCAAAGAAAATATTCTTCGCTGTCTAGTAGATCAAAAGAACAACTGAATGAAGTTTTACCTATTGAAGTGAAAGAGCAAAGCACTGATAAGTTGGAAGACTGCAAAGTGAGACCTTTCGGTGCCATTGTCAATAAAACATGTTAGTAATTATTTAAACTTCCATCTCAAGCCTTCCCAGAAGCTGTTAAAGATGTATTTAATTCAGAAGCACCCTCTATTTGTCCTCAACAGCTAAAGAACAGCAAAGATCAATCACTGATTATGCCATTAAAACTAGAGAAATACAAAGACTTTATCTGGATAAAAAAAATTACAGTCTTCTTTATACTCATAATATAACCTTCAATGGAGCACAAAATAAGAAATTTGAAAGAAATAATTGAACGGCTTCTCCCTGAATATGAGTCTCTTCATTTAAATTTTCAAGTCCAGTAGTATATGTTGAACATTAAGAGAACTACAATACTTTACAGTAACAATAATGTAAGATGCATCTCAGACTCCCTGTGTAGGAAAAAATGTTCAGATTTACGTTTTGTCAGAGATGCTGACATAATAAAACAATGGGCTACCTTTTCTGATTTCCAAACTGCTCTTATTTTCATATCTGAAAAGAAATTTACAAACAATTGTGTCCAAAACCAAAGCTGCCACCTGAGAAAGTCAAATAAAGACAGCAAGTTGGACTTTGCACATGAAGTTGAAATTAAGAAAGATGAGAGAACATGAAATGTTGTCATCATAAACCTTTGAAGCATAACACTTCCATGCACTACTAAAATCATGCTGGAAAAAAAAAAAAGTGCTCCACTTAACACAGTTCTGAAACACATTTCATATATTCAAACATCATTACACTGCCTACTTCCTTATCAGCTGACAGAAAAACGAAGGCCAATACACCAACTTTCTGATCACTTGTGATGAAGTTCAGAAAACACATGTTTTTGTATTCACCTCTAAAATGTTCATTTAATAAGATCATCTTTGTAACAATAGCCATCCTGGACAGATCAAGGTCCCAGGGTCTTGTTTCTGCCAAGTGGCAGATTGCTGAGGGGAACAGTACACGAACAGACAGAGTGATTCTTCCCTGGTTTTGGCAACCAGTAACTTTGGAGCCTCCTGAGCTAGAATTTAGAACTGGACAAGCATGTACAATAGTTCAATGCACCTATCCCACCTTAGTATTGTCAAATGGTTTTTTTGAATGCATTTATACCTTTCACCGTGACAGTATTCTGTGGCAATGAGTTCCACAAAATAATTGGGACGTATATGAAATAGTACTGCTGCTCTTTCAGTAGAGATCTCCTGCCTGATAATTTAAACTTGATGCCCCTTAGCTTCTCTATTATGAAAAAAGCGAAAACCCATTCCCTATTCATCTTCTCTACACCTTTCATGATTTTATAGATTTGTCATATTCCTTCCTCAGTCATCTATTTTCCAAGCTGAAGAATCTTTGTCTATTCTTTCTTTGTCTGAAAAGCATTTCATGCCTGTGATCATCCTTGTAACCCTCCTCTGTATTTTTTTTTTTAATTCTTCATATTCTTTTTGATATGGTGTCCAGACTCCATGCAGTGTTCAAGATGGGGGCCCACATAATGAGTGGAATGACGATGTTTTTCTGTTTTGTTCTCAACACCTCATAATTCCTAACATCCTATTTGCTTTGAGGGTTTTTCACTGCCATTGAGCACTAACTGATGTTCTCAGAGAACTATTCACAATCACTCCAAGCTCTTTCCTGAGTTGTAATAGCTCATTTAGAGGCCACCATTGTGTTTACAGAGTGAGTTATTTTCCCCATAATTTCACATTTACCAGAATTGAATCTCATGTCATTTTATCATCCAATCATTCAGCATCATGAAATAATTCCCCAACTCATCACAATCAGCTTTACATTTAAGTATTCTAAATAATGTTAGAAAAAAACCCAGCAAACTTTGTTAGCTTCTATTGATTCCTTTTTTCCTTTTATTCACAGCTATGTCAGTGCAGGCCTTCATAACACTGCACCGGTAACAACTTATTCTGTAAAACATGAACACCTTTTTTTCCCTTTTAACAAATTATTAACTCTTAAGAGGACTCCCTCCTCCCACGCAATGACAGTGTCTTTTTTAGATGCATTTGGTAAGCTTGTTGACAGCTCGTTCGAAATCCACTTACTCTTTTACTGACAAGATCTTTCTTTTTCATGTGATCTCTGACTCCTTCAACGAATTCTAGCAGTTTTTTAAAAAAGAAACCTGTACTGACTTTTCCCCCAACATATTATTTCCTCCTGGTATACAAGAATCACTACGAATCACTCCTGGAGGCCTTTCAAAGACTATCACATTTACCCTTTTTCCATTCCTCTGATGAAAACAGCTGATTTCAGAAGGAAATTACATACTAGTTGGTTTTTCTGCGGCTTCATATTTGACTTCTTATAGTACCCTGGGCTTAAAAACCATCTCATCCTGGAATTTGATTATTTTATGATATATCAATTTGTTCTAAGATCTCCTCTACCAATATGCCAAATTTCAGACAGTTCCTCAGAATTATATCCTGTTTAAAGAAATTTAATAATACTCAAGTGTGGAAACTGAACAAATAACACTGGAAATAACCATGTTTGTTTTTCTCATTTGAGCTGAGCATTTCTTTTGCATGCAGCTCATCTATCAGCCTCATCAGCTCTCTTTTATTATTAGCCTTTACAGCCGTAACAAGCTCCTCCAATTCAGTTTTGGGTGATCTTACTGTGATTTTATATGCAACTCACCAGCATTTATACTCTTTTCTATTTTCCTCACTTTCAGGACTTCCTTTTGCTGCAACCTGTCTTATTACTTCTATTAGCCTCCTTCACTACTTTAAACTAGGTTTCTTTGCGTTGTTACTTGGGAGTCTGTCAGTGGTGATTTAAACATAGCCTTTACACAGATATAATTTTTCACATTCTACATATATTGTTTAATCTTTCTCATTTTTGTAGTTCTCTTCATAACCTATTTTTGACTGTAGTGAAGGCTTCCTACACATAATAGTCATTACTGAAGAATGGTGCTCCTACCTTGTGCCAGATTTTCCACACTGCTCACAATTAAACAGCTGCATATATTTTGTGAGTTCTTACTTTGCTCCAAAATGCAATTAAATTATGACACTTTGCAGAAGCTGGAAGTAATACATTTCAGAATAGCTTAAATGTACTACTGACAAACTACATCAGTACATCAGGGCTTACTACATAATTTATAAATAAGAGTAAACACAGATTAATTCAACAGTGGGAGCTAGACAGGGCCATTCTTCTCCCAGGCTCAAAGCTGTGCAAAGAGTCCCCGTGCGTGTGACAGAGGTGATGGAGGTGTTGTAATACTTATTCCAAGTTTGTCCATCTTCATTTTTTGAAGCTAACAGATTAACCTTAGTATTGCATTACTTACATACTGTTTACAAAGCACATTCAAAGAAAGTTGTATAGCCTCACAATTCAGGCACTTGAAGGTTTACAAATGACAGCTTCCTGGTTTGACAGAGAGAGGGTGACATGGCTTGAGGAAGTCTCTCGACACATTACCTGTCTGGAACATGGAAGTACTCCTTGGACCAAAACTTCCCCAACAGCGAAAACTAGTATTTCAAAGAAGTCACAGAGACCATGACCAGCACTGCATGAAGCATACTGCCATCATTAACCCAATCCCCTTCTCTGTCTACGCAGGGGAATCTGAAGCGGGGGAATGCCTTCTCAAACAGGCTTGCATCCTGGGGCATCGGCACAGCCTATGTGGTTTAGCAGACTGGGAGTGCGGAGGAGAGCTGCTGCTCCTTCTCCGACTGCTCCATGAAGCTCCTAGCACAGGTCCTTCTGCCCTGACCAGGAGACATTGGCAAAGCCTGGCTGGGAAACCTTGAGCAGTTTGGGCAGGTTATCAAACCATTCCCTAAACACCACCACTTCGGGAAAGGAAATGGAAACTGTAAAACATTATAAAACTGTTAAAATAAAGGAAACTTTCCTTCCTTAGCCCAAATGGGTTTTCCTCGACTGAATATGAAGGACTGGCTGAGAGCAACAGTAATGCAAAAGCTTCTCAAAGACCCTAAGAATCCTTTATGACAGTGATGGAAAACCTACGCAGTGCTTTCTCACTACAGTCTCCCCTACACTCTCCACTACATAATATAAAAATACCTGAACATCATCATGGTATCACATGTATTTACAAACACACTCATACATGTTCTTCAGCACTTCCAAGGGTTGATCAAATATTTTCACTGAACAACAGCAGCACCTTATATTACATACATGTTACAAATTACTGAAAAAGTGTGTTTTAAAAAAGACTTGGAGTAGTTTACTGAAACTCAATTTGAGTTTATTCGTCGGCCTGTAAAGGCACATTTGTTCTTGACATCCAGCTGCAGAGGTCTCAAAACATTCACAAATACTTTTCAAAAAGCTTATGGTTCCTCTAACAAAACTACCACATTTTGAAAATTCTGGTACCTGGTAAGGCAAGGAAAGCTCAGCTGGAGAAATCAAACACAAACACATGAGAAGTGAGGTGGAACCGTGTCTCCAGTTGCACGCACATGCTGCATGCAAAGGCAGTGTCCTGAGACAATGCCCTGCACAGAGCCTTGGTGCAACTCGTCTTTATCTGAATACTGGATTGCAGGCTCTGTTTTTTACAGATCCAAACAACATCTTCAGAAAAAAAAAATTATACTTACTGGGAGAGTTACTTTCTTCAAGTGGCATTCCTTTTGCAGTAGTTCATAAACATATTTAGTAATGATCTGGAAGAAAAAACCAAAAAGATAAGAAGAAATGCAAACACACGTTAAACCGCTTACAGGAATGATATATCCAGGCAGACAACTTAAAGGATAGTTGATCGAACTTCTAAGCACTTGTATATGTTTTACCACTTATCTGAATTCTTTACTATACCACTAATTATAGAACTTGGAGCTTTACACAAAAAGGTCCTCTCTATCCCTCAGAAAAGGCTGCTAGCCAGTACAAAGAAATTGTAACTGTACCTGTGAATCCATCACGTGCTGCTGTGTGAATAATTATGTGCCTCAAAACTAAGGATTATAACCAATTAATATATACTCAGGGGTACAAGAAAGGCTTTCTTTGGCAAAGAAATACTTTAAAAGCATTTTTTCCATAAGCAGGACTCCTGAAACCCTCTCCCCTGCAGGATCACTTCATGAGCTACATGGAGAGCAGATCTTTAGTCACCCTCAGCACAAGTTGCCTTGCCATTTCTATTCACTGAACAGGGGAGGGATGGGTCAAAGGTTTCTAAATAGAAGAAAAACCCTGACTGATTCCCCACTATGGGGGAGTTTAAGTCTCTTGTCTCCATGTAGAAATAAAATTGAAATTTTAGACCTGAAACAAAAGGAATTATTTCAAAGAGTAACCCAAAAAAATCAACCTAGTCACAACGAAAGACTTGCTGTCTCAAATGTAACAAAGTTGTTCACACTTCAAAGGCTTGCCTAATATCTAGGGAAATTTTTTTTCACCCTTATATACAAGAACTTTCTAACTATTATTAATTTGGGAATTAAGCTGAGGAACAAACTAAAGCACTTTGTCCATATGGGGCTGTAAAATGGTTTGGAAGTAACTGCTTGGATTTCACTGGCTATGAGTTTAAAAAAAAATAAATTAAAAAAAAGACAAATTAAAGAGGAAAAAAAGTGCTCATTAAGAGCCTCAAATGGTGCTTGCCTTCCCTTTAAAGCTTGGGGGACCATGTTTAAATTCCAGACAGGACAAGATCTAAGTCCCAAAATATTAATCCAAGAATATCTGGGTACAAACCCAGCTGGTACTCTTTAGTCCAACCCCTCAAGGCCACAATTACAGCCATCTGAACCCACAGAATATTAATCCACAACAGAAACGTTGCTGTAACAAAGCTCTCAAGTGATGGCATCTTAACAACACACTATGAACTGAGCAAGTAGGAGCCAGGGTATCATAAACTTCAATTTTAATTTTCCAAATGCACAATTACCAAATAAAGTTTCAATGAAGTCCAAAAGTTTTCATTATGTACATGTGAGCAAACACAATATGCAAACGTTTGGAACACATTTGAACAAATTAGAGGTACTGACGAAAACTAATTAAAAACGTTGGCACATGCCCCTCCCTTCCTCTCACAAAAGCCCAAAATCTTTATTAGGATTACGTGAATTCTTTGCTACCCTGCTCAAATATGTTTATTGATAGAATTTTGTTCAAAAAACTTTATGGTTTTAAAGAAAATCGGTCTTACTGAACATTACTATCTACAGGGAAACTGCATTTGAAGAAGGAATTTAGCTGTGAGCGATGAGTTGATTTAAGACATGTTTATCCCCAAAGCAGTATGTTAGGAACATGCATACAGTGTAATTTTACCTTCAGGGCTGAACTTTTTATGGTTCACCGAAATCAACTTCAGTGTAATGCCAACAAGTAAAGCAGTTAAGTTCCAGCAGTCTCAGATGCTGATGTACAGACATTAAAATGAGTATAATGATAATATGGCCTTGAACATAGAAATTTTATTTTTCATTCAAAATCCACGCATCTACTAACCATCAAAAACACCAAAAGAACACTTGGAAGAGAAAAAAATTGATATGAAGAAATTATATTTTAGACAACACTTGCAAAAATTTACGCTTTTTTGCAGCTATGTGTTTATATCTATTTCTTCTGTTCTCTCTCATCTGTTTAGACTGTGATGTCTTCAGGGCAGAAGTAAACCTTTACACATTTTTCCACAGCCTGGCTCTATGGGGCTCTGATCCTAACTGGCTCTTTATGCACTACTCTAATATAATACATAGTGATATCAGCCTTAAAAATGGGACTGTTAAATCAGTAGGGCACTCTGGTATAGGAAAGACATAACCTAATGAATGCTTTTAATAAGAGTGAACACGAAGAAAGATACAGTAGGTTGGAGTCTTGGAGGCAAAGTGTGAGATTATGATCTTCAGGCAGCTCGGCACCTGCATGGTCTCCACAGCCCAGACAGACTTGAGGAAAAACTGCTGTAAACCGCCCCAGTACATATAAGACCACAAGAGGGTTTTTTTTGGCAGCACATCAACAAGTTCAGGGATATCCTAGCAGTGGCTGGATTTCTTGAAGTAGCACCGAAGCCCAAAATTTCCCAGATTTGAAAACATCATCATAATGGCCAGGTTTCCTGCACTTAGCACGGATGTGCCTGGAAAATCTAGCAAAATCCCGTCCTACCTAGGAATATGGCTGCAAGCACTGAAAATGCTACAAATCCAACATTACTTTTGGAATTGTATGCTTTTAATTACTTCTTGTGACCTTATCACTGATCTCTAATTTTGAAAAATTAACTTTTAAAATATCTTTTCTACAGGCATTAAAAAGAGAAGACAACTGTGCTATATTATTTATATAGCACTAGTTAGACTTACTATTACAAATCTATACAATTTAAATAGCCACAACTTCTTTAAGTAGTAGTATTAGCTCGTGTGTGCTGCTATTTTAAGATCTGAAAAATGTTGTAGGATGTTGAAAAGTGTCTTGTGACTTCTTCCATGAGACAGCAAGTACGGTTACACTCTATGAACTCTCCTGGACTAATAATCGGTCATGTGGTAGCTCATGACTGCAGGTATTTAGTGACAGAAGCTGTTCAATCCAGTCCAGTGTTAATAACTCATCTGGAACTACCAAGCAACAAATTGTCCAGTACAAGCCATTCTCAAGGCAAACTGTAACACTTGCTAGAGAGCCCTACTCACATAATTCGTACTAACCTGGGGTATTTATGCTTTTTCTAAGGCTCTTGCAACTCATAAGGTGTGCCAACACCGTAAGCAGTATGCTACATTGTAATTCAAGGTAATAAGGTTGCTGGTGAGCAGGCACCACCATGTCTGAGATGGGAAAGGAAAAAGAACCAACAGTAAGGCTTGCTCAAAGTGTGTGAAATTAATTGCCTGATGAATGGAGAAAAAAATGGTAATTCTCTAGTTCTTGTATAAGCCAATGGAAACTTCAACCCCATTTTACAGTATCTGTACTGTTCATTCACTTCCAAGTGCAGTCTATCAGGAAAACGCATCCCGAACAGGGTAAGTATCTGAACTAAGCACTATCAAGGTATTCTTATTGTCTGCTCTGAGAACTGGGGGAAAAAAAAACAAACACAAAACCAAAGAGATTCTATGCCTCTCATCATCTATTCTGATAACAAGGGAGAAATCCTTTCCAACCACAAAAAGGTACTTAGCCTAACACTTCCACCCCCCACAAAGCTTGTATTCAAACTGTGGGATAGGAGAAACTTTCTTCCCAGCACAAAGTGGTCCTCTTTGTAAGGAAACTAAATGGCTTATTCGCTCGCAGTCAGCTGAGGAGCCAGTGTCCTGCTTTCCATAAGCCTGAGCATCTTCCGTCCTAAATGAAGTCATAGCTTTTCTTACTTTTGTTGGACTACAAAAATTCCCAGAACGAAGGTAGGCTGATGAGAGCAGGGACCAAGGCCGAGTGGGGTGCATACTGAACAGTAAAAACAGTGGATTATCCTGGGCATATTAAAAAACACGAGTACCTAATCTCTGCTACCATTTCCTTGTTCCAGTTTTCCTTCATCTACTGTGGACAAGGTTGAGAGCAGTAATACATATGGCTCAGGACAGGAACCAAACTTCAGTGCTCACAACTGCCCTTCTGAGGAGTTCAAAATAGTAAGACTTCTGACTTACATTGGATATAACAGTGTGAATACCTCCAGAAGTACTCTTTCAAAGTGCTAGTGGCCCCAAATATAACATCTGCAAAGTTCAGTAGTCTTACAGATAATTAGGGAACAGACCTATGTCAGGAACAGTGATCCTTCATATGGATCCAGAATATAACCTGTTTTAATTACAGAAATATTAAATTTGGATGGACAGCAAAAAGGATAGAGACAGAGAAGACCACAGAAAGAAAAGAGAAACACATTATCTTATGACAGAGCTGAGACTTTACCCTTGCGTTGCTAAATATTCTGCACGATGGTGGCCAAGACTATAATGCTGCATGCAGTCTGCAGAGCAAAACTGAAACTCCAGATGGAAACATAGTTTAATACACATTAATTGCTAAGGTCCTGGCTTCATTTGACTTGTGTTCTTCTAAGATTATGTTGTTCATATAGAGGACTTTCTTCAGGACTGTTTTCAGTTACCAAAAAGCATTGAAAAATTCTGTTAGCAGCATAATTTGTAAAATCTTTGCAATACACCATCCTGAAGCTACACGATCAAAAGATCAATACCTGCACACAACTATGTGAAAAGAGAAATTAAAGACTAAGAGCCACTGAGACCAACATGTTTAAAGTTACAAAGATCCTGAAGGTACTGAAACCTAAACATGATCGTAAGTGGAGACAAATACCAAAGAGACTCTTCTGTGCACTAAGTATCAGAGGTCTTTAAACAGTAAAAATCTGGAAAAGAGGACAAACAAAAGCACGCCCACAAAGCAAGAAGGCAACTCCAAAATAACTCAGTTTAAAATAATATAACCCCATTTTAAGTTTGTAAGAAACTGAAAGAAGCCTTATAACACATATCAAAAATGTCAAGAAGCAGCCTGGCACACATGAGGAAGAGCAGAACTGCAGCTGACCCACTGGTGAACTTTTTCATAACAGAGATAGTCAGGTATACAGACAGCAGATCACAACTCAACAACTTGTTTCATAACACCTACATCCTAATCCAGAGGAGCTGCTTCAGTACATACCACATCAAAACCCATGCTGGGACGCAGTGAAGTGCACTGAGCCTTGCTTGTTGAGCCCCCTCCCTGCTGTGCTTTACAACCCAAGTTCTCTGAATTCTCTTTTTTTCCCCTGAGTATGCTCCCATTTTCAAAACCAACCACAGGTAACTCTACCCACCACCAGGCTATGTATACGAACAGAACAGCAAACTGGCTGCAGAAGAGAAAAAAAGACAAAGTAAACTACTAAAACTTGCAAAATGTTTTCTCAAGAGTGAATTCTCTGCTAAAAACACATTATAGAAGGCATAGTTCCGTGTGCTTTCTGGCCTTTTCCTTCTAAACCAGCACCTATCAGTAGTCACTGGAAATCATTACCATGCAACGAATGTTCATGGATTCATGACAGATGTGAGGAACTCTTCAGTTAGCACAAACCACAAAGTATCTTTGAAGACAATCAAACGCCACATGTCCCTCTCCTCTCCCATATGTGCATCCCTCATGACCAAAATGCCAACAACCCTGTCAAATGGTTGGTGTATGGTTAACACACAATAAAGAATAAAGAACATGTGACATGACAAAGGATAAAGTGCATGTGAGCAGTTGACATTACAACCACTCACATGACAGAGGACGGATTACAAGACCTTGGAGAAAGGATAAGTGAGTGCAAGCTGTTAACCCAAGTTGTCCACACCATTGCCTGCTCCTACACCCTTCTAGCAGATTTCTGGGAAAAAAGGAAACTGAGCACGTTACCGGTTAAATATATTCTTCTGGTGGACCAGATCCAGCTGGATGGATCTGAGATTTCCCACATCATGTTCCTTATTCACAGCTATTCAAAACACAAACAGAACCCCATCACGACCATTACTACTCGTTACCACTTTTCACTACTCCAAGGACTAAATGCAAATGGAGACAGAACTACTCTCTCAAAGTTAACAGAGGCTACTTCCCATCAAGAGTGAGATGTGTTGGCAATGATACACTGACTCAGTGGATAGGAGGCTTCTGCCTCCAAAGACGTCAACTTGTGAAACAACACTCCTTAAACACCTTATCAGATCACTTGTTTACATTAATTTTTAAAGACAGTTCTCAACGTACATGAAAGTGCAAAGAGTAATAGAATCTAACGGCAATAATTTTGCTTGTGGGTTTTTATTAGTGGCCAGATTTTTTAGAATAATACAGATATTGCATTTAAAATTAAGGAGACTGTAGCTAATAAAACATAGGTGCGATGGCACTTTCCTTCTTGCTTGACTTCCTGCTTTTTCATAAGTCATATCATAAAAAGGCTTTGTACGTTATTAGTGTCATTAGTAGTTTATTATTCCTCTATTAACCTTATGAGTTAACTATACTTTAACCTCAGTTTAATCTCCTACAGAATATATTACAGAAAAAAGAGAAAAAGAGAAAGGAAAAAATTACAATTAAAAATATTAGTGAAAAAGACTTGCTCAGAAGCCACTGAAGTGTGACCATCTCTACCCTCTACAATAACTTGCTCACATATAATTTGCTATGCTCTGAGTTGAAGTAAAGAAAAATGCAAAGGTTTTTATTTTTTTTTAGAGGATGCAGAAACAATTCAACCTTAGGTTCACCTGTCAATTCCCACCCTGTGACAGAACGGCACTTAAAATGTGTAACAGTTGAACATTACCAGTTCACCTGACAAATCCACGTATAGACCAAAATCAACCTAATTTCCCTTTGTGTTCTTTTTTTCCTACAGCAGTGTGTTCAACTTGACTTCGCACAGTACAGCAAGCAATTCACCATCAGCTCCCCAGACCTCTAAAATGCTTTCAAATATCAATTCAGACCTGACATAACAAGTTACAACCTCTTGAATCTTGAACCTTCTCAAAAAATGGATCTTTCACAGGCATAGAAAGGATACTATTTTCAAATAATTTAAATTCAGCCCAAGAGATTAGGCCCCTCAGCACTACTAGTATTTTCTAAGAACTTCAAGGCAGCATACACAGGTTGGAGGTTTTATCACTAATCTTAAAAATAAACAAGTATAAACCACTAGAAGCAATGCTATTACGAGTAATGGATTTTCTTGTTTTATAAGATTTGTCTCCTCATTGGTAATAAGCACTTTAACGCAGAAGGAGAAAATGAGTACGAGAAGGCAACAATCCTTATAAAATACAGTAGTCTACCCACAACTTTTTCCTCTTTGCAGTGTAAGAGCAATAACGTTCAGTGAAACAAATGCAAAATGAATTCCAACTGACTGCCCTGCGGCAAATCTCAAGTGGTGGGACTGACCCGAGGCTTGCTACTGTGGCTGCCATAGCCTTGGTTGAATGAGCTTTATTTTGACCCTCAAGTGACAAACCTGCCAATAAGTAACAATGAGAGAGGCAAAGGAACTTTTTGACATACTGCTCTTGGACACAGACTTACCTAAGAACTGGGACAAACAAAAAAAATCCACCATCACCATGCCAGAACAAAAAATCCTACAAGCTGAATGGACTTTCTAAAGGCTCTGTTCACTGCAAGCTAAAAAAAAAAAAAAAAAAAAAAAAAATCAATGGCAGTTTAAAAATCAACAAAAGACCTCACTTGGATTATAGTGTGGGCGAACAATTCATTAAGATGGAATTGACATTACCTCTAAGGGATTTCTTGCATTTTCCACTGAAAGCAGTTCAATTCAATCTTAACACACGGGCATGATATTCTGGATTCGGAGTTGACTGATCACAAATAGGATCTCAAGATCTTTTGAGAGAATTAAATGAAAAACAAGAGGGATTTGTCATGAATGCAGCATATACTGTTGATGTGATTTGACCCAATGTTTTGTTACATGGTCTTTGCTGACACCTGTTGGTTTATTTTTTTTTGTTTTTTTTTTTCTTTTTTTCCTTTTTAAGAAAAGCATCTCTAATTTTAGAAATCACTTGACAATTATTTAGCTTCAGAAATGACTTAATTACATAGCCCATCTTATAGAAATTCTCAATTCTTTTAAAATATGCACACATATACATATATATGTATTAGTACTAAGCAGAGGCTTTAATCAAGCACCTTGTGCTAGAAGCAATTAAACATCAGCAGAAAGCATGACCTCTATCCTCAAGCTGAGATAAGAAACAAAAGGATGAAAAGATTGCAAAACAAAGGAGGAAGCTAAAAAAGGCCCAAAAGAATAACAGAGGAATAAATATAAATGAGGCTTATAAACACGTTTTAATATTCCAATTCAAGAACTAAAAGTGAGGATTATCTCCTCTAAATTTCATATTACAGATGAGTTATGAAAAGGGATCTTGAAGAAAGAGCAGTAGCAGTTTTGATTATTCCAACTATTAATGAAAAAAATGTAGTTTAGGTGGAGAGGTGGTGCTACGCAGTTTTGAAAGGTTAAAATCCATGCCAAACCCAACTGACATATCAGATTAACATAGTTAAAGCATACCAGCTTTTGTAGTCACAGACAAAAAAGTCAGTGATGTGTCAAGCATCTCATTTTGCCACCTTTGATTCCTCAGCAGAAATGACCAGATAAATATTCACAGATGGACTGAAGGCTTAATTTTATGTAAATCCAGAGCAGAACTCAAATTAACACCTTCTTTCCATAGCAAGATGTCGTAACCATTTTGCCACTGTGCTCCAGAACAGTAGTGGGTCAAAATAAATTGGATTTACATAAATTTAGCTGAAAAGGGCCATGGTGCTGACCGTTAGCAGCGTTTCTTTTTTTCTTTTCTTGGCACAAATAGTAGTTGATACCCTCAGGAACACAAATCACAAAAATGTTTATAGTTTCACTATTAAATAATACCTGCACCTCTTTTTACTCGGTCAAGTAAACCAAATAGATTGCACCGGGGTCATTAACTCATCGCATACTTAAGCAGCAAACTCGGGACCCTCACTTGCTTAACTGACAAAAGCCAGCAGTTAACCTCTAAGAGAAATGGCTAGCTTTCTTGCTGCTTTTCTAGTCTATGGTTATGATACCTAGTACTCTGAAAGAAAGTTCCCCTTAAGGAGAGAAAAACCTGCCCTGAAGGCACTTTCTCTTCTGGGAGTACCAAGCTGAAGGTTAAGAAAACACCTTGGACATTGATTAACCTTTTTCTGTTCTTTTTCCTCACTGTTTCTCAGGAAAAGATTTCCTTTTTCTATTCCACATGATTGAGCCCATCTAACCTAGCCTTGTGTTCTGCTAGCAGGCAAACTCAAAAAGGAAGCAAACTATAAAAACTCCAGGTATGGTAAATGCCAGGAGAACTTTCGACCAAGAGGTAAGGAAGATTACTTCATATGTGACAAGTAAAATCCTGACACTTTCGCTCTTGTATAAAACACAGGGAACCATTTAATTTAACAATGAAATACATTATTATTTAAAGTGTCTTCATTAAATCAAATTTGGAAATGTTAATTTATGTGTTTTTTCTATTTTATTTTTAGAACATTCCTACAAGGAAGAAATATTCTTGGTAACTGAGTTTTATAAAATAAACTTCATAGCCCATACTACTTCACTTATAATAATAGGACAATATGTAAGGATATTGTTAGTTGCTCATGAATATTTATGTTGATGATGTCCAAAAAGCATAGCAGATCCTTTCTTCCTATGAAATTATGACTGAGAAACTAATGTAGCCAATCATGAAGCACACACATGTCCAAAGACAGCACATCAGTGTAGTACTTCTCATTAACCTATGTGGGCACAAGTAGTGGGAGAAGAGGAAAAACAGCTAATAGTGAAACTCTGTACACTACAATTTACTGTGTTTTACTGAATTTTACCTATATACTTCATTTGGGAAGGAATCACATCTTTTTCAGTCCAATCACTAAGATACAGTCCAATTACCAAAATTGCTTAACATGACAGTGACTAAGAAGGATCGTAACAATTTATGATTTTATGCAAACTTCAAATATTAGCTTGTGTCTTTGACCTTCTACTGAATACAAATATTGTGAGAAGAAAAGCCTTTTTTTTTTTTTAGTCAAATGGAACATTTAGCAAGCTCTAATGGAAATTTTACATTAAAACAGTATAATACTTAGCACGTCCAAATAATTAAGCAGTTATTTCTAAAAAGTCTGTGAATCTATGAAACAGCCTGAGTCAGAAAATACTGTGTAAAAGCCTGTTCTGATATCCATTTATAAACCGTGTGACCAGGATTGGTTCATGTTCACGTTAGTGTTTGTCAGTTTCCCAGCAGAAATTTGCATGATGGGATCCTTTGCTCTTTTGGAGGGGTGGGGCATGCAGAAGAATAGCCATGTTTGATTAGACAAGTGGTTCAATACAGTCATCAGTAACAAATATATCAAGTAGGAAGTAATGACAATTCCTACTGAACAATGATTGCAAAGCATTGGCTGAAAAGGAAACTTCTTCCTAACATCCCGTTTCTGTAACTTTTATGGTATTTCATAGAAACATTAAGTAAGCAATTTTATCACCTAGACACAAATAAAGAAAATCTGTGTGGGACAACCGGGGGATCAGGCCCAGCCAGCATGAGTTCACGAAGGGAAGATCCTGCTTGACCAACCTGATCTCCTTCTATGACAAGGTGACCTGCTTGGTGGATGAGGGGAAGGCTGTGGATGTTGTCTACCTGGACCTTAGTAAAGCCTTTGACACTGTCTCCCACAGCATTCTCCTGGAAAAACTGACTGCTCACTCTGTGCTGGGTTAAAAACTGGCTGGACAGCCGAGCCCAGAGAGTGGGCTCAGTGAATGGAGTCAAATCCAGTTGGCAACTGGTCACGAGTGGTGTTCCCCAGGGTTCAGTACTGGGGCTGGTTCTGTTTAATATCTTTATCAATGACCTGGATGAGGGGATTGAGTGCACCCTCAGTAAGTTTGCAGATGACACCAAGTTGGGCAGGAGTGTTGATCTGCCTGATGGTAGGAAGGCCCTACAGAGGGACCTGGACAGGCTGGATCAATGGGCTGGGGCCAAGTGTATGAGATTCAACAAGGCTCAGTGCCGGGTCCTGCACTTGGGTCACAACAACCCCATGCAACGCTACAGGCTGGGGGAGGAGTGGCTGGAGAGCTGCTCAGCCTAAAAGGACCTGGGGGTGTTGGCTGACAGCCACCTGAACATGAGCCAGCAGTGTGCTCAGGTGGCCAAGAGGGCCAATGGCATCCTGGCCTGTATCAGGAATAGTGTGGCCAGCAGGACCAGGGAGGTGATAGTGCTCCTGTACTCGGCACTGGTGAGGCCTCACCTCGAGTACTGTGTTCACTTTTGGGGCCCTCACTACAAGAAGGACATTGAGGTGCTGGAGCGTGTCCAAAGAAGGGCAATGAAGTTGCTGAAGGGTCTGGAGCACAAATCTTAGAAGGAGCGGCTGAGGGAGCTGGGGTTGTTTAGCCTGGAGAAGAGTAGGCTGAGGGGAGACCTTATTGCTCTCTACAACTACCTGAAAGGAGGCTGTAGTAAGGTGGGGGTCGGTCTCTTCTCCCTAGTAATAAGCGATAGGACGAGAGGAAATGGGCTCAAGTTGTGCCAGGGGAGATTTAGATTAGATATTACGAAAAATTTCTTCATGGAGAGAGTGGTCAGGCACTGGAACAGACTGCCCAGGGAAGTGGTGCAATCACAGTCCCTGGAAGTGTTCAAAAAACATGTGGATGTAGTGCTTAGGGACATGGTTTAGAGGGGGACCTGGCAGTTAGGTTAACAGGTTGGACTCGATCTCAGAGGTCCTTTCCAACCTTAACGATTCTATGATTCTATGAAAATGGACATCAACAACAGTGAGCAACATGATTGTGTGCAGTTTATAATTATACCACAGCTGCTAGCCTGCAGAGTTCCGTGTTTGGTGAAAGGGTGTTATAAAATAGAAAGACACATGAAAGACATTTTAAATTCCTCATATATCACACAAAATAAAGTGAATACAAATAACAGTCAAGAGAATAAAATGAAAAGGTGAGACTAGGAATCAGACAGATTTTTGCCTAAAAGCAACTTGTTCTGTGACAACAGAATTTGGTATAATTATCTCTATGCCATGAGAACAGAGCAGAGAATCTTCATTGAGGATGACTTGCCCTCCATCAAATACAAACCCATATTTATTGCTCTATAAAACATGCAGTGCTGTGATCACATACTGACTGAGCGTCTTCATTGCCCCTGCTATTGTCAGTCAATAATCTGGGCAACGGGCACACAGGCCCATGGGCACTCCCCCTTTGTTCTGCCTAAGGCCTAAACCAGACAGAAGAGGCGGGAGGAGACCAGCGTGTCACCACAGAGTTTGGCAGCAAGCAGGCTGACAAGTGACAGGTCATTGCATTACCATCTACAGTTTGCCTATAATCTTGTTTTCCATGCTCCTCCTTTTCCATTTCTCTCTTCTACAAACCAAGACTAAGTTGTAAACCTGGGACTACCTTTTGGCCAGTGTTCACAAGGTGGCTCTAATCTAGTTGAGCTCCTGGGCACTTCATCACACACAACAGCAGGTCCTGCTGCATTTGTGACTCAGGCTTGGGAAGCTGCTCTTGCAGATCGCTCCTGCACCCAGGAGAAGTGGAGCCTCCAGAGGGCAAGCAGCTACTACAGAGGCAGCTCCTGGCAGGACCTGCAGCAACTCACTGGTGACAGCAAGGCACAGGCAGACAGCAACCTACAGCTTGCCATGAGAACCCCATTTTTGTCCCCTAATTGATGGCAGAGACCAAGCTTTTTCTTGAGTTAATGAAAGAGAAGCTTTGCGTTTTTTAAACAGTAAAATGCCTCCACTGATACTGGAAACAATTACGGCTGCTCCTTTTGATAGTCATCCAAATACTCTGGTTTTGGCTGGGTTGAGGGGAAATGAATATTGTGGCTTCTCCTGCTATTTGTGCTGCTGGCTAATGTGCCTTATTTTCCCAACACAATATTCCTAAAATTATGAGTTGTAATGAAGGATCACGAACATACGCATTCCTGAATATTGGAAATCAGCCCAAAATTACATTACTACAATCTAAGTTAGGACCCTTTCTGTTACTGAATGTAGCCTGTCCAAAAAAATCTTTATGAAAGGGTACTAAAAATGTGTATCAACCTTCACTTTCCACTTGTATTCACCTTATGATTTACTTAATTTCTGTTCACTTTACCTGTATTATCTTTAGGGTTACAGGCTATTTTTATGTCAAAATTATTAGCAGGTCATTTAATACTGCAGCCAAATGAATCCTGCTTTCTAATGTATCTGACAATATCCTCAACAGGTTTCCTGTGGAGGTGGAAGGGTAAGCCCAAGAAACTTATAAACACAGGAATGTAGTGAGCATTTGACCAAAGATCCTAACTTTATAAAAGATGGTGGAAGAAAAGATATTTTTAAATTCTTAAGTCAGACTGTGAACTGAAATCAGATTTGTCTTACAGGAAGATCAACGGACACCATCTTGCGGATTTACTTTGGAATTAACCAATCATACTGTATCTGTATAAAGAAAAATCTGTTCCAGAAGGAAATACTAATGATATATTTTATTACTTTGCAGTTTTAGCTTACTGATGTAGAACGGATCAAACTTGAAGCCATATACTTGCAACTCAATGTGCACCTTGATAATTTCCACAAGCTGATTTCAACATATCCACTGTGAAAATTATTTGAATTTTATCTACCTACAACCATACACATCTGGAAATATTTTTGCATACTAGACATCACCGTGACCAAGAGCACTGAATTATGTTGACATCTGCAGGAACCGATCAGACCTCTCACTTCATGATTAATCCTTATGTGGTCCCTAGCAAAGTAGCATCCAATGCTCTCTGACATTCCCAAAATACTTAAGTGAGAAAAGGTGTGACACTGTAAACTGGATAGTAGACTGAAACCCAGGACAAACGAGAGCTCTGTTGCTGGCTGACTGCTCATTTTATCAAATAAGCTGTTTGCTTTTTATATATTACAAATTGATCTCAAGGCACACACTCTCTTAAAGTGCACTTTTGCCAAACACAATGGAGTTGAGCAGGGGTACATATGCTACTAGGTAATACTTTTTCAAGTGCATCATGACACATGTCTTGGGAAATTGGTTGGTGGAAGGCAATATGCACTCTGAAACCTCGAATAGCAGAGGTTTCTAGGAGCAGGTGGCAGAATCCATACTAAGAGCAGCACTTTTCAGAACCATAGCTTTGATATGGCAAGAAACCGTTCTTTCTTCTTTGAGTCTATCATGTTCTGACTGTAACAGTCTGACATTCAGTACCCTTCCTGAACAACCGGTTGAACAGTTGCGTAAGATTTGTGGTGCTCCTTCCAAAGTTTGCATACCATACTTAACAAAACCTCAGTGAATCATTACATCTGATGGCCTTACAAAACTTGGAAACCAGCACATTTTCTCCCTTAGAAGTCAGCTTCACAAATGTATGAGCCTAGCCGCCATCTACCATGGTCATTTCTCTCACATATCACAGGAGCGAGTTTCATCTAAGGCCTCATGTCTACTAGGAAGCTCCACCACCAGAGTATGCAGACAGACCTCTGTAGCAACCATTCATGGCTAGGTTGCTCCCGCTTAAAGGCAGGCTGCAATTTTTTAATTGATCAGCCTGATACAACTTTGAAGCTGCCCATGCTTTGAGCAGGGGAGTTAACTGCAGAATCCTCAGAGGTGCAACCAAAATTATTCTATGATTCTAAGATAATAACCACTACCACCAGGAAACGTACCCAAGAGACCAATACTTTCAATTACAAATACAATCAATTTACTGTATTTATATTTTAGTAATGCATATGATACTGATCAGTCAGTTGACTGGCAGAAACCCCCAGAAGGTACATTTACTACACTGACTGCTGTAATCCTCAATTTACCATCAAATGTAATGACAAACTGCTGTAATACTGGAAAAGGATTCATGAGTTCTGCTGTATCTTGGCCACTTATTTAAATTATATTCGGCCATTCACTTCTTTTACACATTGACTGTGAGGCTAGTTGCTCTCACAGAAAGAGTAACATATGTATACAGATGTACACACACTGCCAGAGCTCAGTTTGCATCTCCTGAGCGTTGAGTATGCTGGGTACACTATTTTCCAGTGAACAGTTTGACTTCTATGAAAAGCATATCCTTTCTGCAAAAAAATGCCAGATCCCTCCCTCAGTGAAAGATCTATGAAGTTTTAATCTGAAGAAACACCATGAAGAACTTGCGCAATTATCAGCATTGTGTCCTGACATCTTCGACATTTCATTCTGTCTCAACAAAAACAATTCCTATCCTAGAGTTTCAGCCTTTCTATTTTGCTGACAGCTATTTTAGCATTATTCCCCACCTCCATCGCTACCTGTGGTTTCATACAGGTTTTTACCTAGTACACAGAACACCATTTGTTTTAAAACTTAGAAGTTAAAAGCCTCCCTAAGTCAGCAGTAACAGAAATGTTCACTTCAAAGATTTGATGTGCATTTCCACAGTATCAAGTAAAGCAGGATTAAAAAGTTGTTTCAACAAAAATGATAGAAAACAAACACATTTTTTTTAAAACTTGGGATCAGCTGTAACAATCAATCTTGATACATTTAATGGCATAGAGAAAACAGAGTATCAAACCCCTGATGATCAGGCAGTAAGAATGCTTAGCACTTTCCAAGTACTTTCATTTAAAAATTTCTTCTGGTTACCTCCTAAATTTTTTTCTTTTGCTTGAACCTTCTGCCCTCCTACAATCTTCATAAACTGTGAGTCATTTCCTTCTTTCATTTATATCATTACCTTCAGATGGAGCAATCAACTACAGGAACACTACCTTTGTGCCTGTTGTACCGATATTATAAGAAAATAAAATACTTGGCCTCCATTTTTCATTTAAGTTTATATTTTTTGTATTTTTCTAACCAATTTCATGGAATCGAAAGTACATACAATATCCAGAAATGTTACTCATCTAGAACTGCAGCTTACATTGGACAAACACCTCCTTTTCTTACATTTACTATTTTCCCCTCTTGCTTAAACATCAGCTTTAAGGTCTACTGCACCAAAATTCTTATCGGCATGTGATGAAGGTGTATGTCTAATGCATGAAAATTAATCACATCTAAAAGCAAGTTCAGATTATAGAACTTAACAAAAACACTTCCAAATACATTTTATACATTTATTTGTACTTTTATGTGAAACATTCACATGCATTACGACTGGGATGGATATATGTCAGGTTTTATCTTAAAAAAAACCACTTAGAATAGAGCCATATATACTGGAAATGAGGACAGAAGCTGAATTCCTGAATCTAGGTATTAAAAACAACGTATAAAAATTAATTTCAGCATGTTAACCACCTTGAGTTTTAAACCGTTATTCTTTTCATTAAGCTTACTTGTTTTTTACATACTTTTTCCATCCTGTGTTATGGGGTGTCAGATCTACAGCAAAATAAGAGAAATTTACCATAATATCTGTATAATTTACACTGCTGGAAAGAAAGCAAAAATGTATCCATCCATTCCCCGCCCCCCCGTTAATTCAGTGCAAAGAGAAAAAATTATTTGTTTTTCTCTTCAAAGATCTTTCACATCTTATTACCAACAACATACTCAGGCTATCACTCAAGAGAGGAACTGAGGAACTGGAAAGAGTTAAGAGGTGCAACTAGCCAAAAATCACAAGAGGCAAATCTGGAAACTCTGAATGCAAGAAGGAATTGACATTATTTGTGGAGGAGCATGACACTTTCCTGAATTGTTACAGACAGGACGGTGCATGAGTTAAGATAAATAGCTACTTACTAAGCCTCTCAAAATCCTAACCAACCTATTGAACTGATCTTTCTTAATAGTCATAACTGCATCTAACAGCTTCAGGAACGCTAACCGGGTATTTCCGCTGCAGTGATCAACAGAAGATAACAGATATCAAAATTCAGTTGTGACTGAGTTAATGAATTGAGCAGCTGGAGCATCTTAAAGTAATTTTAGGCTGTTTGCACATACAGAAATACAACACACTATTGATTTATAATTGAATTTTTTTCCTTTCAAATTATTCCTATTAAGGAACTGACGCAGCTGATACAGCTTTATTAAAAAATATCACTATTCTGCTCAATTTTAAAAAAAATATTCCCTGAAAGCTGAAAGATATAGGTCTCTTGTTGAAGACACAGAAAGTGTTAAATTCTTTATCTTGGAGAAGCTGAAAATCCCGTGAAAGACTACTAACTCTTGCGGAGTTCTGCAACTGAGGTAAAATAAACATATTTTAAAAGTGCTGCTTGATGAAGGCAGTAATCTACATATCTCTGGTTTTCAAAACACTCCTGCCGAAACAGTAGGAAAATACTTCACCTTTCATAGAAACTTTTAGTATCGCTGATGCAAACAACAAATGAACATTCACAAGACAAAGGTGAACCAACTGGTTGCATCACATATGCTGATTTGTATTCTGCCTAAGCACTACTTAAATATAATTTTTTCTAGTCACCTTCTAGTTGGCAAAAAATCCATTTTTTTTCACCACTCCTTTAACAAAAAATAAGCCAACTATATCCCATCTTACTTCCTTGCTGCGAACCCTCTGTTGATCCTGGAGTTCACTATTCTATTCATTGTTTTTAAGTGGGAATAGGACCAATGATAATTCAGTTTTATTTTGCTGTGAAATTTTTTTTTTTTTTTAAATAAGAAAAAGGAGAAAGATGGGAATGGATACATTTAGATAAAAGGTGGATTATTTGTACTTTTAATTTCAGCTACATGAAAATGGTTGGTACAAAAGTTTATTAAGAGCTGAGAGTCTAAACTTTTGCATCGAAACCCAGGATGGCAAGAATGGTTCTAATTGAACTAAAGCTGCTGAAGGTTTTATTTTTAAAAAGCTCATGATTAACTCATTGAAACACTCCCCCTACTCCAATTTTTGTCTTCTTTTTAACAATTAGTACCATTCTTTGAATTGCAGCAACTTGCAAGTGCTTTATAAACAACCATCTGCCTTATTGTATCTTCTCTGCTTTTCACTGTTTATCAATTTAAAAATGTAAAACACATTTATCAACACATTTATCAACAATGTAACAAATTCCCATCTGGGTTTATGAGATGCTCATCATTTCTTTCAAGAATCATGCTAACAATAATTATGAAACTATCTCTGAACCTTTCGAGTACTGTCATGTTACTGTGATGAACCAACCTACTGCCAATTGCTGCCTACAAACGAGAACAGTTCACTGAAGCACATCTGACATAATCATTCCAGTAAAAAGTCTTCACAAACAGCAGATTTTGAAAGCGGATTTAGCATATGCAAATGAATATATTGCATGCAACAAAGATTCATATTTAAATTTAAATTTCCCTAGGTACTATTAAGTAGTCTTCAATCCTTGCTAAGCTCTCTGTCCATCTACTTCACTCACCAAAAAGCAATACTGCAGATAAACAGAATGTTAAAAGTTGAAATCTTTCTAAAATTCTGAAGACAGTACACATACACAATTTAGACTTTTTTGTGCTGCCCCTACTAGCATTTTCTTTCTGTTATCAAAGGCATTGGTTCAAAAAATGAATGAAGTAAAAGGACTGGAACCTTGTGGAAATGTACGATTACTTATAGCTTGGGAACTACTATTAGAGAGAAATTCAATATCCTGCCCCATGTTTAAGTGCGTTATCTAGATTGCTTTAAGTCTTCTGCGTTGTGTTTCTGTTTCACAGTTATCTATCACAAGTTGAAAATAATCAAGTTAGTATGAAAAAAAACCTGTAATCAATAAGGCACGGACTCCTCAAGAACTGCATTTATTATTGACCTTGGTGTCCAAAAAGTGATAGGTGTCATTTAAACTCTTCCTCCAACTGGTACATTCAAAAAGTCTCTATTCCATGTGGATTCTTATCTGTCTAATAAGAAATGAGATCACACATTAATTTACTTTAAAAAAACTTGCATAATCTCTCTCTTCTGCTCAGCTGTCTGTTTTTGTCCAAATAGCACAACTCTAACTATTTTTGTGACATTTACTCCACTGTAAAATTTTGCTAAAGCAAAAAGCTTCTGCAACATTCATTAGTAAATGGGGCACGACATGCATAGAACTAGCACTATCAAATTGCTTCCAAAGGACACTACCCAAAGTGTGATTTAATCACTTTAAAAAATAAGGATGGGGAGAATATTTCAACTGGGTGCTTTCACCCTACCTTTGAAACAGGACTTAAAGTCAGGAACAGTTTGTGTTACATTCTCAGTGAGGATTTTTACTGTCCCCATGAATATTTACCCTTACTTGACCGTAATACAAGACACTGAAAAAATGCAGTTTACACACGCTCAGCAGACACCTGTTAAGTATTTGGCATCTAATCTCTTTGAACAGGACCACCTCTGCAACAGGCTTAGCCAGGCAAGCATCCCATGAAAGCAAATGTCCATGAACCCGCCTATATATTATATCACTTATCAATTTATTTTGTCCTTTCAGTAAGACAAATTTTTCCAACCACTAAATAACTAAGAGCAAATACATAATAATAAGTCAAGGTACACAAATATAATTTTGCTTAATCCATAGTGTGCAGCATGTAATTTGTTACATTAAAGTCTCACTAGCCAGAGAAAATCTGGAATGTTTAGTGATAAACTGTCTGTGCAAAGAAACTGAAACTAGAGTGTAAGGATTTCTACTAATCATCTGCAAATTTTATTTGGAACTTGATCCTGCAGCCCTTATTCACAAGATCAGACCTATTGAGTTTATTCACATGAGCTTCGGCTGCAAGATTGGACCTTAAGTACTATCAGGTGCACGTGCAGCCTATCATCAGATTTTGGGTTATTCATGTAAGAAGCTACCCTTTCAAATGCAGACTACTTAATGCTTCCTTCTTCATTAACTTACATGTCCTCTTCTGCTGCTCTATGCTTTCATTTGTGCTATGTAAATAGCTTCTTTCTCTCAGTCATCCAAACAAATAATGCTCTTTGCAACCAAGGAGGAAATTAGTAGCAGGTGAACGCTTATTTTTTAAATTATGTTGAGACCAAGCTGTTCTTTAACTTAAAGGAGATCTGGAAAAAAAAAAAAAATCCCATTTTGCTACTTAGCGATCTTAATTATGGGTTGTCATTGTCATAATTCTACATACTTATTTTTTTCCCCCCACACAAATATTAACCTTGATGGTTAATCTACGTTATGATGAGCTGGACCTAACATTGTGTGCATACTTTAAAGCAGTTTATTTAGTGGAACAAGACTTTTCTGATGATGTAAAATTAACTGTATCTTATCATACATGAAACATGTAAGGAATTTCTGACTTAGGTGTTCTATTTCTTTACTTTCCATAACTGTTTCTACGCAAACATAAGGTATTTTCTTGTGCTATGGTGTGCTAACTGTAAAAAAAACAGCCTCAGCTCTTCTGCTACCTGCTTATATGCTTCTGCAGGTCAGACAGGCTGCAATTACAAGAGATAGCATACACTAGTCCTTGACTAAGACCACAGCAGGTGCATTTATATCACATTCCACATTGTAATCTACATATCTACAAATCCTATTTGACTTATTTAAAGACATGGGCAGCCAAGCAAACTGTCAGTACAGGTTAAAGTCTCTTCATTAGTGATGGCACTCACAAAAACATCTGCAAACATTAAATGGCCTCCAAGCAACCACCAAATTATAATTACCCAGTGCTAGAGCTGTAAGAGACACACAGAGGGACAGACAATAACTGCCTACTGATGCTAGGGATACTCTAGTTACTCGAAGACCATGGAAGGAGAATGTCAACATAATCTTTCTCAAATGAAGTCTTATTATCAACACAACCTACGTGACTGGCCAAATGCAAGGTAAAATCCCAGCAACAGATTTTAGTAGTATTTCCTTTATCATTTCAGCTAATGTCAATGTCATGATCAAGCAGGGGCTGAAGCTGACTGTTGGCAATTTCAGTAGCCATAATATCAATTGAAAGTGCAGTACAAACAATAAACACAGACATCTACTTAAAATGCAAGGAGACACACATCATGCCAGTCTAATCTGGAGTTTAACCTAGAATCCAAATCTCCATAACTCCTGGCCGGGGGGCATGGGGGGAGGAGGGGGATCAAACTTGAACTAGAATGGTGCGTCTGCACCAACTGAATTGTTGTCACAAAATTGTTCGCAATCGTACTTCAAACTTGCCACATGGATTAATCGGCAGTTAGAAGCAGCTGCAACACTATGTTCTGTGCACTTCTGTTGCCATTTTAATTTTTAAAAAGCAAATGGAGAGGCTCTCCACAAAATTCAATGCCGCAATAGCAATGACTGAACTAGAATCACAAAATTATGAACAGTTCACTAAATTGTCTATTAGGAGTACATATCAAGAGGCTGCAGAACAAATTGTGTGCCTGAAATAACAGATCAATGAATGAAGAATAAAGAGATGTAAGAAGTGGAGACGTTGACGAACCATTGTAATTTGTGAAGAATCAATTTCCATACAGCCAGAGTAATGGCAGAACATCACAGATAGTGTATTCATGACTTTTAACAGCAAAAAAATCATGGATTACCAAATGACAATTCATTAATGCTCCAAGAAAGAGAGAATGATGCTGTAATACAAGGCCAAGAAGTACATCCACTTTTTAAAATTAGTAAAATGCAATAAAAGCAGCCCACAATATATATGTCCAGTAAAAAAAAAAAAGTTGCCTTGGGCAGGATGGGTAAATCCTTTAAAAATCAGAAAACCATCATACAATGATTGAGTTAACAATGGAAACACTGAATATATAAAACATTTTTGACTGATGATACAAATCTAGCTACTTTATCATCTCCCTGTATGTCCAGCTACATAAATGCTCAGCCACAAATACATATTAGAGAACTCCTAAAGCCAAAGGATGATGTTTCAAAGCAAAGATCTAAGGCCAGATTTTACTACACCACCTTATGAATTATATGAGCTGCTCCTTCTTAAGCTATCACAGTTTGCTGAACACATCTTACCCTAGACTACAAAATGGCTAATCAGAGGGCCATATACCACTTCTGTACTATTCAACATCTACATCAGTGACTCACCAATCTATGGCACAAGAGGAGGTTTTATCTATGTGAACAAATGCCAAGGGTCTTGCCGGTCAGCATCTCCTGTGTTCTCAGATAACTGTATAAACACTCATTGTGCCAAAAACAGACAATGTAGCATTTATAAATTTGTGGCTTGTGTAATATCAAGCACCTAGCAGACAACAGACTGAAACACAGATGAGTTTCTTTCTTCTCTAAAAACACAAAACAAATAAACAACTTCAAACAATTCACCCTGTCAGATTCCTGACCTCAAACCTTCCTTGCCTTTTACCTCCCAATATAAACAAAGTGCATTTTCAAAGATCGCTCAAACCTGAACACAGAAAATGACTATAACTAAGGCAAAATGCACAAGACAGATCACAGACGTAAAGGACTCTTGTGGTTTAACCCTAGCCAGCAACTAAGCCCTACGCAGCTGCTTGCTCACTCTCCCTGCAGTGGGATGGGGGAGAGAATTGGAAGGGTAAAAGTGAGAAAACTCGTGGGTTGAGATAAGGACAGCTTAATAAGTAAAGCAAAAGCCGCGCGTGCAAGCACAGCACAACAAAGAATTCATTCACTATTTCCCATCAGCAGGCAGATGTTCAGCCATCTCCAGGAAAGCAGGGCTCCATCACACATAGCAGTGACTTGGGAAGACAAATGCCGTCACTCTGAATGTCCCCCCCTTCCTTCTTCTTCCC
Source organism: Platalea leucorodia (assembly GCF_965183815.1). NCBI lineage: Eukaryota > Metazoa > Chordata > Aves > Pelecaniformes > Threskiornithidae > Platalea > Platalea leucorodia. The sequence goes on from NC_138858.1 coordinate 86,176,319, forward strand.
GCAGCTTTACATGCTGAGCATGGCGTCATATGGTGTGGGATATCCCTGTGGTCAGTTGGGGTCAGCTGTCCCAGCTCTGTCCCCTCCTACCTCCTTGTGCACCCCCAGCCTGCTCGCTGGTGGGGTGGGGTGAGAAGCAGAAAAGGCCTGGACTCTCTGTAAGCGCTGCTCAGCAGTAACAAAAACATCCCTGTATTATCAACACGGTTTTCAGCACAAATCCAAAACAAAGCCCCATACAAGCTGCTATGAAGAAAATTAACTGTATCCCGGACAAAAGCAGCACAGGCACCCACTCCATGGACACACCTCACCTCCTCGTTAACCAAAAATGACAAAAAGTTGCTCATACTATTATGGGTTGAAGCCATGGCACTCACTATTCAGATGCACAGAATGAGGAATTTGATGATGTTGCCAAACACGTACAAGAAGATGTGATAGCACAGGAAACCACATAGAGACATACTAATCTTTATAGTTGCATCTTGTCCAACTCATTTATTTGGAAAATAGGGAAATCTGAACAAAACAGGCACACACAAAGGTCTGCACACACAGACCATAGAATAGGTGACAATATGCTTCCTGCTGGAAGAAATGCATATCAGGTAACTTAGACAACGGAACAGATTGGGCAACAGCACGTTCCCTCTTTGGAAAAACATACAAGTTGTGGTGAAATGATGTGACTAGCAGCAGCAGTAGCCCCATTGTCTCCTCCCCTGCCACAGTTCTCGCAGGAATGAGGAGGAGGAGGAGAAGGTAAAAAGCAAGGTTCTTCAATCATCAGGAACAAAGCTCTGGCGCAACAAAGCAGTGCTCAACAGCTGGGCAGCTCCAGCACAGAGCCCAGGCTGACCTCTGAATGGAACAGAGGGGCTGAGCTAGCCACAGAGCACCAGATCACCACTCGGCAGAGGTTAAGAACAGATGGCCTGCTATTCCTGTTAATCAAGATGGGCAGAGACTTCTGCTGTGCACTCCTTTCTTAAGCCTGCATGCTCAGTGCCTACAGAAGTTCCCAGAGCCTATCCTGCTATACCTAGCAAAGACCATGTACTTAGATATTTCTTCAGCTTTAACAAATGCATTCTTGGCAGCATGAGAAACTATATGATATTTCTTCAGCTTTAACAAATGCATTCTTGGCAGCATGAGAAACTATATGAAACCATTTGGTGATAAACTTAATACACTTACTTATCTATCCAAGAAACTCAATCAAGATGCTTTATACTATTTACTTTGCAACAGTGTAGGACTGGCTGTCATTTCAAACATTTTAGTTTTCTTCTTACTCTCTAGTACACAAGTGTACTCGCTGGGGGTGCACAAGCAGCTGGAAGGGGGCACAGCCAGGTCAGCTGGCCCCAACTGACCGAAGGGATATTCCATGCCATATAACATCATGCTCAGCAATAAAAGCTGGGGGAAAGGAGGAGGAAGCGGGGATGTTTGGAGGTATCTTCCAATAAGGCATTTGTCTTCCCATTATGCATGAAGAGGCCCAGCTTTCCTGGAGATCACTAAACATCTGCCTGCTGATGGGAAGCAGTGAATTAATTCCTTATTTTGCTTTGCTTGCGTGCACAGCTTTTGCTTTACCTATTAAACTGTATCTCAGCCCACGAATTTTCTCACTTTTACCCTTCTGATTCTCTCCCCCATCCCACAGGGGCGAGTGAGCGGGCGGCTGTTGGGGGCTGAACTGCCCACTGGGGTTAAACCATGACAAGAAGAAAGTTTAAAAGACAAAATGTCTAAACATGCAAAATCAAACATATCTCCGAGTAGTCTGAATTAATGTAACAGAAAGAGTAAGTGGGGAATAAATGTGTTTAATCCTTACTAAAACAATAACGCTAATGAAAGTAGACAAGCCATGAGGCAAAAACAGTTCTCGAATGACATGCCATGATGATTCCAACAGAAACTGCTGGGCAACATTATGTAGTCTCTAAGAAAAAGACCCTAGTTAGTGCTCAGAACTGTGCATCGCCTTTCTCCAAAAGCCACCCTGATGTGAGCAGCATTACTACCTGGTGAGCACAAGTATGCTGAGGCTGTTCTTTCTGTTGGGCAGGGGAGGTTGTGACAGTGCAAGGAAGACCTCAGCACACACTGTTTTGCATCCACTGAGATCAGATGCCTTTCTTCTCAAGTCAACGCTCTGACTCCTAAAGCATTACAAAAAGCATGGCACTGAAATTAAAGTCATTTCACATAAAAAAGGAATCACGGTCAGTTGCTTCTGCACCTACTACATCCACAACATGCCTACAAAAAGCCTGGGAAGTACCAGTAGCATCCAAATATCTAACACATCAACAAATATTTAATCAATTAATCATTAGATCTCTACTTAATCAATCTGGTGGCTCCTGGTATCTCCTGGTAAAATGAGAAAACCAGCCAACACATTTATCTTCAGCTAGAAAGTAAAATGACATAGTTTTATACCCAGTGCTTTGCCTTGAGGAGAAGAAAGTTAAAGAAAATACTGGACTGTATAATATTCTCTGATTTGTGTAATCTAGATGATATTCTATCTTGACCAGACACTAAAGTCAAACTGTAGTCTAAATCACATCTTAAGCTATATAGCGGATAATGGAAACTACTGTTAGAGCATTAGCATGCAATAAATCCTGAAATACCTTTTCTTAAATGACTGCAGCCTCACTAAATCTTTCTTAACATATATAAAAGTATCACTTCTACAGAGAAACACAACAAAAACCACAGCACATCAATACATATACACATGCATACACGCACACAATTTATATACCTCTCCAAGAGCTTCATAGCGCTTTTGGTTCCATCTGTGCAAATCTTCACGATAATTAAAAACAAATGGCTCCCCGGTTTTTATGTGTCTTAACTGCCCTTCTGTAAAAGAAACAAAATCATTACATTTTAATACACTACTACATCAAAAGTAAGATACATTTAATTGTTGAAAATTTTAAAAGAAGTCTACATCTAAAAATCGGGCTATTATGAATTCCTTCACCTTTTTTGGTTGTAGTATTTTTGAAGGGAAAGAATTGTAGCATAAAACAAAATGTATTCCCCTTGAATGGTATGTATTGCTAGATAAAGCTAAACACAAGTGATGAGAGTGAAATTACATGCAGACATCAAATGCCAAACTGCTTTGCAAGAAATATTTATGTCCCAACTTTCATGGATTAACAGTGAAATGTAAACATTAGCAGTTAATACTTGATCTTCAATGTCAATTAGGTGATCACATTGTAGCTACAAATCCCGTACTTCAAAACCAACTGCATTATGAAGAAATGTGAGTACAAATTGAGCTGGAGGCTGGAAGGAAAGGAAACATTTATTTTCAAGATCAAAAATGTTCTAACTTAATCTGAAAAAAACCATGCCCACCGTTAAGGTAAATACCTAGGCACAGTGCAATCAAGTTAAGAGCTCTTAGATTCAGGGTACGCTGAGATTACAACAGTAAAACAAAGCAGAATGCAAAACCACATGCTGTTCTTAGATTCCAGTGTAACTTTCTGCAGTTGGTCTTGTTTATAGCAAAAGTTTAGTAGCATACTCAACCACAGATGAAGACATGGACTGAGTTAAAGTAACAATAATAATAAAATGGCAACCAAATAAGAAGCAAACTGCAGAAACCAGCTACCTTACCAGTAATGTTTCAGCTAATTAGACAAAACACAAGTTATGGTCTCAGAGCATCACAAAATTGCAGTAAATCAGAGAAACATTAAAAACAGGGATATGTACAAGTATCTCCTTTGAAAGCAGAAATGTCTGCATGATGAAAGTAAGGTTTCTCAGCAAAGTATTTCCTCTTGAATAGTAAGAAATCGCTAACTTAGTTCACAACTTTTCAGGACCTTTACATTTTGATTCTTCATGTTTTAAATAAAATATTTAAGATCTGATATCTCTAATAGTTATGCTTATCTGCTTACTTGACTTTTTTTTCCAGACCTGTCTTACCTCATGTAGTAGACACTAGGGGAATATTTTTTCCCAACTTGCTATACCCTGTCTCAGGTCCAAATATCCTTCTTCTCATACTTTCATCACAGCTCTACCTTCAGCTGTTCCTTCTCAGCTAGTTACTCTTCAAGTATGCTATTCAATAGTACATGTAGTTGCTCTCTCCACAAGTAAAGTGGAGAAAATATCTTGTATATTTTTTCTTTGGCTTTCTGGAACCCTTGTCTTTTAAATCTGATAAAAAATCTTCCTTACTTTTCCACCATAAAAAGAAGCATGATTATGACATAAGAGTACATGACCGAACATTTGAATTAAATACACAAAAGAGAGAACTTTTTGCTTTGCTGACCAGTAGCACATGTAGTAAGTTTTGCTGCATTCTATGAAAATCACTCAGGCTGTGAGGTTAATGATGGAATATTCAAAAACATCATTCTAAAACACCATTCCCCAAAATTCAAATTTCAGCCCTTTTTATCAACCACATATGAACCATTAACTCTGAAGTCAGTAAGGAAGACAGTAGACACTGTGCAGATCTAAAAATAAGGAGCTGAAAAGTGACAGAGCTGAACCCCTCCCATCAAAGAAAGAGCATCACTTTCATGACACTTTTAGTCTCTAAGTACCTTCCTGTGAAAGCCATCAGGGTATTAAAAAGCTAAGTGTTGCATAAATGACTATCATTTAAAGGAAAGCTCTTTTTTTTCTTTAAAAGTAGAAGATATAAGACAGGTAGATTTAGAAACTAAAGTTCCTCTGTTCACAGAACAGGCACTGCAAAGAAGCAGAATTGTAAACGTCCCCATTTGTCCTACAGGTTTCAAACAATCTTGAAAGAGCCATTTCCTGGAGTCTGGTATTACTTTAGCTCAGAGGCTTATTTCTCAGCTGGATTTTAAAATGTATGCACTGGAAATTATAAATACTATAAACTCATTTAACACACATATTCAGCTAGCTAGAAGTACTTGTAGTCATTACACACTTAGCTGTAATGCAAAACCGTGACCCACACCAGAAGATTAAGAGACAGTCTATCACATTGCTCCTCCTTCCGTCAATATAAATAGGTGTTTTCCTACTGGTATTAATGAAATTGCTGGGATAAATTATTAGCTAAATAACAACTCCTTTTGTATCCATAAAAATGAATCAGTAAATAAAACGTTTCTTAAATGAGTGACCACTCTTTAATTTTGCTTTTTAATGCTAATGCTACAGAAATTACTTTCAGAATTTTTGTATCAACACTTCTGTGATAGAAAACAGGAAGACATAAAGTATGAGCAGTACAAACCTAGAGTATTGTATAAAATGAGGGATTTTTGTGACAATTTTATGAAATAAAAAAATATTACTTAGCTAGATTTACAAGTCTGTTAACACTAAGGCTTAAAATTTTATTCTTAACAGAAAAGTGTGAAATTCTAATAGGGACTTATAAGGTATAATTAAAGTTCTGATAACCTCTCAACATGATTCTAAGTATAGCCTTTACAAAGCATATACGACTTACTTTCATTAAAAATGTACTCAAATCCTTCCAGAGTATCAGGAAATTCAAGTGGTGGCTCATCTTTTTTCATTAGTTCATCCAAGTCTATTCTAGACAATAAATCTAAAAAAGGAAAAGAAAAATTACATAATGCATGCTATGTCTTTTTTATTTCACTATTATCAGTGACAAAATGTGCTTGTTCCGATTTGTAGATCTTAAGGGCAGAAGGACATCCTACATATTACTAAACATAGGACTTTGTTATGGGAAATCTCATTCCAGATTCAAAAGCTGGGCCTCATTGTCAGTACATCTTCTTCTTTATTTATTTATTTACCTACCTACCTACCTATCTCCAATGTTGATCAAAAAATGTCCAGGGACAGAGAGGCCACCAAAGACATAGTGATTTGTTTCAATGATTCATTACCCTCAATGTTAGAAATACATCTCTGGTATGCATCATGGTTTTAACATGAACTTACCTAGCTTCAATATCAAGTCACTGATACATTCTTGTTTGCCTTCTTGAAGAGCTCAGATTATCAAATGCACATCATCTCACAGGCATTTACCAGCTGTAATCACAACACTCCTTAACCTTCCCTTTGATACCCAGACAGAGTTATCCAAATCCTTCTCTCAACCACCCTCCTTTAATAACCCTCAAGGTAGAGAAAACTGCCATCCATTTTATAGCAAGCCATGACATACACATCCTTTTCAGACTAGGATGGTATATCCTAGTACCGCCTGCATTCACTAATGCAAGTACACTAAAATAAATATAGTCTGCATTCTTTACCCCAGGTTTAAGGATTTACCTTTAACCAGAGGCAAGTATATATGGACATCTTTTGCTTACATCTAACTACTAAACAATTACTGCATACACAGATAATAGTGTACAATCATTTCTCCTCTCCTCATTGCTCATCACCCACGCAACCTAATGCTATCCTTTTAAAATACTTTCTGATTATTAATAAAAAATCATCAAGAAATGATTCAGCAGGATTCCACTGAAATATATTTTCCTACTTCCTTGTAGATGAATTTGATGACCACACAAACATTCAGTTCAGGAGTGCTACACTGAGTTTTCGCTATTATTGTTTCATAAATAGAGATAGAATGTATTACCAAGGAAATGCATTAAATATTCTAAATATATTGGTTTATTACCTTTACCATCCAAAGCTGTAGCTCAAAGGAAAGAAAACACTTTGAAAAGACTAATTTTCTTTAAACTTGCTTTGTTTGACATTAACTATGCTTCCATCCTTTAATTACTTAAAATTATTATTTGAATAGGTTTTGTATACTATTTTTGCTCACTCTTGTCACCTGTGACAAGCCTATAGGTCACCCACGTTACCTAAGCTTAGTATTGGTACGTTAATACTTTGAAATTTCTACAGTGTTTAAAATGTACTGAAAATTAGCTTCAACATTCTTTACAGTTCCTTGGCCTGCTCTTTTATAACTCTTTAGGTTCACATGACATTCACTCTGTTGTCCATATGATTGTCTCCAGCTCCACCTTCTCTAAGTGATTTCACTGGGTAAAGCTGGAGGACCACAGGCCATCTTGCATGGCAGCTGAAATTCAGCATCTCTCCAACCCATACGATGGTATCTGAGCATCTTTGTGGTATCTAAATAGCTATACATTAGACATTGACTTGAAGATTTCTAAATGTGGCTTTCTCAACCATAGCTCACTTTTACATCAAATCTGTTTAATAGCAAGCCCCATGACATTCAATTCACATAAGCAATCATATGCTTGTTCTTGTGCAATGTCCTTCGAAAGTTCGGGGGGAACTGCTTTGGTCCTCAACCAAATGACAGGAGAAAGAAAAGAACTTTGTCAAAGAAGTTTTTCACAACAGGATGTAAAAAGCGTGCCCTTTCTTCCTCTGTACTTTCACAACGTCAAGGTAGCAAAACAGTCTTTAGCACATCTTTCTCTCCTTGATGAAGAGACTCCAGTCACACCACACCTCTAGAATTTAATTTCACCAGAGTTTTCATGTCTTCTTACTATGACCTATTTGGAAATGTGTTTACACAAAAATGTCAGTTACTATACAATAAAATATCCATCTCCTGAGTAGCAAGGGCAATACGATATGAACTACATTAAGGTTATCTGCAGAATGTACAGCTTGTCATGATTTACAGCTTCCATCAGAGTCACTCGGGAAGACTGCAGTTGGCCTGTGCTCCAACCACGGACATGGCCACTTTCTTCCTGTGCATTTTTTCAAGTTAAAATTAGCTGAAGTGTTCTTATAACTTTGAGATTCTTTCAAGATCTGATCCACCATTCACACCTAAGATCTTGGACTCTCCAACTCAATATTGAGACTGGTTCAACAGAGCCCAAAACTGAGTGATTTGCAGGAGACCTTCTGTAGCTTAATGGGAGTTTACTAGATTGCATGAAGAAAACAACATCCTCACACAAAGTTTTCATTATGTGGAATATTTCTTGGACACTAATCCTTAGTGAAGATCAAATGAAGGCCAACTATAAAATGGGAGTTTTACTTTTCCAAACATGAAGTATAATTTTATCAAAATATACTAATTTGACAGAATTAGTACAAGGTCTGAAAAAAGCACCATATAGGTCTTCACCAAATGTTTCACAAATACACAGTTTTAACTGAAGAAACACCATCTATCATCACTGTATAACAGAACACATAATTCTAATAATACTTCAGTAGAAACCCAATTTTTACACTGGAGTTGCAAGGTATATTCATTTTTCTCTTTTGAAAGACAATTTAGAGAGTAAATGTGTGATGCAAACACTTTAAATCCAGTGTTCGGTTAGCTTACTTGTACGTCTATCCAACTCCGTGTACTTCCAAAATTGAAACACAGTATCGAAAAAGATGTCATTTATTTATTTTTTCATCAAGAAAATTACTCCGCTAAGTCACTTAGGTCCATTTATTTTTTTTTTAAACATAGAGTACAAAGAAAGATTTATAAAATCAACATGGAAATCAATGTCCTGAAAATGTTTTCCCTGCTAACATTCTAGTCAAAAAGATTTTTAAAAGCTATAATAGGGTTGCATAATTATAAAACATAAGTGGCATAAAAATTAAATGATAACTCCCAGAAACTAAGCACACAAAAGCACCAGTCAACTTTCTCAAAGGATAATTATTAAAAGTAAAAAAATTAACGGATATCTTATTCTGTTACTCCTTACCACAGATCATTATTTTTTATATCATCTTATGAAAATACTGATAATGGACATACCATTAGACAAAAAGCATTAGCATAGATGGACTAATAGTCTCTTCCAGTACTGCAATTCCCAGACTGTAACCCACAGTTATATCAAACTATTTTCCTTTCCTTAATAATTGTTTCTGAAATGTCAATATATGTAAAAAGAAGGAAAAAAGACTCATACCCTTTAATGCAGTAGTCTTCTCTTTTTCATCTGGGCCTCCTTGCTGGAGCTGAGCCATCATTACCCAAACTGTCAACAGATTTAAAATACTAAGGCAAACGTACATTAATCTTCGAAGGATAATCTGAAAAGCAACAAGAGTTGGAAATCAACAAATTTACTGACTTCTGCTTCAACAGATCTCATTTGCTACTGCTTATATCACAAAAAAACAGAACTTGTTCTGAAAGCAAAACTTCCCTGAGTATTATAAACCCCTACCATATGTAAGGTAAAATTAAAATTAACTTTTTCCTCTCCTTCAAAACTTATACTGGACACTCTAAAGTCTCATCACACTATCCTGGATTAAGACGTTTTGCAACAAAGTGTGACACGCACTCCAGTATCAAGTTTGGTCAAAGATTCAAGTATACAGGAATGAACACTAACTTCTCCCTAATCCTAAAAGGACATCTATCTAATTGATACTTGTCTTTTGTGATTGTAACGTAACATCGGTAAATGATAAGTCTTTTGGAGAAGCACCACACATGTAAGTCCAAAGTAGAAGATACAAGAAACATCAAAACATAACCAACAGAACCTCCACATCTTTAAGGATTTTCTTCATCAGTTAACTCCACTTTATTGTTCTTAGTGTTCCCTACAGATTTGTTTTAGTAAAACTATGGGGAGTACACAGTTTTAAACCACTGTGATTTCTACAATACATTATCAGCATTGAAATGCATAGAGTAAATGTCCAGCTATAGAACAAACCTCAATATATTCAAGGTGAGACTTTACATGCAAAATATAGTTCTAAATTTCTCCTACTGCACAGAAGGCAATCCAGACATTCAAATCTGCCATCTCTTTCATCTTAAATCTGACACCAAGGGAGCAAACTACCACATCACAATCACCGCTTCTTCTTTCTCAATAAAAAGACTTCTGTGCATTGAATTCTTTTTCCCTTCATCTTTTTTGGTTCTTTGTTTTATCTGTCAGTCAATACCAATTTGTTTTATTCTTCTCCCCAATATACTTTATCATGGATGAGTTTGCATGAACTGTATCTCTGCAGCAATTTGTAACTTTCAAACAAAGAGTAATAGGATTCACCAACTGTACTACTGGCTCCCTAATACTTACACCTGTAAGAAAGACCCCCAAATGGTTTCTTTTAAGTAACAGTAGTTCATTGTAAAGGCAGCAGAAAAAAATGTAAAAATAAATAAAGTATAATAAAGACTTTTTCTATTGTCTTTAAAGAAAACGTATTACATGAAACATTTTCTTGTAGATTAAGGAAAAATACAGCAATTCAAGGGGGTGATAGTTATTAACTAAGTAGAGGGGTATGTGGGTGGTGGTGGGGTTGTTGGTTGTTTGGGTTTTTTTTTTAAGTTGGGGTTAAAGAAAGTCCAAGATAATCCATTCTACAAGGTGGACCTGCAAGAGATTTTGACACGTTCCTTTGCAGAGGCTGTTCAGATTAAGCTGATGGGAAACGACAGTACACTGCCAAAAGTCTTTTAAAGACACCACCAGGAGAGCTCTGCTTAGATTGTGCACTTTTAAAATTATGATGCAACTCAAAACGATTCAGTTACAATGTGCATCTTTTGGCTAACGCTTTAATCAGATTAGCACTCACAATAAAAGTAATCAACAAAAACAATAGCAAAGCCACAGAGACTTTTTTTTTGTATTTTCTAGCATGTAATGTAGTCAATGTAAATATTAAAATTATTCAAATGGCAATTCACACATGTGGGTGGTACTAAAGACTTTTCTCAGATGCTTCCAAATAGTCCACTCACAAAAGATCACCAAATACAAAATCTTGTCCATCATCAGTTTTACACTTGCAGCACAAAACCATGTACATTCTTGTAAATCATCTAGAAAAGAAACTTACTCCTTCCAGTTAAAATTATTAGAAGTGCTAGAAAATTACAGTGACAGTGTTTTGTAATAGCCCAGATAAAAATTTTTGTAGTCATACGAATTGGGTAGTCCTCCTCACACAAGATTTCAAAATTCATAATTGGGTATAGGTAAGTGAATGCAGCTACAAAATCCATATAGGTGCTCAAAGACTTGTTATTACTCATGGGAAGAAACATCAAATTTATCTGAACAGGTTTACCTTGACAAACTAACCCCCATCCCTTAATCAGATAAATCAATGCAGTGACCAAGAATCCCTGGCATTCTTGCCTCTACAACGGATACCCTTCTTCTTCCTGTAACAGGTGAAGACCCTGCCACTGAGGAAAGAGTAGATAACTTAACAGGTTCACTTGCCAAGCTAGAAGCACCAAAATAAATAAATAAAAAAATAAATCTGAATTTAGCTTTGTGAGAGAGAATTTCCAGTTCTTTTTGACAAAGTATAAAACTGTTACAGCAGCCACTGGAGGGAGGACTTGATATTAGAATGAGGATGAGACAAGCACACAGTATTTTATGCGTTGTTTGTATGAACAGAGCATTTTGTTGAATCCCTCACTGATATTTGTTTAAATGACAAACAGAAGAAATTAGATGAGAGGGTTGGATTTCCTTTCTTCAACAGACAGGTATCGAATCAACTATAGTTTGATGGCGCAGAAATGAACAGTGGGAAAATTATAAAGCTCTCTGAATGGTTGCTTATAGGCAAATGCAGGAATTGCAGTTCATTCTAGGCATCAGTTTCAAGCCCCAGTGATCTCCAACTGCATACGCTAACCACTCCACATAATCCACAAATACCATCAAGTTTCTTGCAATAAATACAGAATATTTTAAATGTGTTATTCTGTACAATTACTTAGCCGATTCTTTTAAAAAAATCTTTCCCATGATTGTTTTTTTTTATTAGCTACAGCAAGCATACTTCCCAAAAAACAAGTTACTATTTCACCTGAAGAAAGATTTACAGTAAGTTTATTGCCAAGAGAATGTATATTTATTTGTATGTATCTTGCTTTCCCCTGCAAACTTAAGATATTCTATCACAAAATCTCTTATGCATATTCTGTGCCTCTTCAACTCAATGCCCAGCAATACTTAAAATAATTTGACAGCAGAAATATTCTGGTTTCATGGTTTCACGTGAGACAACAAGGCGGCATTTTCATCATACTGCTATTAATGCGACTACAGAACTGATTGATTCACAAACAAATGGTCATTAAATTTAAAACAAAACAAAAACCAAGCAAATCCAACAGACTTTTGTACACTTAAGGGAATATACATACATATTTCATGTTCTTGTTTGTAAAGTGGTACTGGAAGTTCGGACCACGGGGCTTGTGATTGTATAACAGTGCTAGTCTTCAAATCAAACTAGACATCATACCATGTATACCCACTCTGAAACAAATGCACACATACACAGATTTCTAAAGACTTCAATTATTCTTCATTGTGCAAATGCAGCTAGAAATGTGGCAAAAAAATGTAGGATATGATTTTGCTCTACATTAGCAATACCTGAAATTAAGTCAATGTTACAAATGTTCCAAATAAAGGCTAAAAATAATTGCAGTGCTAACCCACCAGAAGAGCAACATAAGAAGAAAACCCACAAGTATTTTCGAACAGCACAAGTCCATCAAGTTTATCTGGACATAATCTGAACAGGAGTCATCAGAATGCTTCTTTGTATTTCACTGCTTTATTAGAATACAATTGAATTAGAGTCTTGTTCTCTGCAAACTGACATCCCAAGCAAGCTAGGGACAAGTATGGGTTAGATTTGTGCAATGTGGCTGATGACTGAGTAAGACCCAGTTTTTCTTCAAAGACATGGCTGCGTTACAGTTTGGCTCTAGTCGCTTCTCTGTATTGGCTCAACAAAGCAAAAAATACATACTTTAATCTTAGTAGTATTTTCTGTCTAATTAGATTTTATCTATTCCTGCTTTTAGGGCACTACAGATGACACCAGTAACAACTGCTTCAATTAAGGTTGTACTTCACTTTCCTTCACTTATAAGACCCTATTTTCAACTACTTATAGGTTTGCCAAACTCTGAAAGCCAATTATTTCCAGTCTGCTTTAGATTAAACAGTTTTGAAAAAGTTCAGCTAAAATGTCTACCTCTTGTATAAGAAGAAGGTTCAGAGACAGCATCTTCTGCTCAGTTCTGCTGATGTTAATGAGCAGCTACAGCATCTCCATGTTGCAGAGATGAGAAATGTAGCCAGAGGATCAGCTTAGCAGTGTCTGCCTCTTGCCATTACCCTTAAAGCCTGCCCAGATCTGCTCAAGTAAAAATTGCTTTTTTGCACACATTTATTATAGACTTATTAAGATTTATCAGAATTTCCAGAAAATTTACCTATTTGCCTAGAGCATGCTCCATACAGCTGCAGAAAGCTGGGGGAAAATGAACAGGAGGGGAGTAATAAATGCTAGAAGAGCAGGATCTTTAAACACTAGAATACAAAGAAACTGGCAAGGATCCTAAAGTCCTGGAATCTCAGTACATCTTTGCCTTCTACCAAATGGTGGTGGAACCAGCTGATAAACCACATGACTACAGCTGACACTAAAGGCTGATTTATTTGCACAGCAGCTACTTTCCAGTGTTTTTACCCCATAAGTTCAAAAAACAGAGGACTACAAGCTATATGCATTAGCATTCCAACTGTGTCAGCAACTCAGTTGTTTACACAAGGCAGAGTCAACACGATTCCACACACAGAAATTTTAATTATTTCAGTTTAACATTCTTGAAATACTGGAAATTGCCTTCATAGGCATATGCATGTAAACATGATCAAATAAACATGTCAAAATAATACAAAAAGAGGCAGCACAACCTCAGCACAGCCTCTGGTCGGTTTACAACATGATGGTCTTACCAACCCAACATGAGGTTCAAAATGATCATCAAGAATTCTTCTGTAGGAGCAAAAGCTTTGAAGACACATACTGGTTTTGTCTGGGATAGAGTTAGTTTTCTTCATAGTAGCTTGTATGGGGCTAGGTTTTGGATCTGTGACGAAAACAAGGCTGATAACACAGAGATGTTTTCATTACTGCTGAGCAGTGCTTACACAGGGCCAAGGCCTTTCCTGCTTCTCACCCCACCCCACCAGCGAGCAGGCTGGGGGTGCACAAGAAGTTGGGACGGGACAGAGCTGGGACAGCTGACCCCAACTGACCAAAGGGATATTCCATACCGTATGATGTCATGCTCAGCATGCAAAGCTGGGGGAAGAAGGAGGAAAGCGGGGGGACATTCGGAGTGATGGCATTTGTCTTCACAAGTAACCGTTACGTGTGTTGGAGCCCTGCTTTCCTGGAGCTGGCTGAATACCTGCAATTCCTTATTTTGCTTCGTTTGCACGCACAGCTTTTGCTTTCCCTATTAAACTGTCTTTATCTCAACCCACGAGTTTTCTCACTTTTATCCTTCTGATTCTCTCCCCCATCCCACTGGGGGCAGAGTGAGCAAGTGGCTGAGGTGGGGCTTGGCTGCCTACAGGGGTTAAAGCACAACAAGACATAATACAATACTCTCTTAAATATGCACAATATCAATAATTAAGTGTACGAAGAACCATACTTCCGTTGAGGCAGATGGATAGTTATCTAATGAATTAGGCAAGTAACTCTGGGGACAGAAGAAGTGATCCTGCAGTGAAGGCAGGAGAACGCTGCCTGGGAGAACTGTGTTCCCAGGAGGAATTTGCAGCTGTTTTTATGGACTACTCAGCTCCTCAAAATCGAAATGTTCTCGGATAACCTCTTTTTGTATATTTCCCATTTTCTGGGCATTCAGCGTGAATCATTTTTCCTTCAATGCTCAGAACTATGGACCACTGGATTCCCGTTATAAGAACTTCGAAGAACCTTCCCCAACTTTCCCAATCTCAGTACCCAAGATGAGTGTACGCTGATGAGCAGGACATTAATTTCAAGATGCCCTTCACCACCACCTTCCTCTAAAAGGCCAGTAAAAATCCTCCACAAACAGCAGATACTAGGGAAAATTCAACGAATTAATGTTTATGAAGAATTAATACCCTGCAATTGAAGCCTCAGAAAAAGCCCATGTAATGTGTAATAATGCCATATTTCGTGAAAGATTTGTATTGTTCCATTAGTGCATGGGGCTACATCTCAGCTAATGAGGACAAAAAGAAATGTTGAAGCAATGTAATTATTTGGAAAACAGTTGTGTGAAATGCTCTTTAATTACAGAATCAGATTTTCCTGTCAATGTACATTGCAAGGATAAGTCACAAAGACTTGGCACAATATTACTTCATAATATACCTGAAATTGCCCTGTGATAGTTTATAAAAAAACTGGCTTGGATGATTGTTCTAGGCTGTTGGTTTTAATGGGATGCTGGCTTGAAAGTTGGGGTGGAATAGCCTCATCTCTGTACATACTAAGCAGTTACAGGACAAAGGCAGAATTTTTAATCTTTTTTTAATGTCATCTTCTCTCAAGTGATCCCATGGGTCAGCTGGGAGAGAAAAAGGCCTCTGAACACAGAAAAACTCACAGACTATTAAAAGAGCCTTCTCTTAGGAGAGACACCAAAGTAATTTGCAGGACAGCCACAGAAGAAGAGAGAAAGAGAGACTGGAAAACTCTAGGGAAACGATTTCTGCTTAGGCTACCATCAAAAGCTGCTAAAAAACCCTAGACATATGCATATGTGTCTAGTACTTTAAAATCACTTTTTTTCTCTCCCCCTTTTCTCTTAGTAATAGTGTGACTTTCAAAAGGGCTGTCTGCCATTAACTGAAGACTCCTGAAAAGAAGACAGACAAATTGGCTGGAAATGCAGTGAATCCAGGTCTGTAGCCCAGATCCCCATACACAGTGAGGTATTTCTAATTCTGCTCCAGACTCTGTGCTGAGGAGGTCCACAGAAAGAGACTAGGGAAAGGTAAGAGGTGCACCCAGCTTTCTGTAGCACACCTGTTTCCTCCAACACCTTCCAGAACGTGCACATGCAAAGAATAAATATCACCACTCCACTTGACTACTCTGCATCTAACACAGATACTCTGATGACACCGAAATATCCAAAACAGATGGATGCTATGCGGAATCAAATCATGCACAACTGAAACAAGCATGAAGGGCTACTGAAGACATCAGTTCATCATCAAGATACCTATTTCAGAATTAGAATAAAATACCCCAAATTCCCATAGTGTACATGCCTCCTCTTTGCAGCAGCGTCTGCCTCAAGAAATCTGCCATACAGCTCTGCCCACAGCTTTTTCTGCTGCAGGACACCTGTTTCTTCTATTTTACCATTTCTCCCAGCTTTACTAATACAGTATCTCAAATGTCTTTTCTCTGCCCTCTACCTGAGAAGCAGCACATGCTATTTTGCCAGCTGAACCACGAAGTACTGCTTCCTTTCAACTATCTGGCAGGCAAAGCAAATAGCCCCGTGAAACACATGCAGTCCACAGATTTGCTTCTGCTGGATTGTCATAAAGCAGCACCACATTATTATATATATATATAAACAATGTGAATAATGTAGACACATTATTATTTTAGCTGATTATTTAAGATTAACTTGATCTTAAAATTCCAACTGCATCACACTTGTATTTTCAATTTTTTCACATCAGTAGATCTCCCTTTACTTTATATTACAAAACAATAGAAGAACTAAGATAAAAAAGCAAGGCAAGTAAATTTACTGGTTCAGCTTTAAAAATTGAAAATCTAATATTTATATTAAAAATATTCCATTAATTGCCTAAGTCAGTAACTGTAATCAAACTTCTTTAGACAGCTCTGCTACTGCCTAATCTACAAGCTTACTACATCTGCCGAGAGCCAAGACTGCCAAAAAGCTCTAACCACAGCATCACAGAGCAGTCTAGGTTGGAAAAGATCTCTGGAAATTATCTGCTCTCCAAACTTTTGTTGGACCTTACTTCATTCGGCCTTACAGGGCCTTACATCAGGTAAGCCAGGGTGCTGCCAAGATGAGCCTTCAGTATATCCAGTTAGGGAGATTCCACCATGCCTTTGAGGAACTTACTCCAATGTTTAATATTTCTAACAGATTTTCTTTTTCTTATACCCAGATGAAATTTCTCCTCTCACCATGTATCCTTGTGAACAGAAAACAACTCCTCCTCCATAACTACCTTCTAGGTACTGGATGACAGAAGAAACCTCTCCAAGCCGTTCTCTCCTCTACAAACTTCCTTGAACTTTTCTCCAAATGTTGAGCTCTCTAACATGCCAATCATCCTTCTAACATACTAATCATCCTGGTGGCCACCTTCTGGACCTTCTCCAATTTTTCAATGTCTCTCTTGAAATCAGGGGACAAACCAGACACAGCATCCTAAGACCGCTCTTACCAATACAACGGAGGACTCAGTTTGCCTTCATTTCCACAAGAGCACAGTGCTGGTTTTGTTCAGCTTGCCATCCAGTAGACCTCCAGCTCCTTTTTAGGAGAGGTACACCCCAGCCAGCCATACCCCAGCCGGCACTGCTGTTTGGGAATTATGCCTTTGTCAGTGCACAAGCTTACACATATCTTTGTTAAACCTTAGGCAATTCCTGCTGACCTAGTCTTCCACCCTGCATGATGGATGACGGATTACTGCTGTGTGCAAATACAGATGATAATTATGACAATGAATCTGGCAGTTTCATTTGCACCGGTGATCTGAACTGCAGAAGAAAAAACTGGGGAACAACTGTTGTCTTTTTATTTTGGATGCTTTTGCCATACATATTGATAGCTTTTATTTGCCATCCTATTAAGCAAAGTTACCCAAACACAGTCTTTGAAAAAATTAAATTCTACATGTAACATGAACTACTTCAATGAGGTTGAACAGATGTATCACATGCTTTGGTTTAGCCTCAAGCCTAAACTCTGTCCTAGTAGCAACCACTCCAAGACAAGGGCTAAAGAAACTTCACCAATCATTCTAAATCAACCTTGTCAAATTCTTTGTCTATTTTGTGCAAAACATTGTATTTCCTACCAGTCTGAATGAATCCCTACTAAGGAGGAGAACTGTCTTAAATTTTGTAGGTGCAGAATGCGTGATAGAGCAGAGTTCAGCCAAGTACTGCCAAACTCAAAGGTGAAGATAAAAGCAGCAGATGAGTAGGAAGAAAGAGACTGGAGATGCAACTTAGTTTGACAAAAAAGGATCACCATAAGTTCATGATTTTTACTTGAAACGTTCACAGTTTCAGGCCAGACGGGCCCACAGAATCAATCAGAATTTCTTCCTGTTAAACAGAGACCTTTTATTTCCTTCAGCTACCAGTCTCTGAGACCAGTAACTTGTGTTTAACCACAGCAGTTCTTCCAGAAAGGCATCCACTCCCAAATTCAAGTTATTAAGAGCTAAAGAGTCCATCACTTACTGTGATAGTTTGAAAGGCTAGTCACTGTCTTTCGTACTTTATTTCCAGTTTGAATTACTCTGGCTTCATGCTTCAGTCACTAGTTATTACTATGCCTTCCTATGTTAAGTTTTGTCTCTCTGTTTTTCCCTTACTTGATTAAATGCTACAGTCAAGTCCTATCTCCTTCTTCTGGTAAACTAAACAAGCTTAGCAGAGTCTCTTTCTATGAAATTTTGATTCTAACTCAAAGTAATTTTTTGCAGTTTCTCTGTCCCCTTCCATTTTTTAAATCCCAATTGACAGCATTACACAAGCCAAACACCATAGGACAAACACCTCTGAAGTGGCAGCTTCTCAGGAAGTTCCCCATTTTTCCTGATTTTCTTGTTTCAGTTCTGAAAACCTGACCTGCTTTTTTAATTTAGTTTTCTAGACAGTAGACCTAACTTGCCAAATAACTAGATAATACCAAATAAATTCTTTACTATTTACCAGTCTTGACGTTTGAATGAGATTTATCTTAAAGTACTCCCTTTACAAAATCTTAAATCTATTATACTGAAGCAGTAACTGTAATCAAGCAAACTTAGTATCTGAACAAACAGTTTATTCTGTCATTTAATTCTCTATTAATAGAAGTTTCCATTAGGATCCCCTTATTTTACCCAAGTTGTGACAATCAGCTAAACAATCTATTATCATCTGGACTGAACCACTCTTTTCTACAAAGTACTGACACAGGATCAGCACTTTTCTCATCTTTTAGGATTTCCTTATTGTTCCAAATATTATTTAAAATGCGTAAGAAAAGACTTCCCTTAAAACCTCTTTTACCGTTCCTTGGGTCAACTTTAATAAATAATCACTCTCGGAAAAGACAATGACTAACCATTAAGTCACAGGAAGTAAAGGACTCTTCCAAGCTCTTTCAGACTGAGATTAGATGCCATTTTAGAAGGAATTCTGCTGTTAAACATGACATTGATTTGAATAGTGTGGCAGCTACAACAGAGTTTATCGATAAAAGAACAGTAATTACAGGACAAGGGTAGACAACCCACTGTGTTATTCTACCTTCATGTCACCTTATGATCAGATGGATAATGCCTGATCCTAAAAAGTCATGTAAACAAAATACAGATGTACTAAGGTCTATCCATGTTCAAGTTCTTATTTTCATGTCAACCTCTACAGCAGCTGATCATATTGCTACCCAATATTACATAAAAATTAACACAAGAAAAGCAGAGACACATAATACAGTGTGTCACCTGGAAAAGATGCAAACCAGCATCAGCCTCATTGAGTGTAACAAGACTCCTGAAAAGCACATTATAGGCAATACAAACATTTTCTCCTATAACTGACAATTTTCAATAAAATCTGCACTGAAATAGCACCACCTTTAAAGTATCCTTACGTAAACAAGAATTCTTTTTTTGTAATTAAATGAAAGCTGTACTGAGCATTATAAGGTCACATTAGCAGTATAAACACAGGACACAATGAATCCACAAAGAAAAATAACACATCAACTGCCAATAACAATTACAGCACAGAAAAAAAAATGTTGCAAGAATCCACACGATAATGTAGCCAACTCTCCGATCCTTTCTGTTTTTAACCTACTCCCAAATGAAAGCAGAAGAAACATTTCAGTTACAACAGCTTAAAGACGTGACATAGTCCAAAGAAGCAAAACCCTCTTCTCCTAAATTCCTTATGCTGGAGTGGGAGGAAAAAGGAAGAGAAAGAAAATCTTAGAGAAACCAAGATTTTTATTTTTGTCCATGCTTTATTACTAAACTCTACTGTAAAGCATGAAAAACGATACAGAAAAAACAAGAAAATGAGGAGGAAAAGCAGATGGAAAGTAATTTAAAAAAACCAAAACAAACCAAAACCAACCTTGTTAATAAAAGATCAGCAATGCTAGACAAAATATACCCTATCTTGACAATGAAGTTTAGCAGACTTGGTACAAATCTGGAAGGTGACACAAAAAATCTGATAAAGATAAAAAAATATGGGGAGAGGGACATGGGACAGAGCGTTGTCCTTGGAGACATTCAAAACTAAAAGCACCTAAAAAGTTAAGCAGCATGAACTCCACATCGAAAATTATTTGAAATTAGGACTCAAGTGCTTTAAAAACAAGCCCTGTATGGCAGAGAAATATTATTTTTATATTCCTGGTAAAATGTGTCTTAACTGGCCAGGAGTTTAACTGCCATGAGAATTAGGTATAGGCTTCAAACTAAATGGAAAGCAACTGCCAAAGTAAGTCTATACCTAAAAATTACTCAACTTCAAAATATTTCTCAATCTTGCAAGAATCAGCTGACGCAAATTTCTCCATTAAAATGGATACACCTTTTGTGTTACTGTCTCTGAAACTTCACAAAACATAATATTAGTTCAAGCTACTATAGTTTGGAAAGGGAAAAATCCACAACTTAGAACAAAGTAGGAAATATTTTGTAGACTTCATATCTATGTTGTTCAAAGTTTAAAATGAGACCTGAAGAAACAAATTAGTGAGGAAGATCCTGGCAACAACATCCTGGCTGCCTTAGGAAAAGCATTGCCTGCAGGCTGAGGAACATCATCCTTCTCCTCTATTCTGCATTGGTGAGACACGTCTGGAGTACTCTGTCCAGTTCCAGACTCCCCAGTACAACAGAGACACGGACATACTGGAGCAAGATCAACGAAGGGCCACAGAGATGTTCAAGGGCTTGGAGCATCCGATATCTATGAGGAGAGGTTGAGAGAGCTGGGAGTGTTCAGCCTGGGGAAGAGAAGACTGAGGGTGGGGTGGGGGGAGTCTTATCAGTGCCTATTAAATGCCTGACGAGGAGAGGAAAGACCACTGAGCCAGAGTCTTCCCAGTGGTGCCCAGTGAGACGGCAACAGGCAATGAGCACAAATCGGACGTCTGAATATAAGGAAAAAATTCCTTACTCTAAGGGTGGTCAAAGAGTGGAACAGGCACCCAGAGAGGTTACAGAGTCTCCATCCTTGGAGATACTCAAAACTTACTGAACACAACCCTGAGTAATCTGCTGTAGATGGCCCTGCTCTGGGTACCAGGGTTGGACCAGACAAACCCCAGAGGTCCCTGCCAATCTCAATCGCTCTGTCATTCTGTGAAGATAAGAAAAATTAAAAGTGCTCAACAAATGAATATGCAAAAAGTATATGTGTGTGTGTGTGTGTGTGTGTATTTATACATATGTTAGTCACCTCCTGCAATAGCAATGAACAGCTTATAACAAGGGATGTGAGAATCATTATGAGCAGCGTGTGGCTGAGCAAGAATGAGAGCTCGTGGTCTCAGGGGTTTCAGTTTTGTGTTCTTAGGAATTTCTTTCTGATTCTGATTCTTCAATTTGTGTCAAACAGGCAAAATCTATCACCATGAACCTGTCAAAACCATCATGGCCACAGCCATGACAAATTTGTGAAAGCTGACAACACTGGATATTACTCATTCTATTGGCAACCGTTCTTTTAAGTGCATTAAAACACCTTCAAGCTGGTTAAAATCATCCTGCAGATGAATAAAAAAATGCCCGTATTGTGTTTTCATAGATGACAGCATACGCTTAATATATGTGCTTTCCTTACCCAAAGACTATTGAACATTGTCAAGTCTAGAGGTATCAGGAAACATCAAAATTAAGGTTGCCTGCACAAACTTAGTTCAGCACCCATGCGCTAACCTCCAGTCTTATACAAAAAACAATGTGAAGAAAATAAAAACAAAGAGGAAAGAAGTCACCTCATTCTCTCCTACTTCTCTAAGTTAGTGTCATTTATATCCAAGTGTCTGTCCACTGTGGTCTTGCCTAAATTCTTTTAAAAAAATACCCATGATGAATATTGCACAACCTGCCTAAAGTTAAGTTCATGGTATTAGCTAAGTTCACGCTTGAACCTCATCTCATGCCCCAATGGACATCCAAACTGTCAGACCTCCGGCCTTTTGCTCTGCTTCCCCCAACTGTGGTTGACAGCCTTGAGGAATGGAAGGCAAGGGGAAATCTCGCCCACCAAAGCTGAAGGTCTCCTCCCCATGCAAGGGGGGGGGTAGTGCACACTCTCCATCTACTACAGAGAAATCACATCCCCAGGTATTACTGACAACTAAACTACTCTGTTTGACATAGTATGAGTATTTTGGCTGTAAATAGAAATCTATTCCAATATCAAACTACCCTTTTCAGGAGAATATTCTTCCTAACTTTTGCCACAGCCCTTTACTTCCTGACACTTAGGAAGTTTATGCCCTTTCTCTTTGTAGCATCCCTTCCTGTACCTGGAGACTGCTATCATGTCTGTCTTAGTCTCCTCTAGTCTGAGCGAACTACTCTTTCCACCTTTCCACATTGTACTTTTTTTTTTCTAGACTTCTGAAGATTCTCATTGCTTTCCCCTGGAAGACTGTCCCACAGGCTCAAACCCTTTCTTAAATGTGATGCCCAAAACTGATGAAGCTCAAGCAATGCGGAATAGAGTGAAATTATCATGGATATGTTTAAATATGTCCCTTCTAACTATACATCCCAGAAGAATGATTACCCTTATTGCAACAGCACAGTGCTACTGACGCATGTTCAGGCTATGATTCACCTAAAAATCTGGAATTCTTTTTTCTAGAATTATTGCTATTCTGTTTTTATGTAGGGAACTACATAATCTAAGCACAGTACTTTGCATTTGTTCTTTTAAACGGCATTATTTCTTTTACGTTGTTTCTCTATTTTTTCTAAGCCATTTGAAATTCTAAATTTATTCTTCACAGAACTTGAATCCTTTCCCAGCCTGGTACTCTCTGTAAGATTAATAAATGTACTCTCTACACCATCATCATTCAAGTCATTAACAAAACGAAGGCATAAACACATTTGTTCTTTTCCACTGCACTTCTGCCTTTGTCAATACGTAGAATGAAGGTGCTCACTTTATAAGGAGCTATTCAGTTTTTTGTCCGACCTTCCTCTCTTTGGCTTTAAGTATGACCCTAATGTTTCTCCCATCCTCAACTCCTCCTCCTGCATATTTAAGTGCCTCTCAATCATCCTCTCCTATTTCTCTCACAAACTCTCAGTCCCATTTGGCCTCATTCCACCCCAAGAGCTTCTAGTGCCATTCCACTCCCTCCCCAAGCTGTCCTCATTCATCCTTTCAAGTGCTTTCACAGAGACACTGCCAACTCAACTCCTCGTTCCAGACCTCCTCTCATCCACTCAACTCCAGTCTCCTGGTTTCACTCATCCTGCCATGACAGAACGAGCATGGGAATAACAAAGCCATTGAGCATTTTCCTCAGACCAAACTCCCTGTTGTCCACTTGCACTGGACAACAGAGTCCAGTGGGGGAACAAGCACGCTCGGTTATTCTGCGGCGCTGGTGCATGTGTCCAAACAACAAAAAGGGCACAGCATGTCTTGTACAGGTAGAATCACTGGAGATTTTTACATTCTAAAACTGAAGTTGATACCTGACACAAAAGTAGACCTTGCCAAGTACTGTGTTTCTTATCCACAACACAGAGGCACCGTACCACAGCATCATGTATGCTGGGAGGGACCTTTGGAGGCCAACTTGTCCAACCTCCTGAAAAACCAGGTCTTATCAGAATGAGCTGCTTAGGCACTTGTCCAGTCAAGTTCTGAACATGTGCAACAATAGCGATTCCACAACTTCTCTGGGCTCCATTCCCATGTTTGACCACCCTCACAGTAAATGTTTTGGGGGGTATATCTACCAACATTTCCCTTTAAGTAAAACATTAAAATATATTAATTAATATATAATTTAATTAACATTAAAATATAATAAAATAAAACATTAAAATATATTTATCTGTTATCCTATACTATAGAACAGCAGATAAGCACAATTTAGAACAAGCAAACAAATTAAAAATATTCTGTTATCTACACTATGTTCCATTTCTGGAAAGCTACGTAGTTTAATACTATCACATTTCTAAAGTTTTTTTATATTCCTGTTAGTAGTTCTCTCTAAAGATCACAATTCTCTGGAATTTTCTAAACAATGTTCTTTTAAATGTTTCCTCTGGACACCACTGGGTAGGCAAAATCTTAGCTTCTCAAAGGAATGTGCTACTAGCTTTGAAAAATTCAATTTCTGTCTGACACGAAACAGGTATTAGTTTCCTCTCTTATCCCAAGAAAATGCAGGTATGGGTTGGTATAGTTAAGGAACTGGATTTCCCATCTCATCATATTTCCTTGCCTCCCCTCCTCCCTCAACCAACTACCTCACACAGGCAAGAATTCAAACTTCTGGTTATTTTGGTGTGGTCCTCTCACAATTGCTCCTTAGGGATTTATCCTAATTTTTATGATTACTTAAATAGTCACCAGAAAGGAAGACAAGGAGAATAGAACTAACAGAACAAAGAATGAAAAGGCAAAAAATTTAAAAAATCTTTAATTGCCCACAGAATGATGTTGGGAAGATAATGAACAAGAACTTAAAGCACTCCTGCAGGAACATACATTCAACTTATCTGATATTAGTGAAGTTAGTGGGATGATTCACATGAGTGTAATGCTAGAAATCAAGAGATATAACCTATTTAGAAAGAGCAACAATGGAGAACAAATGGCACCGTGTGCCAAAAATGTCATTGTCTGTTTCTGAGTCACTGACAACAGAAAATCATGTCTTTAAGAAATAAAGTACAAGAAATAAAGTAAGAAATACTAGCTAGGGTTTGCTACAGATATGAAATCTCACATAGCATAGTGGTTAAGCATCTATTGCGTCTTGTTGGAAATAAATGTTTCATTATCACAGTGGACATAACACCGAGTGGGATAACCTGGAGCTTTCATGCTGCCATTATCAGAACATGCTTGAAATTTCTAAAAATTGAGGACAATTTCTTATGCTGAGAAATGTTAAATCCAACCCAAGGGAAAGCTGTGTTCGACTTCATCCAGACAGATAACAAGTACCCCACTGTGTCACAGAGAACAAATACAGCACAAAGACTGTTCCTGCCCCCAGGTCTTCGAATCAAAGGACATATTCCCAAACGCATCTTTGCAAAACGACTTAAGTGGTCCCACCCCCTACCCACACTACCCCCTCAGCTGTGCTGACAGAACTGTTTGTAGCAATGCATAGCGAACCGGTTCAGGGAATCAGATCTGAGTTAAGCCAGAACAGGGACCTGATCTGAGTTAAAACTACCTTCCTTTCTTCCCACCCCCCCCCGCCCTCCCCTTTTTTAAGAGTATACTTTCAAGTTATCAATTCTCAGATTCAGTTCATTACCTGGTACAACTGAGGTGACAGAATAAGGCAGGAACATACAGCTCCTGCCTGAAAACTTTTTAGCCTGATTCGCCAACATGGGCAAGAAAGAAATACAGACAAAGCAAAAGAAGGACTCAATAAATGATCACTGTGATAGGCAATAGTTTATTGCTCTAAATTTCAAATTCTGCTATTCCAAAATACAAACATTTCAAATAAAGTATCAAGAAACCTCCACTAATTTTTGACTTATTGACTAGCACATATCAAACCCGAGTTTGCATTTATAATAGCTGTGTTGATTTTGATGGCTCTGCTTACTCTGAAATATTTCTCCTTGGCTTGGAGATGGGTACCTATGTTAACACATCCTTGCAGCTTGGGAGTTATCAACATACAGATACACAATTCCCAGTCATTCAGATTTTATTTCACAAGATTTAATTGTATGCTTCAGTGGGGAGATACTTTTTCACTACACGGACTATTATTCTTCAAGAGAGATACAGATTGCGTGCATGAGCACACCTATTTATCCCTCATTTCACCATATTTCCATAATGCCTTTATATAATGGCTCTTTCACTACCAAGTCTCCCTGTTAACATATTTCTTCTTTGAAAATATTTCCAGTTTTGTTTTTGCCTGTTTTTACTTAAATCTAGTCCACTTACTCAACATCTTATTTCTTGAAATGGATTTATAACCCACATGATCTGCAAGAGGAAGTACATGCTGATTTGTTAGAAAAAAGCTGGATGTTTTCAAGGTTGCTAGGTTATGCTCTAGTGCTTAGGACAAGAAGGAAGAAACCAAAGAAAGAACATGGCTTAGCATCTTCTTCAGTTAAACAAGGAGATCAAGATTTGCAGAACTTTAAAAAAAGCTATAACCACTATGTCATCTGTTGGTCTTTGACACAATGTTCAAGACAACCTGGAGTGTACCTGGCACACTGACAACACGATCAATCAGAATCGTCTTGTCCATCTTCTCAGACAAGCAGTTATTACTCTAAAAACCAAGACAGTTTTCCTTCAAGCACAGAGGTATACAATGGCTGCAAAGTACAACTGAGCTACTAACTCCCAGAATGTAGCAGAAATAAAACAGGAATGAGGTCCGCTATGCCTGTTCCTAAGCCAAAATATACTTCTGTTAAGGGGTGACGAGAAACAGGAGAACCCATTTCTCCTGTGTTGCACCAGGAGCTTTCGTCATGCATGCTGCATAAAGCTGACACGGTGAAGAAAGCTCAGTAGGCCAGCAGAGTATGCACATTGCAGCTGAAATGTCCAGAGAATTCAAAACAAATATCTTAAAAGATTTAATTGCAAATGGAAAACGGGAACTTTATGAAGCTTATAATTCAGACAAATCCAGACTGGCTGTCTTGGGAAATAGTTCACAATTTCCAAAGCTATCTTCCTATTAAATTTCATATTTCTTATCCACATCTTGGAGATGCCTAGGGGTACTTAAGAGTAATCAAGAATATTTTCAATACAGTCAGAACCATTTTTCAGTATGGCCCTCTCAAAAAAATATTTAGTTTAAACCTTGACCTGAAATAGGCAGTAAACAAGAAAACTTATGAACAAATGATAATCAACTACCAAAACCACGCAAAAACTTGAACAACGTAATATGATAGGTCTGTCTTTAAATGCACAAGCATCAAGAAACAAACACTAACATTCAGTATCACTGGTGCTTCAGGTACGGACTTGCTTCCAGTCAACACCAGAACTGGCTCATTTGCAGTCCAATTGACAATGTGTACAGCTAATTCTTATTTTAACCATTATCTCTCTTTCTAGACATACAATAAAAGACATTTCATTTGCCTGCCTGCGAAAAAACCCTATTTGCTGACAGAAGAGTTCCCTAAATTTACCACCGTACTACATATATTGGATTCAGCTAATACTACAGCTGCTGAGACAATACTTATTTCAGGTAAGTGTCAAAAATCAATACTTCCAAGATTCAAATGTCTATATAGCAGGCTTATCACAGACGGGTCCCCTTCAATTTCTGCTGGGCAACAGGAAGCTGGAAGAACACAGAAACTACAGTAACTATAAAGCAGAAACAGCAAAAATTAGCCTGATAAATTCTACATGGTTCATCTTTCCTCTTTGGATACCCTCTCAACAGAATATAACTGCAGTACCAGAGAGGTTCCATCAAGCTGGAAGCCGACAGTCTCCAGGAGAGTATAACAGGAATAAAAGCGGTTACATGGAGACTGCAGTAGCCCACAGAGTGGGACACCATCCTCACCAGCAGTACCATTAATGATTAACTCACAGGAGCAGACTGCTCAGGAAACTGGTAGAGAGGCCTGCACCACAGCCAGTTCACATGCAAGGTGACTCAGGCTGCGGTCTGCTGAAGGCCATAAGATACAATACTTTGAGCCCTTCTCCTTCTTCCAGCCTCTCCACGCCCAACCACAATCCCACAACCTTTCTCATGCTGGCACTCATGCTAGTGAGCGAGCTGATGCAACAAGAAAGGAGCATTTTGTATCTCCAGCTCTGTATCAGCTTCCTTACCAGGCTCACTACGCAGCCAGCTGACCTCTCATACGGCCAGGAGGAATGGGGCAGGAAGAAGAGAGGAGTGCTGCCCCTTCCAGCAGTGGGGATGTAGTAACGTGAACAGGCTGTGAAACTGCACCCCGGGCATTCTGTTGACAACAGTAGGTCTGTAGCTGGAGGGAAATGACCTGTGGGTCCCAGCCTAATTCCTAGAAGCAGTCAGCCATAAAACAAAAATCAGTACCAAAACTGGCACTAATAAGTATCTGATGGTGAGCTGAGCAGAAAGGCAAGGATTATATAAAACTGAATGCTGTACCTTTTCACCTTCCAATAAGACTCGGTCACATTACAAGAACAGCATAAGGAATACTGTGAGTAGTTAAACATTAAGTTCTCAGAGTCTTCACTCCAGGGTCTTCCTCTCAAAAATAAAAAAGTGTGTATGTATACCTGATGCATGTTCTAACCACAGCACTTAAAACACTGCACAACATCCATGAAAAATAACCATTTTAAACCCATTAAATTGTACTTCAGGAATTCCACTCAGTGCAAATGTGTAAAACTGATCTACAGGCTAAGTAGATGTATGTATGACCACACTTAAAAAAAAATGTCTCTCCTAAGGCACAAAAAAAAAATCATAGGGCAGCATCAGATTTCATAAGCAGATGTTTTCATGCCCACTGTTAACCAATTTGTTTCAGTAAGTGAGAGGAAAAAAATAAAAAAAGATATCCATTCATTCTTTGTATGTATGCTTTACTTCAAAGAATTCCAGGAATCTATTGTAAATCTAAAAAACTCCTCAGTCACCACAGCACATTGTTCCCCAAAGGAACAGTGGGTCAAATTCAAAGTATCAGCAACAGAGTCGCATTCAGAACTTTTTCTATAGAGCCTGGAATGGACAAAACCTCCAAAGTCAGCGCTGAGTCTTCAGGGAAAAAAAAAATAAGGTTGTGAACTTCAAAGAAAAGAGACCAACAGATAAATCCCCACTGAGTAATTATAAGGAGAAGGTCTTCCAAACATTAGCTAACTAGTACATAAAAGGCAACTCAGTAGAAACCATGGTCAAGTCAACTAGCAGATTAACATATAGTCATAATTGGCGACAATCACTGAAAAAGCAATCTGAAGAAAACAGACAAAATCCAGGCACTGGTGAGAAAACTCCAATAATTAAAGGTATTTCAGTAAGGCAGACAGCATTCTAAGCGTGCACTATGCTTCTGAAATGATGATGCCCTTGTCCATCTCCAGCTGCTCAGTACTGTTGGCCTGCTGGAAGTTTTCATCTCATTCCTACGCCTACCAGCATCTGCTAACCTATTTCAGAGAAAAAGAGTCAGGTCAGCTTAAACACTATAAATATTACATCTGTCTTAACCCACCATGTTTTGACCGAGGTGGGCTGGGGAGTGCTCAGATTAACACTAAGGGTGGCACATCAGACCTCCAGCAGACCGGCAGGCAGTAAGTAATGGCAGTGACTTCAGCAACGGATACAGCCATCGCCTGGGGCTTCTGTCTAGAGCTACCCTGTGAAAGACCAGTACTCTAACAAGCAAAGAACGATTATTAGGTTTTTCTGAAAGAAAGTGAAATAATATCTGGAACACTCAGAACACCATATCTGTTCAATTCCAAACCCAGAGAAGCATATAAACACATGCTTCCTGTATTTCACATCAGTATCACTCTATGATACCCTCTAAGCCGTTAAGTATCTTCAGTTGCCAAGACTTTAGTTTTCTCTACATAAGAGCATTTTTACCTTTTCCTACATAATTACAAAATACCTGATTTTAACATCCCGCAGGCATTCTCTAATCAATATGCTATCATCAGGCAGCTTTACCATGGGTAGCATGACATGCTGCCACTCTCTTTCACCTACAGCTTCATTAACGATTCCAAGAAAATATTAGCAATTACTAAAAGGACCCCATCTTTTCGCTGTACCAGTGGTATTTATGTTTCTTTGAAAGCAAACATTGTCACTACCCTACTCTTTACTGTGTCACCAAATCACTGTGCAGTTAAGACCAAAGATATTCAGTTATCTTTGTAACTGCTGTCGATTTTATAATACCTCTTTTGCCAATGATGGTACCTCCTGACCAAGGCCTGTT
This sequence comes from Platalea leucorodia, assembly GCF_965183815.1. NCBI lineage: Eukaryota > Metazoa > Chordata > Aves > Pelecaniformes > Threskiornithidae > Platalea > Platalea leucorodia. Next base: position 86,206,603 of record NC_138858.1, read on the forward strand.
ACCTGCTTATTCAAACCTACTACTGTTGTGGTTTAACCCCAGCTGGCAACTAAGCACCACACAGCCGCTCGCTCACTCCCCCCCGGTGGGATGGGGGAGAGAATCGGAAGGGTAAAAGCGAGAACACTCATGGGTCGAGATAAAAACAGTTTAATAGGGAAAGCAAAAGCCGCACATGCAAGCAAAGCAAAACAAGGAATTCGTTCACTACTTCCCACTGGCAGGCAGGTGTTCAGCCATCTCCAGGAAAGCAGGGCTCGTTTAACGGTTACTTGGGAAGACAAGCGACATCACTCCAAACATCCTCCCCGTTTATATACTGGGCATGACACCACACAGTATGGCATAGCCCTTCGGCCAGTCTGGGTCACCTATCCTGGCTGTGCCCCCTCCCAGCTTCTTGTGTACCGGGCAGAGCAGGGGAAGCTGAAACGTCCTTGACTTTTCTAAACCCTTTTCTAAACCCCTTGACTTTTCCTAAACCCTACTCAGCAAGAACCAAAACATCAGTGTGTTATCCACATTATTATCCTCCTAAATCTAAAACACAGCGCTAAACCAGCTACTAGGAAGAAAATTAACTCTATCCCTGCTGAAACCAGGATAACTACCTTAGCCAAAAACTTATGCAGAAATAGCATAAAGTGGATGCTACACTTTGTGAAGACTTGTTAAGCCAGCTTACATGAGGCTGAGCAGCTTGGCTCATGCAACGTCACAGTTAAAATTTAACTATCTGGAAGGGAAGTGTACATTCTCTATCAAAAGCTTCTATATTTAGCTTTGAAAGGAAAAAGAAGACAACATTTCTTTAAAAAGCAAAGTGCATGGTTTTTTGAAAGGAATTATAGACATGCAACATCTGATGTTTTAGAATAATGAATTTTGAGTTCTCTCTTTGCCAAACCAAAACGAAGTAACAGTAATAATTTAAAGTGAAAAATTATCTCCCTACACGTATGTCTGGGTAACTCAGAAATGACACGTATTTCATGCAGCTTTCTAAACTGCCAGACCAACTATGAGAAACTTCACTCGAAAAAGTTTTCAGTCACACGTAACTAGGAAAGCAAAACTCAGGATGAAAATTACCTCTCAAGCCCAACTATATTATTAAGTCAGGAGAATTATGCTCTTGCAGTAACTTTTTGTCATTTACAACTGTATGGAAAGCCTGCATTAGGTAAGAGGGAAAACTGACAAGTCTTGTTTTGTGAAAGTGGCTGACAGCACCAGAAAGCTGCAGCAATGACTGCCAGCATGCATTTTGAAACTAAAAATGCGTTAAATTGTTTAGAAAATTAGAAATGATTATTGTTATCCTCTGTTTCTGGTTCATTTGTCACTCTCGGTATGGGAAGGCAGCTCAGAAGGTGCAAACACGTGGAGCAGCTGCCGGCGGGGCCGGTCCCGGGGCGAAGGTGACACCGTGGCCGCGTCCCCCCCTCACGGACACGGGTTCTGTCAGGCCGGGCAGCACCGACAGACTTCTACACCCGCGGAGCACCATGACGAGACGCCGCCGCCGCCGGTCCCCTCCAGCCCCGCCGCCGCTTCAGGCCTGAGGCCGCGGACAGGCGAGGCCCGCCGGGCCCAGCACCTTCCCCCGGGGCAGGGCTGTGAGGGGAGGCTGGGCACCGCCGCCCTCCCCCGCCCGCCCGCCCGCCCGCTCGCCCTCCCGCCCGCCACAGCGCCGCCGGCGGGGCGAAGGCCGGTCGCCCCCCTCCCGCCTCAGGGCCCGCCGCCGCTCCCCGCGCCCCTCCACCGCCGCCGGCGGCGGGCCGGGGCCGGGGCCGGGCCGCAGCACGTACCTGGCGCCCGTCGCCGGCGGGGCGGGGCGCGCGCGGCACCGTCACGGGGGAAGGCGCCACCGTCCCGGCTCCTGCCGCCGCCCGCCCGCCCCACTTCCGGGGTCCGCGCGCGGTGACGTCAGCGCCCGGGGGCGCGGCGGGGAACCCGGAAGTGGAGCGGGAAGGGCGGTGGCGGCGGCGGCGCCCCTGGCCTGGTCCCCTCAGCGCCCCGGCCCCCTCCGATCCGGCCCCGGGCGCCGCCAAAACCGCGCTCAGGGCTGGCGCTGCCCGGCGAGACCCGCAGGCCGCGGCTTCCCCCCGGGGAGGTGGGTTCTGAGGAGCTCGGTGGGAGCAACCTCCGGGCCCTGCTGAGGAGGGGCAGAGCCTGCCGGCCCCGCGGGCACGGACCGGGCGGGTAACGGCGTCTGGACCTGGGGCTGCCGGGCAGGGGGCGCCTCGGGCGGGCGGGTCTCCCGGGGGAGGTCGTGTTTCCGTTTTGGTAGCTTAGGGATTTGTAAAAAGAAAAGATTTGGGATCAAATTTTTCACGCCAGATGTTTCAGGCATCTTCAGAGATACGTGAGGAGGGTGTCGTGTTGGCCTGTGCTCAAAGACCGACCCCCACCGGTGGTCCCAGCAGCCCTGCTCTGGCATGGCAAGAGGAAGTGCACTGAGTTTTGTCTCAGGGGTGCCTTGTCTTCCTGCCTTGAAAAGTTTTCCAGATTTGGTCAAATGACTGCTGAAAACATGCGTTATACAGGTGCTGGGTGGAGGTTTCCACTGCTCATGGCTCTGTCGGCACAGGAAGGTTGTGAGCTGTTCCTGTCCCATGGACAACTGAGACAGGCAGTGTACCAGGCACGCAACCGGAGTGTTCCACCCTCTCTTAGCTCCCCCTCATCACTGATGGCCAAATCCATTGACCTAGAGCCATGGACAGGTCTACGTGGGAGAAGATAAAAACATTTCTTATCCAGGTTGCTCCCAGCGGCTCTCTCTGTTATGACCGAAAGCAGCAAGCTTGTATGTTTTGCTTTCAATGGCTTTCTGCAACACCCAAGGAAGGAATAAGGGAATTAATTTTCTTCTTCAATGCAAGAGATATTATAATGTCTTGGAGAACTTGTCTATTTACATTTTGCAAATTATGTTTGGTGTTTTGAGTTGAACCGCTGGTATTGAGGTGCATTTTCCCCTCTATATCTCCTGTTAGGAAAAAGTGGTGCTTAGATGTCTATCTTTTGATGGGACTTTTGGGACGCCATACGACAGTGCTGTGATTGAAGTCTAGCCCATCAGCTCTGACTATTATCTGTGGCAGAACCAAAGAACTGAAGGCTGGGGGAGGATATCAAGGGAATCGTTTAATGAACACTGTTTGGTAACTGCATTGACTTAAGCAATCTTACCCTCTCGCTCAAAGTTCATGCCATCTCTCTTCGCAAGTAGTACTGGGTTGCAAAGTGAAGCTGGTTAGGACCAGTAGTCGGTATTTTTTGTTGGGCTATTTTTAATTTGGATCCATTTCTTATTCTGGTTCCCTGTCATTCTCCATCTCCTACAATCTGAATGAAAAAAAAACCCAAAATCCAAACAATAAAAGTGAACCAGTAAAATACAGGCATCAGAAACAAGTTTCAGGGGCAGCTTACGTGAGCAGGACAGCTAAAACCAGTGTCTGTCTGTGATCTTGGTACAGCCCTTTATAATTACAGATCCAGGGAAAGATTCAAGGAGGAAAAGTTTATCAAAACAAGGTGGGGAGGGGGGGGGTAGTGGTTTTGGAGATGCTTTACCAGCAAAGACCTATTGACCATAAATTTGAAGCTCTCTGTAATACAGAGAGGTAGCAGGTTGAAAGGGGAGGTCTCCAAGTCGCATTAGAGGACTGACCTCAAAATTCCAAATATCAGCAGTGAAGAGGAAACAGAGGTAGTGTGTGGTAAATAATAGTCATTTGCTGGAAGCTGGGCTTTTATCTTCTGTTTGCATGTAGCACTGTGGAGTTCTGGTATCTTTGTAGACTTCTGTGATCTACAGTAATACCAGTTATAGGCTAATACTAGCAAAAAGTCTAATCTGCATGCTTACTGTTGTACCTGAACTAATGGAGTGTTTTGATTCTTTTCCAAAATCTGTTTCTGTTTTCTTCTTCAGTCTTCTATCCCTCCTAATGCTATAGCATTCATAGATGGCTACAGGTATGTTACTTAAGCCCAGTGTTTTAGACCTGTTTCTTTATTGCTTGTTGAGTGGAGTAGAGGGTGAGAATCACCTCCCTCGACCTGCTGGCCCCACTTCTTTGGATGCAGCCCAGGATGCGGTTGGCTTTCTGGGCTGTGAGTGCACATTGCTGTCTCATGTCCAGCTTTTCATCCCCCAGTACCCCCAATGCTCCTCAGGGCTGCTCTCAATCCCTTCATCCCCCAGCCTGTATTGATACTGCGTATGGCCCTGACCCATGTGCAGGACCTTGCACTTGGCCTTGTTGAACTTCATGAGGTTCACGTGGGGCCACCTCTCCAGCCTGTCAAGGTCCTTCTGGATGGTATCCATTCCCTCCAGCGTGTCGACTGCACCACACAGCTTGGTGTTGTCGGCAAACTTGCTGAGGGTGCACTCGATTCTGCTGTCTGTGTCGCTGACAAAGATGTTAAACGGCGCCGGTCAAAATACCGACCCCCAAGGAACACCGCTTGTCACTGATCTCCACTCAGTTTTCACATGCTTGTGAACATAAATACAAATAGAAAGTGTGGTAAGTTGCAGAGTGGTGCTACCCAGACCAGATCATGTCATTCCAGTATGATCACAACCTCCTACACATGAGTAAATCAACACCCTGATGTATCTGAACTGAAGTAAAGGATCTGATATGATTCCCCATGCGGAATATTATTGAAGGTGGGGATAATGATAATTCAGACCAGAATTATCTGGTAAGGTGGATGTGGAGCAGCTAGGGAGGAGACTGCCAAAGCCTAAGCTGAAAGGCAGTTACCAGGTAGGAGATAAGCGAGCAGGAACACTCTTTGGGGACTGTGATTAGGTTTTGGACATAATCTGTGCAATATAGTCAATGACACAGAGATAAGAATTTGATATGCATGCATGAAATGTGCAGATGGCCATAAGTTGAAAGGTATCATGAGTAATGGTCTTCTTGACTAGAGTGAGAGAAATGGGATGAAATTTAACAGCATAAAGTTCAAAGTCAGGCACTGAAAGAACAGAAAAACCTTTGCTATGAACTCGTTAGTTAGGGTAAATGAGGAGGAAAGAGATCTCTCTTAGGGACATTAAGATTCTTGAAGACCTCATGAGACCTGATTTTCTGTGTCTTGCCACGATGGTTAAGCCAACAGTCAGAGATGGTCATGGACCTGAAGTAGAGAGGCGTTTCTCTTTTTTCTAGTATGAGCTAGACATCATCTATCATGTGTTTGTCTGGACTTGATCCCTAAAGGAGTCCTTTCTGTTACCATGCCTTTGTTTTTTCCTTCCCAAAATATAAATAATAAAACAAAGACCAGAGACTGTGTTCCTTTCCCACGGAACAATTAGGAAATTGAATTTGAAAGAGAGGGAGTTTCAAAGAGAAAAATTGTCAACTGCTAGTCATGTGAAATAGCGGCGACACTGCACTGAAAACTGCACAGAGGGGGAAAAAAAATCAAACTCAGAAAAAAGACACAGAGACTTTCAAGAAAGCCTCTTAAACTAATTATGCCTTGGAAGGAAGAGGCCTGGGATGCCCTGGGAATGTGAGGTAAGCAGGCCAGCCGACTGCTGAAGGAGGCACCGACCTGGGCGAGTGGCTTCACGAGTGTCTGTCTGCAGCATGGAGATGAGAAAACCTGTTCTCACCGAGGGCTGCAGTCTGCATGACAGAGCATGAAATGTTCAGTGCTGTCAGTATGAAAAAACTATTTATTTTTTTTTTAATTTCGAGGCAAAAAATGTAACTCAAAAGAACTGTATCGAACATGGGAGAAGTTATTTTAAGACTTCATCATCATATCTAAAGAGGAGCACACCAGGGGAACCAAATATTTGTAGTGTCTATGACAAGTGATCATGGTCTGAAGACAGTTCTTATTACAGTAACATAAGTACTGCTTTAACAAGGCTTATTTCAAATGGCTGAAAAAAATGTCAAGTCTCATCAACTAAAAAAATTGAACAGAAAAGCTGAATGAAAATATGAATGAAACCATTTTGAACCCCAAAACACAAGCTTCTGCTGTTTAATACTGTAACTTAGTGGAAACAGGGAAGAAGCTCTTAAGGTCGTAAATATAAATGCAGCACAAAAAGACAAAAAGGGAATTTAGTAATGGATACAAAGGCATCTAGGAATTATTTTAAACTTAGGTGAGAAATGAGTCAAAGCATAAAAGGGAAAAAGCTGCAAGATGCAGTATTTTTTATTCCCGTTCTCTGCAGTACATTCTTTATGGTCTGCTTTTTGTCGTCCTAGATTTTATTTGTTTCTATTGATTTTATTTGTATTTTTTGTCTTCTTAAAAGCTGCCTGCAAAACTTCAACTGGCACAAAGACACTGAAACATAAAGCAAGATAGGACAAGAAATTTGGAATGACAGAAGGCGCCTTGTCTTTTTTTTCCTATTTTTTTTATACCACCCGCTCACAATTAAAACTTTATCTCCTCCAGATGACACACAGAAGGTGGGCAGGATTTTAGAAGCAGCTGATAGATGATTCTAGCAAGTAGGATGTCTGATTTTAATAGCTATCCTGCAATGCAACTTTCATAAGCAGTTGTTAAATCCTCCTGTGGTTCAGTGCTGGTAGAACACCACAGCCCTTTCTTCCGAAGTACCTACGTTTCTGCTTTCAGCACCTGACAATGTGAAGTATTAACGTCTTTAGTTCTCAGTCAGATTACTGCTGCTTAAGCACATGCTAAACCTCACAAATGTGGTTCGCAACAGGGGCACCAAAGTATGCTGAGCCTGATCAGTTTTATTTTAACGTGGGCTGGATTTGCATTTGCAATAAATGTGAAGTGGTCTGTTTGTACCACTTGAGCTTTGCACTGAATCCTGAAGTTGAAGGATGCGATCCAGTTTAGGAATCTTTTGCTATGACAAAAAGATGCAAAGGGTATCAGGGTAGAGAAGAATCACATAAAAAAAATGAATTGTACTTCTGCTCTGTCCTACTGACCATCTCAAGTCACCTACTTTATGAAAATCACAAGATATTACTTGCTGCTGAAGAATGTGTTTGCACAATAGAAGCCTGAGAGACTTCAACCCAGCTCTTGTCACATACAGATCTGGAAATTTTTTTTAAATATACCAATTTTTTTAAACTTAAATAAACATATTTTGTCAATGACAGCTACTATTTCCAGAGGTTAAAAAAAAAAAAGGCATAGCCTTGTCATCTAGCAGTTGCATTTAAGAATAGCAACCTTTAGGATGCGTGATTCTTGGGAAAAATTATCTTGTGTCTTTTGGGACACAAAAATTCCTTCTGAGGCTAAGCCCAAAAGAAAAGATAGTGGGAGAAAAAAAAATCATCTCTTTAGAATTCCCTTTGTAGTTTCTTTTCATTTGTTCTTTTGGCTTGACATTGATGGAATAGGCTTTTTGTGTACCATGTATGGTGCATAAATACAGAGAATGCATTTCGTGGAAAATAAAAATATGTTAGCTTTCCTGACAAAGATGATGTGTTACCTTTTGAGAAACATTTTTCACAAGAATTAAATTAGAAACTTTAAAAAAAAAGTGAAATACTGAATACTCATGAAAACCCAGCATTGTTCTTGAGTGCTCTGCAAGGCTGAAAAACCTCTCTTTCTTTTGGCTTGAAAGTTTTCTTTTAATTCAAAATTCTTATTCGGCTTGTTGTTTACACCATGAATCTGTTTCTTATGTCTTATTCCTGGATAATTTATTTTGGTTCCTGTTATTGTGCCAAAAGTATGATACACAAATATTCTCAAATTTGTCTTCAGCAGTTTTTGCTGAAACTAGAACATACATAAATCTGTCGTGACATTCACTCTTATGCTTCATTATATGTTCTCGAGAGTTTTTACAGTCTGTTATGTCTTTGTTTTTCACTTACTGCTTTTGCATTTCTTGTAAAGATTAAATATATATGATCTATATTTCAGGTTACCACTCCCAATTCTTTGGTCCTGTATATAGTTGTTCAAAAAAATGCCAGATTGGTATGAAAAGTTTTGGTGGAATGAAACAAAGATTGAAAGCAACGCTATTGACAGAACTTTATGGTCTGTGTTCTACTATTTACTCTGTAGATATATGGGTTTATGAGGTAAACCTTGCAAAGTTATTTCACTGCTGTTACATGTGCAAACAATTTAATTGTACTTTGAATTTTGAAATATTGGATCTTAATATATGATTGCATGATTTATTTTTGCAAGAATGTACTTAGCATACCTATAATTTTTCTGTTCCAAACTATCAATCCCTCAACTCCACAAATGATTTTTGAATAAATTATGCATGTTAGAGCAGATGACTGCTCCAGGGTATTATATAACTTTTTTTAAAATTGTACAACTGTCATCTAAACAATTTGTGTACACATAAAATGGAAAAGCAAATACATGTACCTTTTCCGTTATGTAGTTGTAAGTGCACCTTTTGGATCTTGAGTTGGAAAAATGAGATCCCTAAAAAGGCACAGCACATAAGATACCAGCATTTTTCTGGTCTTCCCACTTCTAACCGTAGAAGGAATACTATGGTTATCAGGGAGAGACCTGACAAAACTGAACCAAGAAATCATGTTAATGATAGACCATTTCAGTAGAGAGATTTAGATTGAATTAAGTCCTATAGTGCCTGTTGCCATGATAGACAGTTTTTACAAAGACTAAACTCATGAATTACTGCTGCTACTGGCAGCTACAGTGACTTTATCAATGCCCAGGGTACTTAAGCAGATTGTAACTGTCATGTATTGACCAATCATCAGTCCAGATGGAAAGAAACCAAAACAGCAACAAAAGCAATAAAATTAACATAACAATATAAACATAATAATAAACAAACAATCCGTTCCTCTTCCTGTCCTCTCCTTTAAACAAAACCCAAATCAAGCTACCAAGCTCCTACAAAATGAGTAGGTATGTCTCACCTTGAAGCTTGTCAGATTGGAGGTCTGCCCAAATGTCAAAGAGTGTGGGGTTAAAATGCAAAAGCTTTGACCAAAAAGTGTCTCACTACTGGGCCTGGATAATTACTCCTCTGTATGCATTGGATGCTCTTTGAGACATTCAGCATTCAGTGACTCTGACTTCAGAGACACGGCATTCAGTGACTCTAGTGTGGAGGTATCTGTGCTCTGATACCAAAGTCTGGTAGAGGTACAGTCTTGCTCAGTAACGTTGATCAGGACCCTGCGTAGTTGTCGGAAATAAAGAACGGTCTACCATGTTCTGGTTAATTATTTGTCTGGAGAGAAGAGGAGGCCAGATGATTAACATTACACATTTGCATTGCATTAATGCAACAACCTCCATCAAACTGTCCATTCGTAAAGCGGAGGGGCGTGTGTGAAATTTGGGAGCCTTAACTGGAATAGAAGCTGTCGCTGCTTGAAGAGACATAATCCATTTGCCTCTGAAGAAAGTCTTCATAGCACATGTTTAGCTGTCAATTTCCTGAAGTTAATACATACGTGCAGGTAGGATTCCTGCCAAGATTATTTCATTCCCAAAGCCACATCTGGTTTACTGTAGAAAGTAATCTGTTTGCTAGTCCATACGCCAGTCAAAAACCACCTGCCATTTCAACCTCTTACCTCCCCAATGTTCGTTCCATTCTCTAGAGGGAAAGCATAATCTTAATCTACATAATAAAACCCGTTTAAGACGTTTATTATAGATACCAATAAAGAGTCCAGAACATAAGCAAACAACTCCCTGAAGGTGTTATTTCTGGAATATACGTAGTGGTGAAATTCCAAGTGGAAATGACTGCTGCATTTCTTGAATGATAACCTTGCAGGTGGTTGGTTTGAAGTTTACATTTATTACATTCTTGGTTCTCTAAGACTCTGTATCAGGTCTGAGAAGGCATAGGCTTTATTGATATGTAAACAGGTGTTTGTAGGTTGTGAATACAGATGTGCTATGGATTTTCAAGTGTAAATTGAAAGTTCAGAGAACTTAAAGGAAATAAAACCTGGGGGAAAATACATTGGTTTAAGTAAAAATCATAAATAACTCACAAACAGCAATGCATACAAATAGCTCCCGCTATCCCAGGTAACACATGCAGCTTAGAACATGGAAAACCATAGATATTACAAAATGCATGTGGAACATCAGGAGCAGAAGTGTTCAGACAACCCTAAACCTGAAATAATTACCCATATAGGACCTATACTGCTTCAAGTCCTTATGACAGTCAGTCTAGAAAATGAATTATCTACCCATGTATAACTGAGTGCCAGCAGTACTCACATTCTAAATTATAACAAACATTAACCAGTAAATTTTTCAAGGATGCCTGAAAGACAATATTGAGGTGGAAAGCAAAACAGAGTCAAGATCACACATGAAGAGCTATGTGATACTATTTCTTTATGGAGAGCAAATATCCAGAAGTTATTAGACATTTTACATAGAAAACACAGATTATGGGACAAAAAATAAAGTAGTTGGATGTTAGGTAATTACAAATTTACCAAAGTTGCTTGTGTAACCATATTTCTGTCCTCTAGTGAATTCATCTAGGGACAAAATATATATGGCCATGTCATTAACAGTTATCTTAAGGAACACAAATGGGTGCATTAGTAATCATGCATCACGTGTTTTCTAATGACTGAGTGCTTGTTTTACAAGAGTAATTTTAATCAATGATGTATTTATTTATTGGGAGAGCTGCAAAGAGATTATTTTTCTAAAAAGCTGGCCTGAAAAAAAAAGTTATGTGCTGTTGCAGCAGACCTCCACCATGAACAAAGTTTGAAACCTGAGTTTGTCATGGCAGACATGGCATGCCCTTTGAGCTAGCAACTGAAGAAGATCATACCTGTTGAGTGTGATCACCATCATGCGGTTCTTTTCCTCATTTCTAGACACAGAATGGATGTGACTCAGGGCTGTGTAGACGCTGAGACTGTTGGAACTTGGCTCAATTTACTGCAGAAACTGGATAATGAGCTATTTTAACATTAAAACACTTTCTTCAGTAGGAGATATTATGAAATATCTCCTCAGAGATGGTTACAACCTACTAACAACTGAAGTTGCCATGGGTCTAGAGACTCGATCTGGTAGTCATCAAATTTGCACTAGCCATGACTTGAGTGGCTCCTTGTCAGCCTACTAAATTTAGACATACAATCTTAATTCAGATGATGACTTTATGTCATTATTACTTGGTAATTGCCAGTTCTTCCTCAGACACTTGGTATAGAATCACTTTTTCAGGAAAAAGAAAAAAGGGTTTGGATTTATTTTTGCTTGTTTGCATGATTCCTTGCTTTTTAGAGTGTTTTTTGTCAGCTCTATATAATTGTTTCACATGCTGCAATAATAGCTAACAGTCTATTCTCAAATGCTATTGCTAGACAGGAATAATCTGGTTCCTTCATCATTTTACTGATGGGTATTACAAGGCCCTCAGTGACACCCAATCTGCCTCACAGGCTTTTCTTGTACTGCCTGCCTGGCAGTCAGTTTAGTCTGCTTCCCAGGTGCTGGAGTCCAAAGGTAGAGGAAAAAGTAATTTCACCCTTGCCCATTTCCTGGGCCTTACACTAGAATAGTTTTAAAGCTTCTGTTTCCACTCATACCACTCTTTACAACATGGACAGTTACTAGAGAGAAGCAGCTTTGCACCAGCCAAGACCTCCTCAAGATCTATATGCTTGCTTAGAAATCTCCCCGTTGCCATCAGGTTACTTTCTCATTTCATGCCTAATTGGGCAATGGGTCTAATTCCTCAGTCTTTCGACCATTGCCTTGGAAGTTTGAATAGCGTCTGTCACTAAAAATGATTGCACATATTTTTAAGGAGTTCCATAAAATAGTTTTATATCAGCATATAATTGGTATCTTACTGTAGGTAAGACTCGGTAGTATTTTGTGAAGACCTCCCAGCTGAGAGGGAAATGGAATATTTCTGTCAGAGGAAGCTAATTGGAAGAAGCCAGCCTCATGCCTACCTTGCACTGCTGTGAGGATGTAGAGATGAATTAGAGAACATCCATTAGCCGCCGTGCATATTTCCAGAACAAATAGCTTTGTTGCCTGTGGTGTCCACAAAAGCCCTCTCCTGGAATAAAGCATGATCTACGGGACACTGTTTGTCAGGACAGCAGTCACTAAAAGGCAGGGCTATGTCTTAATGCCTGTCTTCCCCCAAAATTCTCTCTCTCCTGTCTTTCTCCAGTTTCATTACTATCAATGCTATCTCAGTTTTGCCCTGCTTCTGATTTTATTAACTGTCTTTCAAAAGTAGCAAGATGTTAAGATTTGGAGCACTCTGAACTGCATACTAAACACATGTAATTAGAGATATTCCATGCCATGAAGTCTCCCCTTTAAGCCTGTTTCATAAAAAGGGCTAAGCATACTAAAATGTTAAATGAGAACTGGGTGTAAGCATTGATGATAATGCATAGTTGCCTAGTTCGTGCTATATCTGATCAAATTTATTTCTATAAATGTAATAATTTCCTTTTAAGCTAACTCTGCTGAGCCACAAGTATGGCTTTTGCCCATTCAGAAAGGTCTGTTGTACACAACGGACTTTAATCCTTATTTTTGACTACCTTTCCAGGAGCAGTTAACATGGTCGGATTGCAGTGGACATGCCACACAGAGCCCACACTGCAGCCAGCAAATCTAGCTCCTGTTGCCTTCATTTATTGAGGCTAAATGTAAATGTGAGACATTCTTTCATCAACAAGTATTGACAAAGAGCAAGGACATAAAATACAAAAGCAAAACATTGCAGCTTTATGAACCCATTCCTCTCCAAAATTAAATTAATCTTAAGTCGATTTTAGAATCAGCAGAACTTTTTTAAGAATATAGAACTATTGTTTTATTAAGAAAAGCCAAAGATAGCAGCATGTTATACAAGTACTCCTAATTTTACACACCTTACAATGTAAAAATGATCAGCTCTTTCAAGTGTCTTTCATTTTTCTTCAATTAAGGGTTTAAGTTTAAAGTAAGCAGTCTTGATAAATTAATGGTATGTTATTTAGCAATCTTAGTTATACAACTCTGATTATTACTGTAATTTTATTGAACAAATGTGAATGTTGCAAAAGTATCTATTCAGCATAAGTGATGTTGCCAAGATGATGTTTCTTTTATACCCTGAAGGTCAGTTAATAGGATCACTACATTGCCCACAAACCGAGCCCTGCTTTTTCTCAGTAAGGATTGAGGGGCAAGTTCAATTTAAATACATATTAGCTTGCATTCAGATACTCTAAAAGATGTGTAGAGAGAGAGTTTTGGATAAGAAAAACATCCAAATAAAATACTGTGCAAAGGTTCAGGTTTTATTCAGGCTAGTTATTCTGTCTTGTCAGCTCCACATTGGTAAAGATTATAAATATACTCTTGCTAAGAAAGACAAAATTGTCCTAGTGCTACCCAGTGGGTTACTGCTGAATTAATTTGGCAGGGAGAGAAGGGAGGAAGGGGCATAAAGAATTTTTTTTTTTTTTTTTAACATGACTGTTTACAGATTATTCCAGAACCAGGTCTGTTGTGAATTTAAAGGATAATAACCAGTTTGGAATAACTCCCCATATGGACATTCCCATTTCAGACTAAGTGAGGGGTTTTATTCTGGGATAGCTTATTTCTCTTGCGAAGTTTATCCTATTCAGACCAAGTATTTCCCAGAAGGGGAGCTTTTTCACAAAAAGTATTATTTCAGTCAGTTTCACCACATAGAAAGAAATTCACTTTATGTGACTATACAAAAAGTTAATTATGTACAATAGATTTTGATAAAATACATGAAAAGAATATTCTAAACTCCAGCTTCCACGTGCACTGACACATTATTACTATGGCTTGGAGCATGTGTGCCACATTTGTCAGAATACCGTACCTGCCATCATAGGCAATCCCTGTAGCCATGTTTTAAGCCTTAAGACCACAACTAATCTTCAAAGGTGAAATACAAAGCAAAGAAAAATTGTTTTTACACTTCATCACTTCTTTATGATCTGAAATGACTGTATCAGCAGCAGAGGAAAAAGTCTTGTTTATTCTTCAAATAATATTTTTAGCATTTTTGAAGCACCAGTGCCTCACAGCCCTTTTGTTGTTGCAGTGTTGTAACGAGATCTTTGGAGATTTGTAAGATGCAGTGGTCCCCATTTTCATTTTAAATTGTCTGCTATTTTATATGCACAATAAAAAAAAAGAGCAATTAAGAGGAGGAAAAACTGCATTTCAGATTAGACCCTACAGCAGCATTAGCGTTATGGTTACCCATGCTGCTGCTGAAGTCTTTAGGAAAAAAACATGCCTTCCTCCTATTCAAGTGGTCTGTGTTATGTCCATAATAGCATCTGTGAGAAGATGTGGTGGGAACAGGAATAGCTGCAGCTCAGATTGCAGCCTTAGCAAGATCTTGCCAGGGTCCTTCATCAGGCAGAGGAAATAGTTCCCTTGGACTTCCAATGCAAGAAACAAATAGAAAAGTGATGGATTATTTCTGTAGAACTAAGGAAATATTAACCACACCTTCTGTATAAAAAATCTTGTCACAATAGCCACCTAACTCAGCTATTTTTAGTCTTTGAGGAAGAACTTTTACCAAAGAGAAAAATGTTTAATATTTGGAAAATCTGAATATCAGACAGGGCTTACTTTGAAAATGAAATTTTACTGTATTTATCAGAAATAAATATTGCATTCTATCATTTTCTCTTTTCAGTTCAATGTTAAGATAGTCCTTTGAGCACTGCCTGTGAATAAGTCTTTTAAATAAAAAAGATGCTTCTCAAAACTTTAAAAGCTGCTAACAAGTTTCTCTATAATGCATCTTTCAAGCCATAACATACACTGGATGTTAAGTTAGGATTTGTGAGGGCAATAAAGCTGATGCAGTTTTGCTTGGAAATAATGGCCAAGCATACTCATCCTGGAGTAACTCACAAAGGACTGCAAACCTATGGCCTATAAACTCTCCTTTTTCATACATTTTGGGTGATTTATCAGCAGGACTAGCTAGAACACAAGCACTGAGGGGCAGAAAAGGTCCTTGAGTGACACTAAACATGGGCAGGCTGACTCTGACTCCAAAATGGTTGATGGAAGCATAGCTTGGGTGTTTGCTTAGCATGTGTGCAAAGTTGCATTATTTTCAGAGTGAGACTTACACTTTTAAAACAATTCTTGGTTTGTCATTCAGGTTTATGCCTCCGCAGTATTGAAATACACCCTCCTTGTTTTGTGACATTGACATTTTCATATATTGTTGCTCACCTTATGCATTTGCTGCCTGGATGGGGTGACTAGACAATAACAGGGGAACATTCTTTAGTTTAAAACTCCTACTCAAGATATATATTCCTGAGCTTTCTAGTCCTGTCAGTTATAACTAAGCCATTAAGTTAATCATGTTGAATTCAGAAAAAGGTGCTACCCGAAACCTGTCAAGGTAATTATTCTTCTTTATCCTCTGAGGTAGGAGTGCTCTGTGTCAAATAAACATTTTTTAAGTGTTCCACCATCACTTTCTCCTCATCTTCAAGATCGGCACCTTCTTTCATCTCCCATCTGAAAGAAAAAGAACTTTTTATTTTTAATAATTTTATTAATTTTTAATGTGTTTTAAACCAATCTTTAGAATAAGCAAGTCAATACAAAGCTTGTTACTATCAATTCATTGCTCCACCCAATGGTGGGGTACACCAGTTGAGATTACTGAATCATACAAAATACAACCCCCAAAAATCTTGCTCCACACAACTAGCATGGCCGTGAGGCAATTGACACAAATTGTCAAAACTGCCACAAAATCTTACTTACATTTATTGTGATAGTACTTTCTTTTTCTGTTTTATGTCATCACACATGTTGGTAGAGGTGGAAGTCTTGTAAAACTTGCAGAGAAAAAGGGGAAGAGCTAACAAGTGTTTTGGAAGTTAAGCAGATGCTCTCAACATTCGAAGTTTGCAGTGAAAACTCAAATACCACATGATGTCCACCCCAGATATTCAATGTGAATTCTCTTGCAGTGACAATACTATATTACAAAATACCACAAAACTCACTGGCTCTTTGTTTCTTTAACCATCAGGCATACCTATCACACCAAGAAATAAACAACATATCAGATTCTTCCCTTTCTCCATGTGAATACTTAATTCTAGTTTAGGATAAAGTCCTAATACCATTAAAACTGAAAAAGTAAAAGAATATGAAGATGCTTTTGCTTTTCTTTAGTAGTTAATTAAATATAAAACCTTAAGAGTCACACAGTATTCCCTTGCAGAAAATCAGGATAATAAATGCAGAAATAGTGCTGATACCCAGTCAGCTAAACTTTGTATCACTCTAATTATGCCTACATAATGCTCAGTAATGTGGCTCTATCTTACAATTTTTGTGGATATTTAAGAGTTTGATATCCCTTTAATATTAATCTCTTTCTGTTCTAAGCAGATAATAAAGTGTAGGCTCCCAGTTCAGACCAGCTGAAGACAAAAGGTAAAGCATGAATACTGAATACAGAAATCATATTTTCAAGTATTAAATCCAGTAGATTATAAATGAGCCATAGGACGATCCTGTAAAGTAGGAGACATGTAAAGGAGCAGCAGAACAAAGACTGCTTTTAGGAAACTGATGTCAGGAGCAATACTTTAATCCTGTCCTCACACTTGTTAGGTCCTCATTCAGACTGCAAAAACCAGTAGCCATATACAAGTTTAGATTGGTGAATAAATCAAATATAATACATAATAGTGGGAAGAGTATATTGCGTTCATCATATTTGCAAAAAGAGGACAATCGTTATTGGCAATAGAGCATGGTCTGCACTTTTTGTAACTGTATGTAGAAGCTTACTAAAACGAGAAAAAGAACAAGTGCTCTGTAGTACAATATGATCGTTAAAATACAGTTTGGAAAAATATATTCAATGAACATGTATAAATTAGCATATATCCATCATATCTTTACCTTAAAAACTGAATCTGACAACTCACATTACTGCCTGGAGTGAAGAAGTATCAGAACAAGCAAAGCATACTATGAATAAAATTACAGACACTGTATGGCCATGATCAAAGTTTTGCAATAATTAACTTCCTATTACTCCACACATATATGACTACTATCATACTTAACCTTATCTGAATATTAACATTAAGTACAATTAATTGCTATTATGTCTATCTGCTTCATTCTCTGGTTTATGATATGTTTATAAAATCTGGCTATATGAGCCCTCAGCACAGTTACTTTTCCAAGCATCCCAGGTGAATGCTGTTAAAAAGGGTGACTGCTTTCCCTTTTTCCTTTTGCTAATGTACCAAGGAGCCTCTTCAAACCTAGGAAGAAGTCGTGCAAGGCTTAATTTGAATTTATGGTCCTCAGAGTCATTCCAAAACACCACTTTACCAGTCGAATTGATTCATTTTAATTAATTTGATTTGTTGCGTATTTTTAAGTAGAGGAGCTGTTTGCTTAGAAGGACAACAACTGAAAATGCTAAATGGAATACATTCAAAACAGTTATTGCTGGAGGTATAACACAGAAATCTAGCAGTCTTGGCTAATGGAAGCTTAACAATAAATCAGCAGATTCCTTTTAAGGATAGTGACTTCATACTTGTCAGCACATTTTATTGAATCTTAAACATTAGTGTTGGTAAAAATCTTCAATGTCATCCAGTTTGGACATTCTTTAGTGTTCACTTTATAACAAGTTATTACTAATACATTACATTATCATTTTATCAAAAAGTAGTCTATTTTTAAAGCATTTAAGCAGGTCCGATGAGGATAAGAATGTCTTCTATGCATTCGCTTAACAGTATCCATGAATTAAAGATCTATGAAATGAGCTTGACAAACACCTGGTCCCTCATCTAATTTAGAAATTTTTCCACTCTTATGCTTCAGTCTGGGGACAATATTGTTTTTTAAAAGACTACTGGACAGTAAGCAAGAAGACAACAACATAACTTTGGTATTCTAAATGGGATGAGAAATCAGGTGTTTGTGTTCAAGTGGAAAAAAAGTCAACATTTACTATTCAAAAATTTGCCCAAACTGGAACATGTTTTTACTAGCATATCTAAAATGTGTGACAATTGTTTTGGCAATAGTAATTGGTACAAATCCAACTAGCCAGTTCAAGTAATGTGAATGTGAATGAAATTACCATCATGAATTACTTTCAAAATGCAAGCTTCATCAGTTGAACAGCCAACCTGCACACCACTGTTGTTTCAAATTATGAATAACGTAGCTCAGTGAAAATTTACAAATACATAGGTGGCATATATTTTATTTCAGTCTGGCTATATCTTGGAAGATTAAATAAAATCATCATTTTAAAAGGGTACTAGAATTAAATGAACCAGTCCATCATATTACCATCTACATTTTGCTTAGAGTTCATATAACCGTAACAGGATGAGTCCTAGTGTCCAGAAAGCCCAACTTTCAGTGTATTCTTCATATTTAAAAGAAAGCATATGTTTATAATAAAATGCCATCACCTTTGTAATCTTTAGGATAGTGTTGCAAGTCTTCAGGCAAATACTACTTGTGTACTTGCAGAATTAAACATTTGAAATATGTTTGCAAAATATGCTGAAATACTAAATAACGTAGATGACATATTGTGTGCACCTGAATTGCTTAAAAACTTCTCTGCATGCCATTCCTTTCTGTGTTGCATGTGGCTAATCAAGGGAAAAAAAGCCCTAGCAGTATATTTTTCAGATAGATACAGCAAAACACATCAGCACAGATAAATACAGGAATCACTGAAGTTTTCTGTTGGTCAGCCTAGACCTTAGATCATGAGGTCAAAAGGATAGCTAGCACTGGGAGGGCTTCTGTTTCTCCTCGTAAATAAGAGGCAAGAGAGGAAGAAGTCTTGGCTTGCACATCCACAAGCTAACAAAGTGCAAGGGGAGAAGTATGCAGTGCCCCAGGAAGATCCAGTGATTCCAGCTCAGGCTTCCTTAGCAATGTATCCATGTGCTATCCTCACTTATAATTAGCATCAATACATCCATTTATATAAATGGGTATACAGGACTATGTTTTGTGATACTTTTGTCTCTCCAAGATACTGAATTATAAAAGGTAAAGAAACAGTAAATGTGTTTGCAAAGATGCTCAGAAAAATCTTCTGTGCATTTGTTAAAAAGCATGCTGGATATTTTAGCAGGGCTAGATTTAGTACATGGTGAAACATTTCCGGCTTTGATTTTCTGTTGCAATATTGCATACATTTTGTAAATTCTAGATATATTCCTATGAAGGCACTTTTTAAAAACCGTGATAGGAACTATCACATTTAGGTGCTTGTTACAGATCAAAAGGAAGGATATGCAGTTGATACCAAAGCAGTAGTATATTAAATCAGAAATAAAACACAAACAGCAGTATGTGTATAGGGATTACCAAAAGTGACACAGATTTTACCAGATTGCCACATTTTAAGAAGTTTCATTAAGAAGTTTACTTTAATAGATATGCTTTGATTAGTTACTAAGTTTGTTTATTACAGTTCATGAGTTATAAAAAGTGTGTAAAGATTAGAGGGAAAAAATTACAAGGAAGAATAAACATGAACAAAATTAAAATAAAATGTAACAATACTTTTCAACTCAGATATATTTTGCAATTTGAAAAATCTCCTTATTTGTATTATTTGAGAGACTAACCATGCCCTTTTCTAAAGCTTATACAAAACAGTGTCTAAGTGAACAGTTTACAGAAAAGGTCAGCCTAATATAATTTTATAGTGGCATTTTATGTATTGCTAATAGTGCTTATGTAGTATTTTGATAACTATTGCATTTCTTAATGTCTTGAAAAACATTACATCACACATAACTCTATGGTGGGGAAAAAAAAAAATGCCAATGACACAATTGTTATTTCCTATGGTAAAGATAATACCTCAGATCCTCTTACAGGGAAGTGTTGGCAAATTGTGAAACATTAACTGTACAGCTGTACATTAGATAGCTGAAAATATTCATTTCCATATTGAATAATAGCTATACTTACTAGTTGCCATGTATCAAAAAAATAGCAATGTATTTGATACTGAGCTAAGAAGATGACATAATTCACATCTAATCTAAATCAGACACAGTGCCATTCAAACATCCTAACATGGGTAAATATTCAGACTTCAAGCACGGCAAGCTCTTAAGCTTATCTATTTTTAATGTGGTGAATTACCACTGGAAAGATTTACAGACACACTATTTCCAAGAGGAATTTTGAAAAAAATAGTGAGCACAAGTAGAGAAGGCCTTTTTTTGCCAAGAATTATGTAAGAAGGCAAGAGTGGGAAAAGAAAACAAAAAAAGTGTTTAAGCTTAACTTACATTCCCTTTTATCTTTATGTGATTTAAGAGTCATTTCGTGTAATTTACATGAAAATATTTTCCACATATTCACCTTCAATTTCTTCAATAAACTGTTTTGCTGTAATTTTCAAACTTCTGTCTAAATGCATTTATTTATAAATAACACTATGCACTGAAGGAGGCAAAAGAAAGCAATAGTTTGTGCATAACAACTAATTGATGTAATTTTGTGAAATTGAGATGAAATTCATCCCATTGTTTAATAGGTGCAGATTTTCTGCAAGGGACTTAACCCCAATAGCGCTGCCAGCTGTGGCATATTCTCTTACATCACGTGCTTGCATCTGCGGAGGCGTCCCAGTTCAGTTGGTCCTGAGGTCCCTTTCTGTTTGAAGAGTATTTTCCATGTTGTCCTGGTTTCGGCTGGGATACAGTCAATTTTCTTCCTAGTAGCTGGTATAGTGCTGTGTTTTGGATTTAGGAGGAGAATAATGATGATAACACACTGATGTTTTAGTTGTTGCTAAGTAGTCCTCACACCGGCCAAGGACTTTTCAGCTTCCCATGCTCTGCCCGGTGCACAAGAAGCTGGGAGGGAGCACAGCCAGGACAGCTGACCCAGACTGGCCAAAGGGCTATGCCATACCGTGTGGCGTCATGCCCAGTATATAAACTGGGGGGAGTTGGCCAGGGAGCAGCGAGCCTGCCGATTAATAGCTTAACAGCAATAACAGCTCTAAATTTTATCTAGTACATTCCAAACAAATCTGTTGTTATCTCCAACCCTTTGAGCCCAACATCAGGCACCAAAAAGGACTGTCTGGTTTAACCCCAGCCAGCAGCTAAGCACCACGCAGCCGCTTGCTCACTCCCCCCTGTGGGATGGGGGAGAGAATTGGAAGAGTAAAAGAAAACTCGTGGGTTGAGATAAAGACAGTTTAATAGGTAAAGCAAAAGCTGTGCACGCAAGCAAAGCAAAACAAGGAATTCATTCACTGCTTCCCACTGGAAGGCAGGTGTTCAGCCATCTCCAGGAAAGCAGGGCTCCATCACGCGTAACGGTCACTTGGGAAGACAAACGCCATCACTCCAAACGTCCTCCCCTTCCTTCTTATTCCCCCAGTTTATATACTGGGCATGATGCCATACGGTATGGAACAGCCCTTTGGCCAGCCTGGGTCAGCCCCCCTGGCTGTGCCCCCTCCCAGCTTCTTGTGCACCGGGCAGAGCATGGGAAGCTGAAAAGTCCTTGACCAGTGTGAGCACTGCTCAGCAACAACTAAAACATCAGTGTGTTATCATCATTATTCTCATCCTAAACCCAAAACACAGCGCTATATCAGCTACTAAGAAGAAAACTAATGCTATCCCAGCTGAAACCAGGACAGATGGGCTGGGCATCGGTTGGTGGGTGGTGAGCAATTGCATTGAGCATCACTTGTTTTGTATATTCTTTATTATTGTTATTGTTATTATTGTTGTTGTTGTTATTGTTATTATTGTTATTATTATTTCCTCTTCCTGTTCTGTCCTATTAAAACTGTCTTTATCTCAGCCCATGGGTTTTACTTTTTTTTTTTCCCAATGCTCTCCCCCATTCCACTGTGGAGGGGGCAGGATGAGTGAGTGTCTGTGTGGTGCTTAGTTGCCAACTGGGGTTAAACCACAACACATGTGCAAGTACTTCCTGTAGCCTTTTAGACTTGAGCAGACATGAAACGATTAATTGTATTTTCTCCAAAAGAGGTCTTCATACTTGTCTTTATGCTTGCTCCTTGTAGAATATAATTATGATGAATATTATTAGTGGCTTGATGAAGATGAGACTGACCATTTTTTTACCAGCCGTTGACAGAGAAAGAGGGAAGTGATGAAGCAGGCATGAAGCAGGGACAGGTGTTTTGATGTTTTGTTTTCGCCTTTTGCAGTCTCCACACTAGTTACAAGCCATCATCACACATCCTATTCTCATACCTGTGCAGGACCTTTACTGAATTCAAATACCTTTGGTTGAAACAACCATTATCCTTTTGTACCAGATTATGCTGACATATTTATACCTGAGATAGATAGAAAATATGTGGAGTTTGGTATTTTTGTACAGTTCTTGAGATTTCTTATGATAAATCAATACATTTAAATTTCAATTTACATGTAAATGTTTATTTTAATCCAAAACAAACTTATACATTTAAACGTATTAGAATACTGCCAATAAAGTCATTAGTGTTCTCTACACTAAGCTGCAATGGGTAGAGAAATCATGCAGTTAAATAAAATATAATATCTTCCTACTAGCTCGTGGAGCATTTTAATGAATTACCTTTTTGCTTTCTGAAGTTCATGAGAGACACAGCTGTGGATTAAGCTCTTGCAAGCAGTGAAACAATTGTTTTATCAATGTCTAGCATGTTATACTTCACCATGAGACATGAAATCTTGTTTGCCATTTTTAAGTAACAGAATAATATACATCTCTGTAAGTTTCACTTCATATTTCAGTTGTAAATACACTTTTTGTAACATGAGAAATCATAGACCATGAAATGCATTTTACTTCAATGTTAGACAGCCAACTAAATCCAATGTTGCCCATAATCTCAAATCCTGAAAAATCTTTCTGTTTCTATGTGGGGCAATGTTTTATTTCTCTAGTGGTAGTATTACATTAAAAAGGAAATCTCTGATAGTTTAATCAGATTGTATTTGGTTGGAATAATTTCTTTAAGTTTGTGACTAACATTTTAACTCCTTAAATATTAACTGTTCAAAAAATGTCTGCTTTGTTTCAGTTATTTGTGTAGTAATCTTCTCAGATTTTTTAATCTCTCTTTAATACATCTACTAAACACATACTCCCCTGAACGACATAAAAAAAAGAGTGGGGTGGGCAGCCATCAGATACACAACTACCGCACTATTGAACAAGACCCAGAGGAACAATGCAATGCATGTAAAGTTTCTGATAGTGATATTCACCCTGAAATCACACCAACTGGGACAACATCTCTATGTCTGCCTAATGCAAACCAGTTCACTTGTCTTTCTTCATCCAAAATAAACAAAATCCCCCTGTAGTGGAAAGTTATATTGCTTTCAGGACAATCTATGTGAAAATCAGTGTTCTTCATCATATTCAGAAATAAATCAAACCCAAAAATTTCAATATAATTTTGCCAAATTCCTCTCTCTTACATATACACAAACGCAATGAAAAATGCCCTCCCAGAATTTTCCCAATCAATAAAGTAAATTAATTTATTTCCTAGAGGATATGGAGGAAGACGCCATGAGAATTATTATTTATGTTTTTAATTATCTATGTGCCAAAAGAGTATGAGCAAGGGAAAAAAATTAAAGAAGACACAGCTATAAGGGATCAACAGAGTTATGCTCCTACTTCCAAAGAGCAAAGCAAAAGAAGAGACAGTATTTCGATGTACTGAAGAAATCAGTACCTGGGAAACATTTTAGAAAGTATGTCATGAGAAGAGAAGAGAATAGAGCTCTGACTCACAGGTTAACCTGTCCCAGCTATGAAGTTAAGACATTAGAAGGATATTTAAGAAGTTTTGAACTGAAATAGAAACTTCACAAGTGTTGGAATAAAATGATGAAAGACCTTTTTCCAGGGCAAGAACACAGCTACGAAGGATGTTGTCAAAGGCAGTGGAAGGCACACAGCAAAAATTTTAGAAGCTTTCCAGCTGCAATAAGAAAGGAGAGGTAGTATTTACCCAGCCTCCATGTTATTGGTGTTTGCTATCGCACATCTTTGAAAAACAGTGAACCAAGCCGCACAGACACCAAGCCATGAGTTGCAGACAGTGGGAACATACTGCAATAGGATGAAGCTTTCTCTTAAGTCTTTTTTTAATTTAACCTTTTTCATTCATAATTCTACCACAGTAGAAAATTGGAAAGATCTATACCCTCAGCATTTCACTTGGTTCTTTTAAAAAAATCATTAAGTTAAATTTCCATTTTTCAGTGCATTCTTACAACTCTTGCTTAACTTCATAGCTTTAAATAATGGACATTTGAGAGAATTAGGCTCATACTGACCCAGCTTTGTTGAAGCTGTCACCATATCTTATTCTGAAGATAGTCCAGTTTGTTAGGTTTCTGCACCAGCAGGATATCTCTTTAATTTTATTTTCAGTTTTCTGAGATTTCATGTTTTGTATACAACTTGTACACTGCTCCTCTAGGTCCAACACCATTTACATCACAATAATGTTAATGTCATAGTTAGTGTGTCAAAATACAGAAAGATGCTCTTAATAAAGGTTTGATAAGTGTTACCAACTTGGGTGAGAAAATATATGTGTGTACATATATGTACATATATGACACTTCTAATTAATTAATGATAACAATACAGACTGATAGAGAAAAGGGAATATGCTAAACAATTAACAGAGGACTAATTATACATTTCTGAGAGTGGCAAGCTGTCAGTAGATGAACACAACTAGAGTGAAATGAAACCAGAAGTTTCAGACACCTAGGTATTTACTCCCAAGAGCAACTTGGGATTTTAGTTTGGATAAATCCTAATGTAAGAAAGGGATACAAAAGAGAGAAGTTACAAATTTCTAACAGTTTTTTTCCACACTGATCTAATCCACTAATATTCCTCTTGGACTAAGGCATTTGAACTCCCATGAGGCTTCTTGTGTCCCAGACCTTGTCCTGCTGGCTTTCCACCACTTCACTGGCAGTCATGGAGTAGGTATCTTCTTAAACAGGGACTTGTTATTGCATCTAAGTGGATTCTGGGGTGAATTACATGCTGGAATGCATAAAGAATAAAAGGCCTATA
This sequence comes from Platalea leucorodia, assembly GCF_965183815.1. Taxonomy (NCBI): domain Eukaryota; kingdom Metazoa; phylum Chordata; class Aves; order Pelecaniformes; family Threskiornithidae; genus Platalea; species Platalea leucorodia. Next base: position 86,231,788 of record NC_138858.1, read on the forward strand.
GAAATATACATGTATCATCAGGATCCCAGAACTATAATGCCTTTGCGAGATAGAGTGAATGCTGGCACATTCCCTGAGTTGGCAGATTTAGGGAAGGTTCCTGCCACTCTCTCCTTTGCATTTTAATAAATATGTTTTTTTAATCCTAATCAGTGAAAAATTTTGGCTGAAAGATCTTGAATAACAGGGCAGATTTTAAATGACCTGTTCATTGTCAAGTAATTTTAATTAAGGTGAGCCTTATAAATTTAAATCCAATGTGAAAGTATTTGGTTTCAATGTTTTATATGTAAATGATGTAAGTTTTTATTAAAATAATATTTCAATATGGATTTTTTTTAATTTCACAAAATTATTTGTTTTATCCCAAACTGATATGTTCAGCTCTTCTAGGTAACCAAATATGTGTGAAGTATTTTATGCTTAAAACAAAGCATTTTGATTTTTTGCTGTTGCTTTTTAAATAAGTTAAACAAAAAAACGCCAAACCCTAATAACAATTATTTATATAGCTTCAGTTTGCTGAACTTGTGCCTTACTCAGATTTGGACCAAAACACATTCTCTCTTAATCTAACTGCTTAGAAACTTAAGCAAAGTTTATTCACAAAGGATAATGTCTTATATAGACATTCACAGAAATATTTGTGCTAAGATCACATATGCTTATTGCCTGCAGATTGTATCCTGTCCCCATTCTTTTATTTCTTCTTTAGACTATCCCAAAAACCTCTAGTGCATGCATGAAGTTGCTTAACTGACTCTCTGAATTAAGAACACTGTATGCTTGATTGTGCAAACGCATATAATACTTCAAATATATATGCATATAGCATACGTATATATACCTATATACATAGATACATGTATACATATACTCGTGCAAGTAACGAAGTAATGATGTATGCATTCAAGAGGGCAGATTTTACAGACGAAGGTGACCGATAATACTATATCTAGGCTAAGTGCTTGGAGGTGAATATTCAAAGGATTTCATATTTTCAATAATTTAAAATAACTTGGTAATCATCATATGGAATAAATTATTTTGAGCATTAATATAATTTTTCAAGAAAATCAGGAAGCCAAATTCACAAAAAGAAGTATCTTATGATCACAGTGCTGGCAACATTTCCATTCAGTAAGTGTAAGTTTTACCTCCATATGATTACATGTTAGAGCTTAGGAACCAAAAATGCATCTACTAAAAATATCCTGCTCTTCAGATCATGCACTACTTGTTCCCATTCTTCACTCCTGCCCTTTTTATTTCAATTTACAAAGGCTTTTCATAATGAATGTTGAAAACCCAATGTAAATACTTTAAAGGATTAAGCTTTCAAATGTGGTTACTGTGGCATATGTATGTTCAGTAAATACAAACACAAGATATATCTGCTGAGAAATTATGTTTGATAATTTAACAGCTTTGTGGCTTAGGAATATAAAAAATTCATATTTTGTCAACAAGAAACTTCCTCCATTTGTTAAGAAGGGCCTACTATGATGGCATAGAAAGGTGAATATTTTGAAAACACAGATTATTATGGGAGTAATATAATTCCCTACTTTTCTTAATGCATTGAATTTAAAAAAAAAAAATATTCATTTTCTTTCTTTTAGAAGAATTCCACTCAGTTCATAACTTGCAGAAAAAATGTGCAATCTAAGCAGAATATATAAGGGAGCCAGGAAGCTGACTTTTATTGCTACCAAAAGGTTTTATTCAAATCTGAGCAAATGATGGGCTGCTGAAAAATCTTATGTCCTTTCATGTTCATACCAAAGAAAAAAACCACTCCTGTCTGGCCTGCAGCCAGAATACCCCAGTCTCCTGTGAGGACCAGGCATGCTCCATCCTCGTGTATCATAAGGACCAGGCATGCCCCATCCTGGGGTACTGTAGGTGCATAAGGTTGGTGTTTATCTAGAGCAGGGCCACCTGGAGCAGGTTGCTCAGGGCCATGTCCCTTTGGAGTACCTCCAAGGACAGAGACTCTATTACATCCTTGGGCAACCTGGTCCAGAGTTTGACCACCCTTGGAGTAAAAAAAATCTTTTTCTTACATTTGGACAGAATTTCCTGCATTCCTGTTGCACCCATTGCCTCTGTTCCTGCCACTGGGCACCACTGAGAAGAGACCATCATCTTTACTCCCTCCATCAAGTGTCCACACCCAAGGATAATGTCCCCCCTAGCCTTCTCTTCTCCAGGCCGAGCAGTCCCAGCTCTCTCAGCCGCTCCTCGTTTCATCGTATTTCACCATACCATGTGGAGCTATCCCAGATGGCACACAAACACCATGTCTCCTTCACACCTATAGGAATCCTAGCAGGAAGCCTTACCAAAGGAAACATTAGCCCCGTCATTAGCACTGTCCCATATGGCATAGTTGTCCCTCCTCGTGCACACTGCAGCTGCATCTAGCTCTGACTACTATGTGTTCGTGTAACTAAAGATGGTATCGTAGGATATTTCTATGTGGCATAAGAGAGTGCTGTAGATAAATGCCAGCAACAGCACCGAGCGAGCTGCTCCCTGTTCTGCAGGCGGCGCAGTGACGTTCGCATGGTACTGGCTGAAGTGCTGAAGGCCATACCTCCACTGATGACGGCAGGCTTTGAATTGCTCAAGTGACCTTAATTTTACCATTTTACACATTCTAAAGCTTCAGCTTGCAATTCGAATAATCCTTGAAGATAGTACATTTATACACTATCTTAAAAGTACACAGTGCCTTATGGAAAATGCTAACAATCCAATACAGAATATCACAAGATGTTACACAAGCAAAACTGCATTATGGGGAATAAAATCCCAATACCATACACAAGTAAAATAATTACCTTTTGTTGGTATTAAAAGGACACCTACATATGTTTAAATATAATCCAGATGCCACCAAAATGTACCTATTTCACTCCTTGCAGGTATATTTCCTGGCATGACTATATGCTTTTCAGTAGGCCTCCCTGGGAAGGTGTAGTCAATGAGGGAAGTGTCCCAGGCTTGGTGGCATGGGAGATGGGGTTCCCTGGGAGTCCTGGCTTCCTGCCCAGCTCACAGCTTTGGTAGGGAAAAATTCCCTCGTTCAGACAGCAGCAGTCACAGTTCTTCTGCCACATGTCAAGTGCTCCTGCTAGTGAACAAAAGCTCCCTTAACTTCCCGAGGCTTTGGATGAGCCTGTAGGAACAATGTCTAGCCACTTCATGGGAGTCACTTGTATCCTGAGAAAAGGAACGATGTTACCTTAACATTACTTTATCTATGCAAACTTGTCCCTGTGTATAAAAATCAAAGTGATTATAACTTTTGTAATAGCTGAAATACTGAAGTAAACCAGCCAAAATCAGACATCTGTACTGCACATCAGTACTTCACTTCCCTGTCTGTCACTCGCAGGGTAAATGTGGTCCCTGCAATAAAGAACAGCATGTGAGTAGTGCCTGTATGTCTTTTCCTATAGAAAATAGATGTCTAGTATAATAAAATTCTAAATTCATTTTTCAGCTCTGAAGTACATTTTTGAAAGTCAACTGTATGGAAACTGTGCACTAAATGGCATGATCATTAATGGCTAATACCGAGCCATGACGAATTCTCTGATGGTAGAGACTGGGAAAGAATACGCCAAAAATAAAACAAAATAAGAGACAGAAAGGCCAGGACAAATTGGCTAGTTCCCATTGTTAGATATAAAAAAATTGAATTCAACAAGCCTGGAAACCTAGCAGCTGCTTCTTATTTTATTTTCGAAACTTAGTAACTGGTTGTGTAACCCTGTCTCACTCTCCCAGAGGATTACCAGGACCAGACTGAAAATGCAGCAACCAATTGATGCAGAGATACCATCTCAAAGAAGAATAAAATAATCTGTAGATAAAAATCTACATAGCCTAACAAATCAATTTCAGACTAGCAAACAGGTGAATAAACAAATACAGAGGAGGAGATGAAGATAGCTAAAGAGGATCTTTGTCCACAGTATGTTTCATTGTTATTTAGGTCTTTCACTGCTGTATTGCAACCTTTTACAGAAAGGTTAATTATAAATAAATAAATAAATAAATAAATAAATAAATAAATAAATAAATAAATAAAGTATTTGTTTATGTTTGGAACTGAAAAATTAGTAATTTTCCCCAGTTCATTCCATGCAAGATAATATTGCCTATATCAGTGTAACTAATATTTACATCCAGAAATGAGAAAGCCACAAATGCTAAGAAGAGAAAGGTAAGTGAAAAGAGGACTGAAAATATTGGAAATCAGTCATGCAGACCAACATCTTGCAACCAAGGCGAGGGAGAGAGCTAGAAGAAATTCCCCAGTAGCTCTCCTGAATAAATTGGCTTTGCTTTCTCTGCTTAGCTCAGGTCCACTCCTTAAACTGTGTTAACTGGAAAAAGATGAATAAACAAAGGCAAATTTGTTTTTGACCCATTACAAAGACTGGTGATTCTACAGAACAGTGTGCTCAGCTCTGATACATAAAACTGATCATGAGGAAAGCATCTATAAAAAGTTAGCTTCATAAAGCTGTGTATTAAATACATTTTAAATTCACATTGATTAATTAATTTACTCAACATGCATACACATGGAAATCTTTTAACTGTAAATAATGTTTACCATATTTCAAGATACGTATTTAGAATAGTTGCTAAATAAGAGGTTGATTAAACAGAAATACTACATGATGAAATGTCTTAATATACCTCATATTTACTGTAGCTTTTTTCCACTCCTCCATTCTTCAGAAATTTAAATACTGCTGTGCAAATATTGTTTTAAAGATTATGAGGCTCAAGTTTTCAAATTCATCCAGTAGAATAATTTAAATTATAATATTGGCTTCACTAATGCAAGCAGTGATTGAGGAATTTTCCTCTACTTAATATAAATACTAAAGGAATTGGCCTATTACATTATTTTTCATTAATTTGTTAGTGGTCAATTGCCAAAAACTTGTGGTACAAAAAGAAAAAATCAAACGTGAATATAATATGAGAGAACTTATATGATCTGAGCACAATATATCTAATATCAACTTTGTATGTCCTCCAGTGAAGATTTAATTGCCTAACAGGCTAGTGAGAATAACATTTGGAAAATCACTTGCCAAACTTTCTGCTGGCATTGTTTTGTAGGGTACATAAGCTAGGGATGGCATTATTCAACAGCTGATAAAGCAAAAATGTAGTTCTGCAGCTTGTTCTGTAAGATACATATGATGTCAGGAGTGGAAGTCACAAAGCAGGGAGGAGACGGATGAAGAAAAAGATATGTAAGAAAACAGTAACACCATGCAAATACTTGGTTGAGACATGTAGATTCAATTGAACTGCACAGGTTTGTTGTTGCTATCATCTAAATGATATTTATTCCCACTGATTGTTGGAACTGGAAACTTACTTGGGATTATGTGCATATATCTGCAACCAGGAAACTCAGGAAGACATATGTTCACAACTTTTACTGACGCAGAAAACACCAATTTGGTGAACACTTTTTATGGATGTATACCCACTTTTACATCATTTTCAAAAGGAAAACACATTTCAAAGCTAGAAATCAAGAAAATACCTACAGACAGTTTAACAGGTTGGCCTTTGCCAGCCAGGACCAAGGCTCACATCCCTACTCTGCCGCCTTGGTCAGGGACATGGGGAGAACGAGGGGAAATGTGCAGCACTCTATTGGGCTGCAATACAGCAATTCAGCAAGGATTTTATTAATTCCTTAACACAGGAGAAAGAAAGTGTCACTGTGGGACAGTCTGTATCTTTCTAATTCAAATGACTCACAGGAGGCATGCAAGACTGACAGAGGAAAGGTCTCCCATGTACTGGTGAAATCCCCACCTGCCAGGCTCCTGGCTTTGTGTCTCTGTGGAATGAACTTTAAAAGGTTTGGATTTCATCTTGATGGAGGATGGGAACATTTTATAAATCTCAGAAATCTTCTCATGACAGGAATATCATTTACTCTCCTTTATCCGCCAAGTATACCGAAATCAAGCTGATAAAATCTATATATCATCCAGATATCACATATGAAAATTTGGAAGATGCCCAATAAAGCAAATACAGGTGGAGCTTACAGTATCTGGCAAAATGCCTATCAATTAATGCCATTTTCAGCATTTGCAACAGGAATATGTAGCCTATTAACTTCTCTGCAGCTGTTTACACATTTCAGAGAACAGGATGCTAAGCAACAGCGTTTGATCAACCCTGATTAGGATAGATCTAAGGTAGCAAAGAGTTAAAAAATATAATGATTCATTGCCATATTTGAACTCCTGGTAATGCACTTTTTATTTTTAAAAATCAGAAATCAGCACAAAGTTCAGTGCTTTCAGAAAAAGAATAATTCCTGCATAAAGAGCTGCCAAAGAAATACAGAAATGATGGATATTACAATAAATGAGACCATGAAGCCAAAGTTAGTGCAATGTTTCTCTCTTTTTTGAAATTCTAATTCTCACTATATTTCTGCTCAAGGCAAACAGCATTCTTACTACATATTTGTGGAGCATCATGTGAACTTTATTCTAGGATAAAATATTAAAAGAATAAATTGTTGAAAATGTATTGGAATGGTTTTAATTATTCAGTATTTTTAATAAGAATGATAGATTTAGAAATTCCATAGAGCCTTAGGATGATAAAACCTACAGTGTCTGCTGCAGCTGGCACTTGCAATGTCTATTTCACCCTAAGCAGCAGTTTTTCTGTTTCTGAAGTGTCTGAAACAGCCACAGATATGGCTGAAACCATGAAGACAGAAGCGGGCACTATGTAAAAGTATGCTTTTTCTGTCTACTTACAACATTTTTTAGGGACTGAGTCACTTCAGAGGAAGAGATGAAGTGCTTGTAATGGCTACATTAAGATTTTTATGAGTATAAACCTTTGAGAGGTCAAGAACAAAATGACTACAGGCCTGGCTCATTTTTATCCTACGCTCGTACAAATCATAGTTAAATAAACACCACACCTACTTCTTCGACCTTACATAGTCACTCACCACCAATCTTTTAACATCCCTATTCTGCTTCTCAGATGCAGAGTCAAAAAGACTCTGACCTCTCTTTTGTAAAAGATTAATAATAAGAACAAAGGGTATTTGTGTAGAATTCCATTCTCTGGCTTGAAATTTCTTTTCACTGTAAAGCTGCACACCCTAAAATCCACACAGAAAATTTATTAGAAGACCAGAATACATAGGTATCATGGAAGAAATTAAAACTGGGCAAGTATCTGTAGAAAAAAATGCAATGGAGTCTGTATAATATGCCTTTAAATAGTTTCATAAAATTGACATCATGCTAAAACAGAGGAGGCAAGGTTTAGGTATATTGCATGGTATAAGTTTTGCCCATGTTTGTGCCAACCACAAATAAGCTCCTCTTATCCACAACTCTCAAATCCACGACTATTGCTGTAAATTCCATGACTTGGACTCGTAGCTGTGAGAAGCCAAAATGGAAGTAACAGCATCATTGACACTGCAAAATGGGAAAAAGGAAAAGGCAGAAACATGGAAACAGACACACTTAAGCAGTTCCCTTCTTTTTGGCAAAGCTGCTAAATTTGCAAGCAGAGTTATCTTGAAAAATTTATAAATTAGGAATATTTACATGTGCAGAGAGAAAAAGTGCAGCTACTCCCTGCGCAATATATCACCATTGGTGAAGGATAAGGGGATTTCCTTGTGGAAGCTGTGCAATAGACAGACCTCCCAAGACTAGGCTATTACTGGGGTAAGTAAGTGCTTAAGTAAGTAATTTAAATATTTCAAAAGTTGGACAGTGTCTTAAAAGTCAGCATAATATCTGAAGATAAAGTAAAGGGCTAATAAATAAAAGAATCACAAACAGGTAAACCTTAGAACAGAGATTTAGAAGAGTATTTATCTTGGAGGAATATATTAAATAGATGGAAAAGATAAGTAAATGGAAGAAGTAACTTATGCAATTATTTCAAGGACGAAAATATTTCTAAGACTGAAAGCATTTTACAATCTCATGGAACCAGCTGAAATAATGAAAAAAGAAGGCATGAAGATAAAAAGAACAAGACCTATGTACATAGAAAGTGGTATGAAACAAAAAAAATAAAAAGAGTAAAGGAGTTCCCAGAAAAGTTTAAGAAGGTATTAATACTGTTTAAAAGCTTGTTTATACAAAAAAACACTTTGTTAGAACATATCAAAGCAAATAAAGGAAGAAATTATCATATTCTGATATTCTAATCTTAAATATATTCACAGAAGCTTTATGTCAATGCTATAAATCAGCACAGTTATTTGTTTAAGCCAGAAAAAAATATTTGATGGTTTTGGATTAGTATTCTCAATATCCAAAAATGCTATTGCAGATCATAAAGCTGTCAAACATGTAAAAATCAGTGTTCACTAGACAAACAAACAAACTGTGGAAATGACAGGTCATAGACTATAATTTGATTTAAACTAATAACAATTTTTCACAAAACCAATATTATTTTAAGTATATTATTTTAGGTACAAGGACTCATAATTAAATGGGTTCATGGAAAAACGGTATTAAAAATTGTAAGTGTACTTCAACATAAAAAAAATGAAAAAGTTGTAGTAACACATCCAGAACTATATTTGGTACTACCAAATTACACAGCAGTGCATGGCAAAATAGAATTAGCACCTGCTGGAAAGTTGTGTAGAAATCTGAGAACCAGCCTACTTGACTATGTAATAAAGTATGTTCAAAATAAAAAGTTTAAATACTTACAAGAAAGTCCAATAGACATATATTATGACAAAAATTAAAAGATCTTAAGCCTTCCCATATGACCGTAGACATATGAGATATGAAGATGACAGTACACATATGATATTATACAAGTATCTACTTGCAAAGCATGAGTGCAAGTGAAGTTTCTCCTTACATTTAAAAGATGGACACTGAATGAACAACAGTCAATTGGTAGAACAGGATACATTTTCATATTTTTTCACAAAAGGAGGAGGAAAATTTCTCAACCTAGCATTGCTGACACAAAACAGAGTTTGCATTAACTGCTGGCTAATGCTGCAAGATGGAAACCCACACGCAGATCCATATAAAGCTAGGAACTATGAGCTCAATTTGCTGGATGTGGGCGAATATTTCAGGCGAGTATCATTACATGTTTACCCTTATTTTATAGTCTTTTCTGGGTAAGACAGTAAAGCTTTGCACTGATCAGGCATGGCTACCTCATGGCCAGTGATCTACAAGCCAAAGGTGATCAAATCAGGGAATGGGAATTGTTGACGCGTTATATTATAGTCAAGTATTTTTTTCCTGAAGTACTCATTCAGTAAGTAAATACAAAGATCTGGGGACTGTGGGGAAATGCAACCCTCCTGGAGCACTCCAGCGGAAGAGATTTGACTGATTTGCAGAGAGGTATTGCAGTCCTGAGAAACAATATGTAAAATTCTTGTTCACTGCTTTCTTTAAGGCTGGTTGTGCTAATATTAACTTACCTATTTTGTATTAGAGATTTAACTTACTATGAGCTCAGTTTTCATTAAAAGAGATATATCCAAACACACACACACACACAGAAAAAAAGCAATGTAACAACAATTTATTAGATATGCAGGAGCTAATGTGTACTGCTTCTGAACAATGAATTGTAAGGCTCAGCCTGTGACAGTGGTCTTCATGTAGGCTGTGTGATAAAGTGCACGATGCATTAAAAAGCCCATTTTTTTCCCTTTTAACTGCTAGTTCTATAACCTTCTTATTTTCCTAAATTTGCTGAGCCTCTCTCTTTCTTTATGTTGTGGTAGTGAAGCAGATTGCTGATAGCACAATACCTAGTGCAACATGTCTTCTGCAGCAATTTTGCAGGTAATTTCCTCAAACACAAAAGAGACAACACATATAGGACAGAGCTAGTCTGTAATTTACTTCTGGATAACAAATTATCAATTTAGTCACTTCTCTAACAAAACCAAAATAATTTTCCTCTCTTAGATTGATTTTTAACTGTGCTATTACAATATTATCCAATACTACTAGTATCATGCATATTTAATTTTATTTCAGAGATAAAACATTTTGTAGAAGGAAGAGGAGGATAAACTGACACAAAATGAAACAATTCTTCATGTTAAAAATAACCAGCATGAAAACACAGTAGCGAGGAAGGTAAATTATAAAGTATGCATTTATCCAATCATTTTAAATACCATAATTACACTGACTGCTCATCAAAAGACTTTTAAGACTCATTAAAATTATAAAACATTTCTAATTAAATCCATATTTAAATGAAGTTTCTATAACGAATCTACATGGTACTTTAAATAAAAAAAAAAAGTTCTGGTGAAAAATCCAATTAATTGAGGTTTTTGTAAGAATTACAGCTTAATGATGGGGGCACAGCAGTTGCCTTTTAGTTAAAATTGAAATTACTGTGTTATATCCATCTTTAGCCCAAACTTTTCCATAAAATAATCAATCATCTTCATGAAATTTCACATGCCAAATATTTTTCTGATATACAGTATTTTTTTTTTCTGGAAGTAGTAACTTTCCAATTTAACAATTGATGCAAGTGGCTCTTAGGGTTAACATAACCTTATATATGATTTAATTGATGCTATTAGAAGGGGAAGAGGACCTGTGTTCTTATTCATCAAAACCAGTCTGAAGCACAAGCATCCACTCATACATGCTTTTAGTCACCACGTTTCACCAATTTCATACATGGGTGCCTGTTTGCCAGCCAAGGCACTGGGAAACTGGGCTTTTGTCTAGTGCATTGGGATGGTACATTAATGGTACATCAATTGGGGACTGCCCCAAAGTACCCTTCTTCTTTTGCATTGCATACAGTCTCCAGTCTTCGAGGATTTACATCGGGCTCCCTCTTCTGATCTCAAATGGCTTTACCATTTCTCAGTTTTATCAACAGCATTGCTCTTTCTCAATCTTACTAATAGCATTGCTCCTTTTATTCTTCCTAGCGGTGTCACTCTGGTGTGAGATTGATTGTCTGCTAAAGCTCTTTATTATCTTATGTTGAGGACTGGACCAGTGGACTTTCACAAGACCCTGGTCTTCAGCCAGATTCCATAGGTTAAAGCTGCTCAATACTGTATGCAAACATTCTCCATTAGAGTCTGAACACATTCATTGCTGTTCACCATGAAAGTTGGAAGGGACCTCTAGAGGTTATCTAGTCCAACCCCCCACTCAAAACTGGTGTAACTAGATCAGGTTGCTCAGGTCCATGTCCAGTGAAGTCCTGAACCCCTCCAAGGATGGAGAGTCCACAGCATCTTTGGGCAACCTGCTCCAGTGTTTGACCATCCTCAAATCCAGCAGAAATATGTGCAGCTATCCCTACCTATTTACAACCTTTGTTGAATTGCATATAATGATTTGTTAACAGTTGGGTTTTTTTTTAATTGTAGATCCAGTTCTAGCAAACTAGACAATATGCAGATGTGGAAGAATTTTCTATGAGTAAAAAAGAGAGACGTGGCAAAATTTGGCTTTTTCTCCATATATTTCAAATTAACATTAGCAATTGAAGCTCTAGCTTTGTTTAAAGATGCAGAAATCCAGTGTGGAAGCTCTCATTGGCATTTAGTGATACTCAGGAGTATAAAGGTATAAAGGTACAAAGGTACAAAGGAGTACAAAAGTACAAAGTACTCCCTCCCGCGATCTGATGAAACAAGGGAAACCTCAGGGATAAAAGTGTAAACAAGGAGAAGTTTCCTTGCTACTTCTCCCTGTGGAAACATCACCTGTAGAAGAAGTGAGGACATCCTTTTGCAAAAAGAAGAACCTCTTCAAAAAAGCCTGAAATTCACAGAGATCCACAGGCATAGGAGGAAGGCATGTAGATAAGATGGCAAAAGAAGAGTGACATGCTAACATGAAAAAGGAAGAAGTTTTGTACATAGGTAAGGGCAAAGCTACACTGATCTATGAAAATGGGAAGAAAAAACGTAAGTCCTTGAGGAGCTCAGAAAAAGGGGATCCAGTCAAGGGACTTAAAACTGCTTCCCTGTAAGAGCATTGGCAATGCAGTTCTTCAGCTTTCAGTATGGAGAGTTCCAGTGGCACAAGAAATGTATATAGCTGAATTTTTTGTATATTCTTCTCAAAAGAGCCACATAGAGAAATGTATCCCTATTTAACAGACTGCGAAAACAAGGCACAGAAAGATTACAGTGGCCCAGAGTTAACAGTCTTCTAAAATGAGCACTCTGGTTTTCACTGAAGTAAAGGAAGGAAATAATCCTTCAGCTCCAGTTTTTCCCATGTGCTCTACTTATTCTCTTTGCTGCACATGATTTCCTTAGAAATAAAGAGACATTACATTCATAAGGATCAGTCTGGGCAGTTTTAGTCTGTTATGATAGTGGTGACTAAAGAGATGTTTCCTCTGGCTTCCCCATGCCTCCTGGTCACGGTGCCAGGCAATCTTCTCTAAAACTGGACCATACTTCAGCCAGGGGGAAGCTGGTGTGGCAGAGGTTAATTTCCAGAACTCGATCTCAAAAGAAGGATTTTTTAACAAGGAATCTCAGCACATGGATATTGTGAGAGGTCAGAAATTTTCTCCAGCTTTCCTGGCTCTCGAGTACCTGTATTACAGCAGCAAGAGCTCTGCCCAACTTGAGTGAAAAGAAGGATAGCACCTAGCAGATCTCATTAAATGGTCATGTTTACCAGATTCTGACATGTTAGACAAAATAAGGTAACACACAGAGTAAATGATGTCTTGAATTATTTTGCAGGATTTTCACTCTACGTGGTTTGCAAACTATGTGATTGTTGCTTTCATACGGGATACTTACTTTGTCACTTCCACCTGCCCCCTCAATCCATTCATGTTTGAAATTACTGCCCTTGATATTCTTTTTTCTTTACCCATTCTTTCTCACCAGTCTTTTTTTCCAGATGCTCAGGAGGCAAACAGGCAACAAGTTAGACCTGTCTCCCTCTATACACACCTTGTTATGTGTTTGTTTACAAACAGAATCATAAGAATAGTACAGTTTAGCACAAAAAGAACTACAGATCTGAAGAAACAAAAATGAGCTGCAGTTTTAGCAATCAACACTTGTAATAGGCTACATAAATTCTACTGTACACAGAAATAACAAGACCTTCTTGAACCCTCCCAGTGATTAATTAGAAAGCCTGTCTTACAGATTTTTCTCTCAGGTGTAGTAACCTCGTGGACCTTACCATTAAGAACTAATAAATAAATGCTTGATTAAGCACAAACTGGTTGATAGGCAGTGAAAAAGAGTGATGATCTTGGTTTTTATGCAAGACAGTTATCCTGTCATGTTACCTTAGAGGACAAAATAATACCAAATAAAAATAAAATTTTCAAGTGCCTGGTATAATGAATTATTTAGAAAAACTCATTACTATATTTCCAATATAAATGCAACATTCAGGAAATATAGAGCTGAAGTTGCATACAGGGTACACTGTTTTCATACTACTTTTAGATTAGCTGCACTACAAATGTGAAACGAAAACAGAGAGGAAACCTACAAAAATTATTAAGTAGTATAAACAAACCACATGTATTTTATGTCATAATATGTCTATATATTGAAACATAATGTTATTTTTTTACCTTTAAACCATTGTATTTTCAATGTGCTTCTAAGGATCACAGTGTGATACAATTACCTTAAAGGAGGAGAGGAGATGGAGATGTCCCTTTAAAGGAAGCTTGACAGTATATAAAATACACTGACATAATTAACTCTTCTCACAGATTACCTGGCACATTAAATGTTATATTTGCTTCTGTATTGCACACGTTATGATAATGAACCATCATCACACTTGACTTTTATTTTACACAAATCTCCTGATGTAATATACAAACAGGAAATTCAAGATTACCTAAAAGACATAATAACTCTAGTTCTGCCCCCTTTGTTTTACATTTTCTTAAGTAAGTTGTAATTTAAGATGATCAGAAGAGAATTAAATATTATTCATAGACATTTAGATTGCCAAATATGTATTTGCTCATTAAATTTGAGATCACTAAAACTGTTATTACTAGATATGAGACCCTTAGACTCATTCTGAATAAATAAAAAAATATTGTCTTAATACATGAAATAGAACATTTTTTTAGAAGTGTAACACAGGAAAACCTTAATTCTATCATTGACATATCCTGTCATATGCAATCCTTACTTGTATAAATTATTTTTTGTATTTTTAGCAGGGCTTAAACATTGAATTTTCAGTGCCATAGCAGAGATGTCCGTGTGAGCAGTAAGTAGCAACTGCCAGAGAAGCAGGCTGTTATCCCCTGTGGGCTGCTCATACCCAGCCTCTGGAAGAGGAAGATGTGTGTGGCAAACGATTCCTATCTGACAGCTGCTTACGGATGCAGGAGCTGGGGATACCTGCTTTGACGGCCATCAGAAAGCAGGCGATGCAGAGGAGTACGATATTCATGATAACACTGAGAGAGACAACTCCTGCTCATTTACTGATTTCTGAAGCATTTCAGAGATATTAGTGATTTTCCCCTCTAGAAAACCCCGATTCTCCACTTTTCCAAGTTAACAATGGAGGGAGACACAGGAGGCAAAGGAGGGAGCTATCGCAGGAGATTTTGTTCCAGTGCATGCCAGACAGGAGAGATGTCTACTTTACAGTTTTTCTGAAGATAAAAGGAACTTTGCCCCTCTGGTTGTTTCTTCCCTCTTTTCTTCCTCCAGGGCAATGGAAAACATGAGAAGAAAGTGCAAAACCCCACAACATCTGAAGCAATGCTTAGCTGGTCAGGTCAGGATGCTTCCATTCAGAGGATTCAAGGATCGCTGCTTAAGACGATATCTGACTTTAAATAGAGACAGCAGAATTTCTTAGGAAACAAAAATCATATTAAAAAAAAAGTAGAGTAAAATGTATGCAAAACCCTTAGAGTCAGATCTCAATTTTTTTTTTTTTCTATAGAAATAAAATATAAATAGAGTTGATAAAATAAACAGGGCAGGCTTTTCATATCCTGCAAAATAAAATAGCCGTCTGTATTCTGAAACAGCATGAGATGTCAGATGCTAAGCACATCAGTGGGCCTTGGCAAAAGTAAATTTAAATAAGATATGAACTGTGTTATGCACTGGTAGGAAGCACATAAATTAATTTGACCTGTCAGCTGAAAGTTGAAGGGGGTGTGCCCAAGCTTAAATAAATCCTCATGCTGCTTTTACTAATTAACATCTGTAAAAATCTAACCCTACTGAAAGCACAATATTTCACTTATTTCTTCTTGCAAGCTCTTTTCCGTACCTGGAGTTATGTGACAGAAATTATATTCCTGAATTTCTGATGTGACTGCATTTTAATCCTTCTTGTGTTCCTTAATTTTGAAATCCACGTTTTGACAGCTCACACCCCCCCCCTTGATTAATGCCTTGTAGGAACCCCTATATGCCTTGCCTGTAAGTGATCTAATTTTGTGCGGGAATGCCTGGGCTGGTACATTGAACCGATTCACCACCCAGGTGGCTACATTTGGACTAAATGAGCTGTGAAGAGCTTCATCTAGGGCCATCACAGTCTTTCTTCATGTAGCCCCACAGTATGCAGCCACTGCTCCAAACATGATTTGTTACAACCCATCAATAGAAAATAAATTATTGCCATTCTCACTTGTCAATGGGCTTGTCTTCACTTCGGCTGGCCTAATGATTGGAAGCTCAAAGGGAACATTTCCAGCCTTTGTGGAGCATGATTATGACTGAGCACACTACTCCCCTATGCATCCTGGCCAGTAAAAACATGTAGGGAAAGCAAATTATTTCAATGTTTTGCACTGATGGTTAGAGCATTAGCCATGAATGCTAGAGAAGCTTATATTTGACAGTCAAGACTTGTTCAGTTCTGACATTTATTCACTCATTTTAATGCCACTAGTAAGTGCAAGGTTGCAGCATTCATGTATGTGCAAACAACATATAATGCTGGAGTGCAAACATCTGAGTTAGGAGAATGACCTTGGCAAGATCACAAAGAGATAAACTATATGTAAAAGTGAAAAAGCTAATTTAAATTTGTTTTCACACTTGTAATTTTCTCAGACATGTAAATATGTCTGAATAAATATGGCTGCAAAAATGTTGAAGTGGCAGCTTACTTCTTAGAATTTCTGTGCTGAATTTAACAAGAAGTTGTAGCTGACCTCTTTGAATGAACACAGTAACAATACATCAGCTTTTAAAAATCACTTCGTTCTCCTTAGGCCACAGAAAAGAGAATGAAATAGCTCTAACAGATGGTATTAATTTGGATCTTGAAATTCAAAGACACTGTAGGTCAGAAGGTAACTGCTGTAACCACATAGGCAAAAGCACGGATAGGATGTTCTCCATAATGGATACATCTGGATCACAGTGGAAAGAAGCCCAAAATTATCTGCTCTAATCTGCAGTATATAAATGATGTGGCTTGAGACCATACCCAATATTATTTTACATTTGAAATATTTTTTATAAGAGATTGGCCAGTAGCAGTATTAAGAAAAGAGGGAGAAATGTCTCCCAAGTTGTATTCAATAAAGATGCATTAGACAAAATGTTCTTTAAACAATTATATTGTTATATATACAACATATATAACATTATATATATTGTATTTTCAACAATGGCCACCTAAACTGTAGTTTAAAAAAAGGTGAATATTCAAAGTCTCAATTAAGGGATCAGGTTTTGCTAATTGAGCACTTGGAATTGTTAAGGGGGAAATCACTGTGTGAATGATGCACTTAATCATTATTGGGGATATTTCCTAGAAATGGGTTTTTTTTTGTTTTTTTCTGAAGGCAGAAATTCAGGCAGATGTTCTTTACAATACAATCACAAAATATTTACTATTTTTGTTAAAACAGTGGTGTCAGCCTACAACCCATCAGCCATCGTATGGCATAGAAGTAACGCACTGAATTGATGCTAGGTGTATGAAAGGACCTGATCTATGATAAGGTATACGCACCTGGCCCTAGGAACACCTAACATATTCTGGATCAGTGGCATGACTCTAATTCACAATGAACCTCATGAAACCAGTAGAAAAAGTGAGCACTGCTCATAGAATTGCACTCCTTGCAGTGATGAGACTGTGTAACAAAACCATGCTCTCATACTTTGCAGAAAAGGTTGAACACGTGCAGGCTAAAGATTCAGCAATAAGAAGACAAGTTAAAAGAAACTAAAATGAACTATTTCTTTACATCTCAGTATACTCAACTGCTGCTTGGAACTGTAAGTGCTTTAAATGCAAAAACAATATATAAAGCCGTAACACAGGAGGTCATTATTTTGCATATCTGTAAGACTGTACAGATACATAGTCTGTTGCAGAACTGGAGACAAAAACTGAGCTAGAGATTATATTAAAGAACCAGAGAGATTACTCAGGTAGGTGTTTTCATATACATATCCGCTCAGCTATTTCAGTAATCTGAAGTTGTTGAAAACAAGGTACACAACAGAAAGAGAGAAACAGCTAGACAAAAAGTTATATTAAAGAGAAACTAAATCTTTCTCTTGTTTTACAAACACTTTCTGAACAGTCTGTCCAGAATATTCAGTGTCCTGGTTTCAATTCATCCTACAAAAGGCTAACTCACGTAGAAGTGCTTTTGCCCCTCACCTACTAGATAATGCTACAGCATAATCAGATGTATACAAATTCTCTCACAGATAGATACAAAAAGTTTGTTAAAAGGTTTAAAGCCAAGTATTTAATAGTTTGCAAATGCTGGAATTAAGGTTAAATATGAATTTTAATGATTAAGTTTCATACACCATTTTTCTACCTACCTCTGTCTTTCTGGAGTACAGAACAGAGGTAAATCTCTTACTGTGTAATATTCAATATTGTATTTTCTACTAAGCATTCAAGGGATGACCTTATATCTAATTCACCACACACTTAAAAGCTTGTATTATTATTATTATTATTATTATTATTATTATTATTATTATTATTATTATTAAAAATTTTTCTCTCAGGCTTTTCTGTTGCAGGCATCACTCTCCAAGTGCTTCACAAACACTAAAGAAAATATTTAAACAACGTACTTTGAGATGAATAGATGCTACCCTATTTAATGTATTGCCAAACTGGGACAGAGATTAAAAGCAAATTTGAGTTCCCAGTTCGAGACACCATTAACGCACTCTTGCAGAATACTAAGCACCACACAGTGGTTTCCTTTGTGAAAGAACATCTTCCAGTGATTTCATCTACAACTGTGAATGCTCACATCTGCTCCAAATAACATGTCATATTCTCCACTTCAAGTAACCTGGTCTGCACCCTGCACAAACTCTGTCGAAGAGGCAAGAGTGGAAGAATTCAGCATATGGTTCAAGTGTTAGGATCCTGTCTCTTTCTGCCCATTCACACATTCCAACTTGGTAGTAATGAAGCAGAGGTTATTCGTACAGCAGCTCTGTTCACTGGACAACCATGGTCCAACAACAGCACAGCCCATGCTATTCACAGGGTGAAGCTGTAGTTATATGAAAAGAAGGAAAAAGTACTGAATCCTGTAATTAAAGCTCTCCTGTATTGTAAGCAGAAAATGCTCATGTGTCTGGGTAACAGCTTCGCAATACTCCGTACAGATGTATGTATCTGAGGATAATAAATTTTTTTTAAGAGTATACCAGCGATATACCAAATATCTAATTGTATATTTGGGTGAGCATTTAACTTTAGATGGTAATCAGATGAAGCTGAATTGTAAATTTATAGCTTAATATAGCAGAATTTTGTAAAAATTATCCAATAACAATAGTTATTCTATCTCTTGACATAACAAAACAAAATGTTAGATATTACTTTTCCTATTATATTTTCTTAATACCCTGCTATTGTCATCAGAAGCATAATAGAAAAAGACTTTACTGCGCATACATTATTTTCTTTTGATTAAACAGGTGCACTGGAATTTCAATCATTTTAAATCATAATTAAATGCCCCATTTTTTTCATTGCTTTTTTTTATAAACACATTTTGGCAATTAAATTCTGAAAGGAGATTTTTTTTCCCCTCCTTCTTTTTTAAAGTTATATTTCTAAAGAATTAGAATAGACACATTTATTAAGGTGGAAGACCTTACCCAGAGTGATCTGATTATTCTATTCATAAAGAGAATGACTCTTCCTTAGTTTTACTTTACAACTTCACAATACTTTTGAGTTGCTTGAAGTTGATCGTAATTTACAGGCTTCTAGATCAAATAAGAATGAAAATTCTAGAACACTGAGATGAAATGACAACACATTAATATCCACATTATAAGGAAAGTTTGTTTATGACAACAATCTGGGTAAAAAATTGGTAAAGCACAGCTAAATACTATTAAGGTAAGAAGTTGCGACAGTAGTATAGGATATATTCAAATTAGTTTAATCTGAAAAAAATCCCAATAGCCTATATGTTCAGAAATTACTACAGAATTTAGAAATTCTAAGTGATCTTCTAGAAGGACTGCATTCTGTGTTTAGATGCTCAGCATCATTTTCTCGCAGGCTCAGTCATGCCTTTCAGAAGCATCTGGAAGGTAACACACACAAAAAATTCAACAGAAAGTATTATTCACATTTAAAAGGATGGGCCAACATGACAGCAGTCTAACCACAAACAAAAGATGAGGCATTCTCACATTTTGCATTAAGATAGCACTCATTGGCTCTGGAGCGAGTTAATGCAACTAATGTTCAGATACCATGTTCATAAGGATGCAGAATTTAAACACTTGAACAGTCTCTGGTTGGCTTATTTTTAGTGCCCTGATTTGTGTTATAAAAAGGTAAGAAGGAAAAAATGAAATAGCTACCACTGAAGAGGCACATATGGTAGTCTTATTGTACTTGTTTCAGTTAATGAAAAATACCTTACATTTTTACCACAAAAAACATGATCCACCCCCACCAAGAAATAATTTTTGGCTTTAAGCTTTAGAGGGAGGCCATCATCTTAGCTTCTCAAACAGCAAATGTTACTATTTCTGTGTGTTTGACTACAAGTTGCAAATTTCATTCACCTACCTTTGGGTACAAGCCACTACTAAATTTTTCTAAAGCACAGTATTTAGGGCAAGAAATGAAAGAGAAGATTAAACTGGAAAAAATTAAATTACTTGTACTGGCATCAAAACAAAACATCAGTGGGTTTTGTAGAAGTAGCATGACAATTATAACAAGGATAAATATTCAAGAGAACTTTTGCTTCCATATCTGGACTTCAGCAAGACATTACAGGCTAATAGAGTGCATAAGCAATATCATATGATGAATATATGGCAGTAAAATTAATTGGAGAGGATTCATTGCTGCTAGCATAGTGGTCTAGAAAACCTCAGGTTTAGCTGCCCCTGTTGCTCAGACAGAAATGGATTGGTTAATCTTTCATTGTGTTAAAAAGGTCATCATGCTTCTTAAGATTTTAGGCAGTAACAGAAAGAAAGTACAGCAGGTTATTTACAGGCATGCAATAATCACATTGAGAATGGCATTTACAGAGCAACAAAAACTTATCATTTCACTGTAACATTTAAGTCTTTCATTGCAAATTTCAAATTTCAAATTATGGAGCTGTAAGTATGTGTTTATACAATAAAAATCTAATCCTGAATAGGTAGCTAAAAAAATTAAATTACAAGGATTTCTTCTTGCAGTATTCAGGTGATTTTCAAAGAAACGAGTCCTTGAAGAACAGTATGCAATCTTAGACTATTCAGCCTATGTGTGTTTTCCTAAGTATGATTTTTAAAGGAAACTGTTAAATTATTCTTCTCAATGTAATGAAATTTAATGGTGCATGGATGCTAAATCCCTTACACCTGAAACTGAAGACAACCATGTTGCTGATATATGTCTCTATACATGTAATACAAACATATAGTTTAAATAATGTTATTATATAACATTTACCTGTAAAAATACCTTGGGTTTAAGCAACATCAACCTTTTCATGATTTGAAAAGGTACCTATGGTATTCTCAGTAGTTCTGAGCAAGATCTCGGATATTAAGACAAGAGTTAATCACAACTCTCTTTTAAAGGATAAAACTACCTTCTTTAATTATTACACTGAGGATTTTGTAATTCAACAATATAGTCCTACTAATAATTCTGTCTAGAAGAAATTTGCATGTTTTAAATTGGAGACATTTTAAAATACCATAGTTAAATCCTGACTGTAAGAGAAAGTTCTTTTTTAGATTTATTTCAGCTTCTATCAGGTGGCATTATTTTTCCAATAGTCACTAACTCCATACATCTCATTTGAAGCAGCTATGTCCAACCTATAATTATTTTCTTCTAATTAGAGTAATTCATGGTTAATTATTCAAAATGATTCTTCTTCAAAATCAAACCCATTTCTTGCCATGGCACTTTTAAAATCTAAGATACAAATAAAATATTCCTCAATGCAAATTTTTGCAATAAAAGAATGTCTATTTTGCTTTCTTAAAATAGCATTAAAATCTTTGTATAGCAGTAAGGACTCTGATAATACCAAAATCATGGAGAAAATTACTTGCTGCTGTATAGGAGCACATATTTCCATGCATACAGTGTCCTGCATAGGATTGGTGTCTTTAATCTGTAGTGATCAGGCTAGAGTGTTTTTCTGTGCATAAGAAGGCTCTGCCAGTGGCAAGAAATATCCCGAGACCTCAAAAACAGTGCAAGAAAACAGGCTTCCTACAGTCTTGTGTAAGATCTGATCAAATCTCACTTAACTGTGGTTTTGCTTATTCATAGTTGGTATAAACTTAATTTGATGTAATACAGTCACGCATTACATGATTAAGGCTCCAGAGGGACGTTATTGCAGCCTTGCAATATACAAAGGGGGCTTATAAGAAAGATGGAAAGAGACTTTTTACCAAGGCCTGTAGTGACAGAACTAGGGGCAAGGGTTTTAAACTTTAAAAAGGGCAGATTTAGATTGGACATAAAGAAGATATTCACCACTATGAGGGTGGTAAGACACTAAAAGAGGTTGCCCAGAGAAGCTGTGGATGCCCCGTCCCTGGAAGTGTTCAAGGTCAGGCTGGACCTTTGCTTTGAGCAACCTGATCTAATGAAAGATGTCCCTGACCATGGCAGAGGGTTGGACTAGATGGTCTGTAAAGGTCCCTTCCAACCCAAACCATCCTGTGATTCCATGATTCTATGATGTTTTGTGTCATTCTGTTTGCATTTTGAAGTGTTACTGGAAAGTCCGAATAGCTACTCACTGTCTCCATAGGGATTCTGTTCCAATCGCCTTTAAAAATAAACTGGTGAATGGACTGAAATTATTCCTTTAATTGGCTGGCCCAGTTGGTGAGTGCTGCTAGTCCTCACTTGATATGCAATATAAATACTCCTGTTTTTCATGGCTAAGTCTATCAGATAAATTTGCTTAAAACTAGTCAAGAGTTTCAGGTGCTCCATCCTGCAGGTTTTAGTAATTAAATGATTGGCTGAAATTTTTTACCGCACTCCAGTGCATAGTCATCTCTAAATTTACAAGGATCTCACCACTTATATCAAGAGATAAAATTAAGCACTGATTTAATAACCTTGTTTTGAGAACCAATTGCATGCTACATTCCTGCAAGTTATTTTTGGACTGTATGTTGCAAAACAGTGTAATTTGCATGACCAAGGCTAAATCTGTTGAAAACAGTTTAAAAAATGGATACATAAACCAGAAGATACAAACTGCAAAACTGTACCATGTTGCATTTAGCAAAATAACTTTTCTGACTGATTTTTTGACAGATTGAATATTTTATCACATCAGTTCCAAAATCCAGAAGCAGCATGCTCTGAGGCACTTTTGATATTGTATTTCTGCTTGTTTTACATTTCATTTCACCTATATCTTTCAAAGGAGATCAAATTAGTAATGAAGATCCAAATTTCAGTAACATATGGAACAGCATTATTACATGGATGAATTTATAGAATCATAGAATCATAGAATTGTTAAGGTTGGAAAAGACCCTTAAGATCATCGAGTCCAACTGTTAACCTATCACTGCCAAGTCCACCACTAAACCATGTCCTCAAGCACCACGTCTACCCATCTTTTAAATACCTCCAGGGATTGGCACTCAATGTGGGCAGCCTGTTCCAGTGCCTGACCACCCTTTTGGTGAAGAAGTTTTTCCTAATATCCAGCCTAAACTTCCCCTGGCGCAGCTTTAGGCCATTTCCTCTTGTCCTGTTTCTTGTTACTAGGGAGAAGAGACCAACCCCCACCTCGCTACAGCCTCCTGTCAGGCAGTTGTAGAGAGCAATAAGGTCTCCCCTCAGCCTCCTCTTCTCCAGGCTAAACAGCCCCAGCTCCCTCAGCCGCTCCTCACCAGACTTGTGCTCTAGACCCTTTACCAGCTTCATTGCCCTTCTCTGGACACACTCCAGCACCTCGATGTCCTTCTTGTAGTGAGGGGCCCAAAACTGAACACAGTACTCCAGTGCAATTTCTAGAGGAACTCAGTGACTTCAGTAGAATATAAGATGATTTCTACATCTTCAGCCAATTTTTTCTCTGTAAAGATGATGTTACAGGAAAACTACTTGTAGTAACTTGTTAGTGCAGTGCCATGACAACTGAATTCAAGGAGCCATGGCTTGGTTTTCTGAAAGTGTTAATGGCTTTTATAGTCTCATTGACCAAACCTAATGTAAGCACATAAAAATCCACACTTATAAGCACATACAAAAAACCAAAGTACTGCATTAACAAAAGACAGGCAAGAAAAACAGTCTGTATTATTATCTAGTCAGAAAGCTCTTGCATTGTCAGAGTTTATTTATGGCTGCACAATAAAGCATAGTGATAAGGCAGTCCTACACATTTTCAAGATAGGCAATATATTAAGAAAAACAGTCAATCTCTTGTTCAAAATCCAAGTAAATCTGTGCTGGGTTTTATTGTATGTTGCTACATATATCTGAGTTATCTAGCATATAAAAATATTGCTAAGTCCTATAAGAACGTGTTGCAGAACAGAATATATTTCTGTTGGAGCCAACAGAACTTTTTATGCTCTTTTGTAGCAGAAATACAGTTCATTGCATTTTGAGAGACCAGGCACGCTGCAGCACACCCATTTTAAACTTCACCTTGGTGTTACAAAGACCCAAGAAGTTATTTCTTGGCCCACAGCAGAAGCTACCCAAAAATAATAACAGCAAAAATAACATTTTCCTCACAATTCTGAAGCACAGATAAAAGCCAGGGCTTGTAAGTCCTATATCCTATGTTGGAAATATTTCTCCATAATTATGCACACACAAAGGATGTATGTGCCTGCCTTCAAAGCTGGTCCTAAATCCCTAGAAAAATCTAGTACATTTTTAGCAGCTTTGTAGAGTAGCTCTTTATGGTACCCAAATAAGAGGACTTGCTAGTTATCTGCTACTTCTTTCTGTGAGTTGCAGAGCCTCATAGTTTTCCTCCAGCCCCCAAAATGCTTGCTTTGGCTTTTTCCAGTGAAAGATTCCAGTAACATAGCTTTCCCACAAGATGCCTTATATAAGCAGCATACTTTAAACAAAGTTGTTTGGCTTTTTTTGTTACTAGAGATAAACTACTGCAGGAAAAGGAAAAAAATAACTTTGTAGAGTTTGTTTGCTTTAACATCATGGCCCATTCTTATCTATTTAGCATCTGAAACTCTCCCATTACTATGCTGTATGTGTCATTGCCTCACGTTTAGTCTCTCTTTCTAACACCTGTGTCCCCCACCCATCTGGCTGGCTGGACCCCTTCAGAGGCTCTGGACTTGACCAGCCTCTAGGAACGTCTATGTTCCTTATCAGAATCACATAGTATGATAGGAAAATGAAGAAAACAGCGTCTGTCACTGATAAATCAAAACAAAGAAGCAATGCCAGATGTTTCCAAGGACAAGGCTCCAAGAGAAGACCTCCCTGAACTGTTGCTGTCAGCTCTTATTAGATCCTGCCTGGAAAGAAAGCTCTGCAACCAAACACCTGGCCACAATCAGTACTGCTGGAGACTAGGCAATCATCTTGACTAGTGAGTTAACAAACCCCAGGTATACAAGAGCTGGTTGTTCCCTGCTATTCATCACAGCACCAGGCTGAAGTAGCATTTCTGTTTAACATTGCCTCCTTTGCCCTTACTCCCACTTGTCCACCCATGTTCTGTCCTAACTGATCTTTCTCCAGCCCTGAAATCTTCTTGTCCTGCAGCACATATGTCCAGAAATCTTTTGCCTTACACCAGCCTCTGATAACACTTCCTACTGTATCTTTCTGTGTGATATACCCTTTGGCTTCTCCAGCTTCCTCACTCCTGACCTTCATATTTCTCAGACCCTTGAATCAAGAGAAACCTTCAGCTTCTTTTGCAGGTAGTCATGAGATCAGAAGGGTTTCTCTCAAAATCATATTGAACTCGCAATGCAGAAAGAAGAAAATCCCTCAAAATCCCTAAGGAACATAAAACAGAGAAAGTCTATGTATTGGTTCCTTTCTACCCTCTGACAAAGGCTGCCAGCAGCTAAAAACTCACCAGGCTGATAAAGACAGCACATTAATTACCAGAATAAAGCAATCTAGACTTAAGGAGAGAGAAGCTTATGGAGGAGCTCTTTTACATCATTTTCATGGAGAAACTGTCTATTTAACAGCAAGTGCTGTATTATAATGTCTCTCACTGTTTGGGATATGAAGTCTATCAGTGATAAAGAAAAATCCTGATATTTTCTGTGGCTTCTTCAGTTTTATGTTTCGTTTTCTGTTTGGCTTCTTGTCTTGCCTGTTTGTTTTTGCAAGGAGATTAGCCCAGGATAGTTTCCTAACCTCTCACAGCACTGACATGAGTTGCACCCACACAACAGTATGAGAAGCACAGATTTGGGAAGGAGCAGACGCCCCAGTGATGGTCTCGTTAGTGAAAGAAATGTCAGTAGAATCACGTGTTCAGACCCACAACAAATCATTATATGTCATTAGCAATATCCACAGTAACTAAGCCTCACAAGAGTAAACTCAGCCCTGCTTTCTGCTGCTAATTGTCAAGAGTACTGATTTACAGGTTCAGTAGTCAATGGTGGTCAGGGAGACAATCCAGATGACTTCTCAACCAGCCTTCCTTTGCTATCAGATAATCATTACTTCTCACACTCTCTTTCATAGCCACAGGTAGAAATACTATTGCTAATTTTCAGCTACCTGAAAATATCTCTCCAGAGATGTTTTTTAAGGCTTGAGTAGTCATTTGACAACTTGCAAAGAGGCAAATGCATACTGATGAAACTGAGAGCTGGGTGTTGTCCAACGGTAAATGAGTTTGGCAGGGAAATAGAAAAATCATGGCAAAAGGTTTCAGTTAGAACCCAAGAACAAGCAAGGATACTGAAAAAGAGCAGGCACGGGTTTGTCCCTTTCAGAATATAACAAGCCATTCTCTGCGCTTAGAGGCTGTTGACTACAAGGGCAGTGTTTTAAAGAGAGTTGGGGCTTAAAACTGGACCTCCAACAGTTTAAATATAAAACAGGTAAGATTAAAATAGTGGATTTTGACACAGGCAGATATAAGTACAAAACAAAACATATTTTTTATCAATATAAATAAACTCGATGTTTTCTAGGACCTCCTTTCATTATAATTTAAGATTATTTTGCTGGACATGAAATTTCAGTCCTGCTCAAACCACCACCACCACTTTGTATTTGCCACAACAATCTTGGATGGCACGTCCAGATTTTGTGACCAACCATAACAAACTTCTTCACAAGATTCATATTTAAATCTACCAAATCAATTAGCTATTGGCTGCTAGCAGTCAGGGGTAGTAAGTTTCCAGCTAGAAAAGTTGACCAGTAAGGAAATCCCACGGACTTTCTGACACAGCAGCTCCTGGGAAATAACTTCACACACTTCAGCAAAATGGTCTTCATCCACCCCATATTCCATTGGCACTGGTAATCCCACTAGTCCTGAATTATTATTTGTTCTTTGTTAGCTGAACAAACCCAGAAGCTGTGGTTCATCAAGTGAATTTAGTCCACATTGCTTCCCTCTCTCACTTAGCCATAAAGGTGAAGAAAACACAGAGCCAAACCCATCTGCCTGCCTGCTGTCCTAAGGCACATCCATGACTGATGCATTCATCAACAAGACCAATAACATTTCCCAGAACACTTGTAGGTTTTGATAAGTATCTTGCCATACATCATAGGAAAAATCACAGACAATACTGTTAAGGAAAGGAATGTTGCAGCATGAATTATCTGCTCATAATACTAAATGGTTAATAATGCAAGTGCTCACCTGATGGATCCAATGATTAACTGATCCAATGATCAGTTTTGTTAGCACAATAAAGTGGAATGGAAACAGTTCTCTTTGATGTAGTTAAAATGCTGCATTTAAACCAAAAAAACCTCACAGATGAATGATAACATGAGCTCAGTTCCATGTAGGTGGATGAATGGTGGTCTCTCGTGTATTTGAGACTTTGTCCAGTAATAATGCTAAGACAAAGCTTTACATGGTTCTGAAAGATCAATAGGAATCAATGAAATCTGCATAAAATTCTGAGTACCATATTTTCACTGGCTGTTTACCTAATGATGGACTATGACTTTTAGTATTTTTTGAAAACCTTGTATTACTGCATTGTATTTTCTATTATAGCAAAGTTAGATGGTACATAACCAGTCTGGATGAAACAACAATTCAAGTCAAAACCAAGATGCCCTTCAGCAACTGGTAATGCTATACTGTGGTCATTAGAAGCAGAGAAGCTGTGCTGTCTCCATTCATAGGGGTTTTCAAGACTAGACTAGATAAAGCCCTGAACAACCTGGTCTGACCTCATAACTGACCTCCAGAGGTCCCTTCCAACCTGAATTATCTTGAGTCTACGAGCACTCCAAGTGCTTCACCTATTATTCATGTATTATACTATATATATAGTTTGTTACTTGATATTACTTATTTTTCCACAAGTCTGTTATTAACTCATTCTTGCCTTACTAAGTACTGTGCCAAACAGAAGGCACATCTTTTTATGTTAGCAACATTCATTCTCAAGTACTTACAATGATCTTTAAATTTCTTCTATGCTAATTATCTCACATATTCCACATCCTGATTCCAAGTGGTGGGTGTTGGAGATAAGGGAATCACCATCATTTACCAAAGGTTAAGACTATGTTCTGAGATAATCTGGCTTGGTCCTTTTAAAAGAAAGCTACTGCACAACTAAAAATTGTTAGCAGTTTGTAAGACATATAAATAAGGAATAAATAATGTACTCTCCAATTTGAACTTTAGGCTAGTAATAAATTATTGAAGAAAGCTGTATTCAGTAGAGTGCAGTGTCCAAAAATTTCTTGCTTTTTCATGTCATGAACCATGTTCAATTATTGCTTACTGGAAACACATTATTTCAGACAATAGGTAATTCTAGAGATTCTGCCTATTTTGCTGACTTCATATGCTAGGCACCTTTTTAACTTCTCTGCTAAAAAAGATAGTCAGTCAATTTATCCCTTTAGTTTCTCTCTTAAAAATAATGTGTACCACCGAGGTGCCTCTTTGGTATCTACTGTAATTTTCATTTTATATTTCAACAAAATTAAAGAATCAACAAACTATATTACGAGCAACTTTTAAAACACCATGCCATTCTAGCTGTTTCACCAATACTAAATTAAGGTTCTCAAGTCTGTAAAGGTATGTTGTTTTAGCATGCATTTTGACGATTATGACCAAAATACTATTAGTGTATCAAATACAGTTCTAAATGCTGCTAAATTTTAGAAAGTTACTGCAATTTCTGTTTCTCACTGAATAACTCTATATAAACTAATTGTACAATATTTGGCATTTTAGTTTAGAGAAAGAAAACAAAGGAGGCAGACACATCACCCCATTTTTACAAAAGAAATATAATAATATAGACAACTGTTACAATTTCTATGACTTTTTAATCAATAGCATCAGTGTATCTATTTCTTAAGAATAATATAATTTAAACTCTTCTTTATATTTACTACTACTTAATTACTTTACTTTGCTAAAAATAAAGGTCATTAAAATAATCTTGAAGCTTGACTTAGATTTCAGAACTAACCTGCAACTTGTAAAACCTTTAACTATGTTCCATTTAACGCATTTAATAGATGTAAAAGCTCACAAGTGATGATATAAAGGATAATTTACGCTTGCAATGCATTTTTGTCCAATTAATAGATTGCCTGTATGTTGCATATTTTGCATGACAAAAGAGCAGAATATTAAACTGCCATTCATAATGAAAATGCACTTTGCAAATTAAAAGTGCCGAAACAGAAATTTTTCACCCTGTTTAGGAAATAAACAGTCCTTAACCAATTAAACTGCATTGTAATAATTCTATGATTTATTGCAAGTTGTTTAACTTTCAAAACTTGGCTAACCCATATTAAGGTCACAATCCATCATGTCTTGCTTGGAAAGCCAGCAAATAATGGCTGTTGTATTAGCTGCTTTTGATGATAATATGAAAGAAGTATTAGCACTTGTCAACAAAACTGCTTACAACATAACATTAGCATGCATGGGCTGCTGTACCTATTTATTATTCTGGCAGCTTCACACATATTGTTACAAGCTTATAAAACATTTTGTCGGGTGGAAACCGAATGTACACTGTTTGGTTTTCTGATAGACTGGCAGCATAAATGTCTGGGCTGACTTAGTTTAGTTTAAGTGTAAATAGAGACACAAATTCTTCAACCTGTTCTCTTATTGATACTGAAAAGTGCTGAATTATTCAGCATCCAACTCTTCTGTTTGTGTCTATCACAGTTATCAATTACCCATCAGTCTTCTTGTCAAAACAGAATGGATTAATCTGGCTGAAAACAAGACAAATAAGTGGATACTATAACAGGGGTGCAGGGTTGCCAAACTGTCAAAGGGAAATCCAGGCAGTGACATTTGCCGTCAAAAGTCAGATATCTGGCTTAAGTGAGCAAATGATTTCCCTTTACGAGCCAAGAATGCACTTAGCTTACCGTAAGTAAATTAGTCTGCCTACTTTGCCTACTAATGCATTATCAACGGTGAAAGTCACAGCAATTTTGTACTTACTGCTCATATGCCTTTATGGCCCAATGCTTTGTCTTTAAGTTGATTCTTAAATATAAATATGCACAAAATATTGTTTTATTTTATAAAAGAGAAAAAATTACTTGAATACATGAACTCAGTGTGGTTACTTGTGTTAGTTTGATCCATTGTACACATCAGTTGATAAGAGATCACATAAATCTTTGAACAGCGTGTTTGTGGAATACACCCAACTTCTGTTAAGTCTAACCTTTCATTTTCTTCCCAAGCTTTAAGCTTTGAAATCTTGCTTGGCAGACTCTTTAGATGCATCTATTACTCTTGAAAAAGCATAGATGCATATGATTTCATTTGTACTTTTAAGATAAAACGTTAGTAATACACCACCCAATCTGGGACAAAGGTTTGGCACCTATTGACTCATGTCTTGGATTCATGTCTTGTGACCAGCAGGTTGAGAGAAGTGATTCTCTCTCTCCCTGTACTCCACTCTGGTGAGACCCTACCTGGAGCACTATGTCCAGCTCTGGGGTCCTTCAGCACAGGAAAGACATGGACCTGTTGGAGCGGGTCCAGAGGAGGCTGCAAAAATGATCAGAGGGCTGGAGTACCTCTGCTATGAGGAAAGGCTGAGAGCGCTGGGGTTGTTCAGCCTGGAGAAGAGAAGGCTCCAGGGAGACCTGACTGCAGCCTTCCAGTACCTGAAGGGGGCGTGTGAGAAAGCTGGAGGGGGACTTTTCAGTAGGGCACATAGTGATAGGATAAGTGGTAATGGCTTTAAACCGAAAGAGGGTAGATTTAGATTAGATATAAGGAAGAAATTCTTCACTGTGAGGGTGGTGAGCCACTGGAACAGGTTGCCCAGAGAAGTTGTGGATGCCCCATCCCTGGAAGTGTTCAAGGCCAGGTTGACCAGGGCTTTGAGCAACCTGGTCTAGCGGGAGGGGGAAATGTAACCAGATGATCTTTAAGGTCCCTTTCAACCCAAACCATTCTATGATTCTGTGATTCTATGATTCCTATCAGAGGTTTCTAGTTTGTTTGCCTTTTTTTCTTTCCCTCTGCAGTAATAGGATCAGAAATTACTCTTCTAAACTATTTTAGCTAATCATCACTCATGCCTGGATCCTTGCAATCATGGCAGCAGAAATCAAGAGCTTAGTGTAAGCCAAACTTTTCTATTATATACTGCAGTAAAGGCTTTTATATTTTATATATTTCACACTTATTTTGGAAACTTATCTGCTACCCTGTTTAAATTGCTACATAGACATGTATCTTTAAGTATCATGTTCTGGAGTTTAAAATGCATGTTAAAAGTTGCCACTATTTCCTGGTATGTACAAAATAATATCAAGAAAGCAGATTATGCACAAAATCCAGACAAAACTTGCACTGTCTGTTAAACAGTTTGACAGACCCAAAAAATTATATCCATGCAATCCTATATCAATTATTGTAATTCCCAAAAAGTAAAAATATGGTCAAGAGTACTATAAGGTTAATAAAATCATTTCTGTTCTTTCTCTTGTTAAGTCTCCATTTGCAAAAAAGACACAGAAATTAGCAAGGGTATTTTGCAATCATTTCCCCAACATGCTTGACCCACTGCTGATCTCTCTGAATATTCACTAAAAATACAATGAAACCCATTATACGTCATATAATTTCAGTAAAGCAGTGAAATTTACCTGATATATACTAATCTTCAATTTTTTCATTTCTATTAAGCATGAACAGTACACAGCTGGCTCTGTTAACCACTTGATATTAAGCATCAGGATTTATTGACAGACATTTAACAGTCAAGAAAAGATTGCACTGGATCTGCTAGTTATAAAAGTTATTCAGACTGTATAATTCAGCATTGCTAGACATCTGCTCAGTTCTTTGACTTTTAATAACTCTAAGACTGTACTGTCAGAATTGATAAAGAATATATATATTCTAATATTTCTTGTTCTTCTTTCAGAGATACGCTCATTGTGATCTGTGAATTTTTTTGTGAAATTAGTGTCAGGTCCATGTTTGATTTAACTCTCTTGATCAGTTCTAAGTGAAACAGTGTAAAGGGATCTCATACGTCTTTCAGAAAGATCTTACCAATTCCAACCAGGAAACAATATAAACCTACCCATTACTTAATTCTTGACAAAACCGTTCTGTTCTCTAGCAAATTAAGGAATCATTTTTTCCCTGTGATTGGTGAGAGCAACTATTATTATTATAAAAGATACAAAATAGTTTAAACAGAAGAAATTGGTTGCTTCATGTCAAAGGTTTTAAAAACTAGTGACAGAAATCAATCATTACAATGGAAGGAAAATTGCAGTAGAAACACTGCATCTCCACTTTGGATATGTCAGAGACTAATTTTCATTTTAATATGAGTTTCTCTGTCTTGATTTTAAGATCCAGTGTATTTATTTATTTGCCTAAAAAGTTATTAATTATGACTACTAGACCTATCTGAATGCTTGAAAAGTGCCTAATTTTTTCACTCAATGTCCACTGGATTTCCAGCAAAAAGAAAACAAATGTTTCATTACCATCTGTCATATGAGCAAGTTAGGAGAATAATAATGCTGGCATTATCAATCTATTGAAACACCAACCAAGATTTAACATTCTCTTAAGGTAAAATTGCACTAGTTGACCTCACTCCTATAACTTCCTAAGATGGTTTCCTGTGGTAAACATCTTTCAATTCTCATCTCACTCTGTTTTTCCCCAAAGAAAGGCACATACCTGACTCCGCTAAGAGGGTTCATTTTTTCTTTTAATACCTAATCATAATTGTCCTGGTTTCAGCTGGGATAGAGTTAATTTTCTTCTTGGTAGCCGGTATGGGGCTGTGTTTTGGGTTTAGGATGAGAACAATGTCGATGATACACTGATGCTTTGGTTCTTGCTAAGTAGTGCTAAGCTGTCTCTGAATAGGTGCGAAGTGGCGCTCACACTGGTCAAGGACTTTTCAGCTTCCCCTGCGCTGCCGGGGGCACAAGAAGCTGGGAGGGGGCACAGCCAGGACAGCTGGCCCAGACTGGCCACAGGGCTATGCCATACCGTGTGGCGTCATGCTCAGTATATAAGCTGGGGGAAGAAGAAGGAAGGGGGGGACGTTCGGAGTGATGGCGTTTGTCTTCCCAAGTAACCGTTACGCGTGATGGAGCCCTGCTTTCCTGGGGATGGCTGAACACCTGCCTGCCGATGGGAAGGAGTGAATGAATTCCTTGTTTTGCTTTGCTTGCGTGCACGGTTTTTGCTTTGCCTATTTAACTGTTCTAATTTATTTTACTTCAATTATTAAACTGTTCTTATCTCAACCCACGAGTTTTCTCCCTTTTACCCTTCTGATTCTCTCCCCCATCCCACTGGGGGGGAGTGAGCGAGCGGCTGTGTGGTGCTGAGTTGCTGGCTGGGGTTAAACCACGACAATAATAAAGATTGCTGCTCATGAAGCGTTATCTGGATGTGAATATCAAGCAACAAAATGGCTACATCTGTTTAGCTTTTCTTCTGCAACTCAGAAAAAATAGCTAAACTAGAATGAAGGGATGAATGTACGTCTGTCACTATTGTGCTTCTGCTATGTAAGCAGAAAAGGCAGAACTGAGAGGTCCCTGCAGTGGCAGGGACTCCTGGGTGACAAGGCTGCTGGAGTTTCCTTTGTGGCAGTCAAAAACTTGGCCTTAGCATCCAAGCTGGGAAAGAAGAGACCTAACAAAGCTGAAGAATGCTATGATCTGACCAAGTCTCAATACCTTCATGAAAACATGCAAGAGGTAAATATGTATCAGAGCAGTTGACAGTAAATTAACATGCAATAAAGCACAGGTCACTTGATGGTTTCTTCCACGGATTGTCAAAATGTAAGACAAGTTAAACCACACTTCATACTAGCCACAAAATTAAAAAGAACTACCTAAAATCTAGCATGCATGTTATCATGTAGTATTTGAGATCATCAAACTTTCTATTTAGATACTGCAAAATCATA
The DNA here is from genome assembly GCF_965183815.1 of Platalea leucorodia. Lineage (NCBI taxonomy): Eukaryota > Metazoa > Chordata > Aves > Pelecaniformes > Threskiornithidae > Platalea > Platalea leucorodia. The sequence continues at coordinate 86,265,947 of NC_138858.1, forward strand.
TTTTGACATTTTAAGTAACATTACGCAAAAATAAAGAAGAGCATTTGTGCTGTTTACCATGAGGTTTCAGAGGAATTTTGTGAGCCCAAAAGATGAAACAAAACAGAAAACTGAGGTAATCCCAAACCTACCTGCAGAACTTAAAAGGCTGGGATGCTGCTAAAGAACATTTTCAGAATCCTTAGCAACTTTTATTATCCTGTTTTCAAACATTAAGCTAAATTCAATTGTAGCAAATTATATTGTCTTTCCATAGCTTTAAGTTTTAGTTAAGAGCTAACCTCTCCGAAGAATTAAATCAATTATGTATAAAGTAGTGGTGTTAATGTTAAAAAAATTCTAAAATGCCGATAGTTCCCAAACTGAAAGATGATACCATGTATAGAGATTATACTATTGCTTGATATTATTGCTATTTTTATTACAAACCTACCAGGTTAAGAAATTGTTAGATTTACTCTGATGCCCAGAAAATCTGGTCCTGTTATTAACCTGCTTGTTTCAGTATGGCAGAATCTGTTTTGTTTAAAGCATTATGCCAAGCAGAGATATCAACTAGTATCAACTAGTTGGTGTTTGAAAACATCTGTGGACTCACAAGGCCAGAAGACATTTTATTATTTTTTTGTTTTAGTATTTTATAGTGGTCTAATGTGTTACTTCAAGTTAATTCTATGCATTTTCTGGGAAAAAAAAATCAGCTAGTTAAAGAAAATAGAAAATAAAGTACCATGAATTGGAACATTTGAACAATGCTTTATCACAATTTAGTCAGTGCACTTCTGCCAAATCTTCAGACAGGTGATTTCCTTTCTGAATCATCCATACTAGAGAGAACTCCCTCAGTGATCAGGGCTGATGCTGATTTTCATCCTAAAAATACTCATCTCTCACTCTTCAAAGCTTGTATGGAAAGAAAATTCCAAGAAGGGTGGACTAAAGAACCCCTTCTCGGACCTTCAGCATGTTATAAATGATAAAAACAAGACCCTGGCTAAGAAATTGACATTCACAATTGCAGTAATAATGAGATACATGAACTGAAAATTACTTCTAAAAAATGAAACTGGTCAACTGATCACAGCACCTCTATTGCAAGTCAAGGTATGCTTCAGGGAAATGGTGGTAAGGAAAATTTCTCTTTCAATCCAGAAGAAAGTCTACTTAAAGAAATAAGACAAAAATTTCCTGCTGCATATTGAAACTTTGTGTTCTTTTTATCAAGAGCCCACATGGCTATTAATACTGCAGGTTGCACTGAGTCAGAGTCACAAGTCTCAGGAACCACATCTTCGTCAAACTCAATAGGAAGGTCTGCTTTCTCCTAGTCATGCTTTTGACTTTACATGTTTTATTTTGAGCTGTTTTCTTGGCCAAGAGGGGAAACAAGTACCAGTCTTTCTAATTAGCACTAACTTTTTGAGAATGAAGTGTCTGAGATAACATCATCATTATGAGTAACTTGCTTTCAGAACACACCTACGGGTATTCAGTAGTACAAGATCTGTCTACTTTTGATAACACTGCTACACTTTTAATCATGGAAACATTCCAAATTTCTCTCAAAATGTCACAAAGAGCTACTTAGAAAAATATCATTGAAGTGAACAGCAAGTTAAAAATTACAATCGTTGATCAAAATGAAAAACACTGATAACATTAACAATCATTAATGAGTAGAGCTGACATGGATCTTCATAGTTTCTATTGAAAACATACCTTGATGGAAAATGTTGTTTAAGCAAAAGTTAAGTCCTTCACAGGGAGATTTTTTTTTCACTGAAATGTCTTACTTTTAAAGTGAAGAACAGAACTTAAAAAAAAAATCCCATTTCTGTCCATTATTTTGATTAAATCCAACTGTTTAATCCTACGTTAGTTTGGCGATAATGTAAGCTTATTTGAGCTGCTCCTAGACCTTAGATGGACTGTGCATTGAATGCCTCATATCTCTCATTATTTCTTATGGGGAAGATTTTTATGCTGAACATGAATCTTTGGCTTAGTGAACAGGAGATTGAAGTGCAACATTGCTAAAATGAAACAAATGAAACATTTTCATTTAAGTCAAAATGGAACAGGAGCCATGCAAAGATCAGCTCAGAGATGCTCTATACTGAGCTGTGCTTGAAAATGCTTCAAAATCTTCTGGTTTGGAAAAACAACAGTTTCATTTCTCAGTGCCGATAAATTGTCTAAATAAAGATTATCACAGATCAGAAAGACTAAATGTTGTAGTACTTTTATGTGTGAGAACAGAAATACATTTCATTTCTTAGCAACCCTGATTTTCATAAATCTACTGTTTGGAAACTCTGATTCTGACTGGACCCTTCTATTTATTCTTGTCAAAACCAATCCAAAATCTTATCCCTGGAAAGCATGATATTTTAGTGAAAATAAAAAGTAGTCCATACAAACATTACAGACTTCTATGATTATTTTGGATCCATACAGGTTATGCTAGGTTTTATATATTATGGTACTCATAGCTGAGAAAAGTTCCTAATACATCACTGAAATCTAACAGTGTCATATTTTCTCACCATTGCCACCATGTAGTCATTCTTAGGAAGCAGGCACTTAAACAAATACATAAAAACTCAAAATCTTTTACCCTATGTGAACTGAATTTTTTTCTTAATAGCTCATAGGCTGATAAAAAGCAGTCACACTGAATTTAGTAATATTACATTTATAACTATTTATATATTAAACTTTTAAAATATAATACAGATAGCTGATTATTTGATCTCTCTACCTAGCATTGATCATTTTTTTTTCTTATTTTAAATTCGTCCTTATCAAGGAGAGGCTAGCAGACAAGAGCTAAAACCCATTTTTCTTTATCCAAAAGCTAGGCTAGATTTATGTTGAAGTCAAGAGGTATGATGATAGATCACATAGTCATACGTGAACTAGATTTCAAATAGATAGCATAAGTATCAACAAAAACACAGTTATATCATACTGAACCTTAGCAAGAAATACAAAACCTACTGGAGAACCTCAACAAGGACAGCAACCCTAATCTGTCTGCTGCTATGGCAATGCCACTATCAGTGACTACTTAAAGTAGTTTAAAATGGCTTAGAATATGGATGGTAGGCAAAAATATTCTTATTTTGGGAGTTGAAAGATAAACTAACAAAATTATATGTATGAAATATATACAATAATGTGCATAAACTGCAAGCTGTTTACAGTTTTGGAGAGGAGCAGAAAACAGATAGCAAGGGGTATGGAGAGGGCACTGGACTAACCAGCCACAGAAGACAGGCATGGTGCAAAGCTCTACTCTGTGCATGAACATATTTTAGAAGATGCAAGAAAGAGGATTTTCTTATGCAAAAATTTTTCCAGAAACATTTTAAAAAGGATAATCTAGAAGGAAGGCACATGAGACTAAATGTAGGACGTTGACATCCTTTTCCACAAAATACTTCTTCCGATCATAACTACTTAGAGAACGGCACAAGGCTACTTTTTATCTATCCAGTGTGTGCCTTCCTTATCATTACCTATTAAAATGCATGGTTCTGAAGCAAAAAGCTTTCTCTTCTTCCAAGACTTAACTTGCTTACTAAAACCATTGTGTGGCAATTACCTTCAGGCTAGTTTCCTGTTGTACAAAAATATATTTTATACCAGTTATGAATTTGCCATCTTTCCATTTCCCTTGTGTTCTTTTCTAATAGTGAAAACAGAAGCTCTGAGTATAACCTTTATACATTTGTTACACACATATTTTAACTCTGACAAAATACTGTTTTCAGGTACAATACAAACTTTCTAACCTTGCACAACTCCTTCTGAGCTCTCCCCAGTCTGCCACATCCATCGTGAGAGGGGTATCCACTACGGGAAATAACATTCGAAATGAGACAGAGCTTCTGTAATGATATTTCTGCATTATTCTCTAGCCTATTCTTTTTACATACCCTAATTTCTTTTTGACAGCAACCTCACTTTTAACAGAAATTTCCATTCTTCTTCTAAATTAATATTGCTAATACAGTAAGAATTGAGGAAAGTATATGAATGCTTCACATTTTTCTCCTCCTTTGCTTTGCACTTTTTCTGATACTGTACCTACTATTCATTTAACTTTGTCATGATTCTTCTCTGGACTTGACTAACTTGAAAAAAAGTAGAAAAAAAGACTAGATCCTCACAAACAAAATAAGACCAAAGCCAAGCTCATCAACATCAAGTAAGTTTAAACCTTGTCATCCAAGATCTGAATAACAAGTTTATTTGAAAGTGTCAGCAAAACCATTTTGTGATCAAAGGATCTTCTACATTTGGAGATCCATGGCATAATAAACATCTGTTAATACCTGGTTTAAGTGTAAAATGCAATATTGTATTACTTTTTTGATGACTTCAGTGGTACATTAATCATGCATAGGTGCAATTGGACTAATCCTGCTCTTATAGTAGCGTCACTGGAACTGGGCCAGGCCCACCATCAATGTAAGCCACCACGCAGAATCATTAGAATAGCTGACCAAATTTCAAGGTACAATTTAAACAATCCCTTTGGATTATCTCTTCCCAGGTCCCCTTCTCAACAAGTAGCATGCTCTATTTGATGTGACATTAAAGCCTGAAACCTCATTCTATTGAAATTTAAAACAAGCCCTACTTCTTTATTCGTAAAGGCAGTACATATCAATACGTAAGACCACTTAATCAGCTGGGTACTGGCACTAGGTATCTTTAAAAACTTAATTAAAAAATAATGAAAAAGCACATAGCTGGATATTTCCTGCCATTATTTCACAAAGTATAATTCAAGTTATGATCTTCTTCACTGGACTAGAATGAACAATAATGAAGAGTCTGATTCATCTCAGCTGTTGCTCTTTACAAATTATGAAGCATAACTGTTAAAAGAAAAAATTGCAAGTTTTATTCGAGAACACACAGTTCTCTTCATACAGTAATAATTTGCTGAAAGTGTACTCTAACACATTACGTGCATCAGCCTTAACTAATTAAATAACACAAAATTGAAATAAACACATGACAGAAAAGGTAAAAGACCTGCTTCCTCATTGCCACTACAAAGATAATTCTGTTTAATTGTGAATTAACTTATAGCCCATTTCAACACATAAAATCCTTCTCAATTTAAAAAATATCAGTTGAAGAAAAAAACGTTTTCCTTTCAGTTCTTTCAGACTCTCATATTCTGACTGTTTCAATACTGTATTTATACTAACTGTATGCCCATGAGTTCCCAGGTCCATTTAATAACTAGAATTAACAAAATAAATATAAACACTAAATGCTTGAATAAATTCAAGATATCAAATGTGATATTCTGTGCAAACTAAATGGGAAGGTATTTGCAATTTAAAATATAATTCATCATAATGAAAATGTAAAGTAGTAGTTCTGCTTTATTCGGTATGGCAGGTTAGGGATCCCTGTGAAGCTACATTGAAGCAAAGAGTAGATTAATAATTTAATTTGGTTCAGAACTGTGCAAGTGGGGCACTGTGAGCTTTTATTCTGTAACCAGCTGCTGACCCTAATATGGATCAACCAATTAGACATCTCTATTTAATTGTTGGGTGACCCATCTAAAACTCACTAGGAATTTTCATTATAAACAAAACTCAGCGGCCTAAAAGAATTCCAGTTATCCCCCTGGTGGAGACAGTTGGTTTGATAGAAGCACACAAAGGAGCTCAGCAAACGAAAAAATTGCAAGATCATTTTAGGCTGTGTTCTGTGAAAGAACATCTTAATATAATGAGCCTTTTTTCGATATCCCTTGGCGAAGCATCAGCCCTCTCAGATAACCCCACACAAAGCAAATACCATTCGTCTGAAGTTACATTTGCTCCTTGTTATCACAACTTATGCCACTTAATTCATTATTCAACGAATTCACTTTCTTGTTTATTAGATGCAAGGTAGCCGCTCATCCCTAAAGGCCATGTATGCAAAAGACTGCTTGTAATCCTGTCACTTCAAACCTCTCCAGGCTTTTACATTGCTTCAGGAATTAGGAAGAAAGAAGCAAACAATTTAGATTTATTCATGCTGATATTAAATCTGTATATGATAAAGGAAATGAGAGAAATGTTACATACATAGCTAACTTAAAATCTATTGATACAGATCAACAGAATTTGTTATTCCCTGTATTTGTGAAAGCTAGCACTTTCACTCCTGCAGTATAAACCACCCCCCAGACTGTATCTTATGTCTTTAAAAGATCTGATTAAAAAATAAAAAGTATTTGTTTCTCACGTTCCTTCCTCCCACTGAAAGCTATCTCAGCATCTTTCCTCAAGTGCATTTGATATATTCAGTCTACCATCACTACCAGAATTATCTGCTCAAGTGCTGAATGCTTGTAGTGAACATATTGAAATCAGCAATCAAATGCCACAGATATCAAATTCCAAAATGTTTTAAATATCGTTTGTTATATAATGGACTTTAAGATATATTGCAGCTGATTTTGGTAACTCATTGAATGTGTGTTCTCCAATGTTTTTAAATGTGAATTTTTGCTAATGATATATTTAATAGATTTAAGAGCACAAAATAAGAGCTTCAACTCTTTTCACACTGCAGTAACAGTCATCGAGATGTTTCAATTTTATTCTGTAACCTTATGCTGTTAGAATCATTAAAATGCAAATGAATTACTGAATTAAACAGACTTTCAGTACACTCTTAGCACAATTAATATTGTATAAAATTATCTGCATAATTATACACACTAACATTTATATAAGGCATTGTAAAAAGCCACAAATCAGAAAGTGGATGTAAAACTGGTAAGCATTGGAGAACAGGCTTCTACATATGAAAATGTAATTGGTAGTTTACTGTTAGTACTCTACATGACTGCAAATAGACTTGTACATTTCACATTTCAGTTATTAAAATATTTAAAAAATAGATTATTTTTCTTAATGTTAGTACATCAATCTCATGATGCACAATAATGCACTAATACAAAAGTTCATAGCAATTATTTTCTTGATATTAATTTTAATTAAATTAATTTTAATTTTAATTTTAAAATTATAATTAGTGACCTGGCATTACATAAACAGTTAAAGAACAATAAGAAAAACCACAACAAAAAACCCATTGCAGGTATACATCTCAAAAAGTGATTCAATGACTCAATACAACAGCATTTTAAATATAGTAATTTATGGGTAAAGTTACTACAATAAAAATTGCTTTTTATAAAACTACGTTTTATACTACTTTTCTAAGTATGTGTTATATGAATTGTCACTTTAAAAATATATGTATGTTTCTTAGTAATCCTGCTCTTATTACAGAATACATGCACTATGACCGTCACAATTCAGGAACTGATTCACCTGAATAATTAACCTTTTACTCTAGCAGTATGCAAGTACAAGATGTATGTCTTTCATTCGATTTAAAATAAGTCAAGTATAGAAATAGTCTTCATAAAATGTAATTTAAAACCCAATTGTTTTCTGTACGTCACATAATAGTGTCAGTAGCTGCACTGTGTAGGAATCTGTATTCACACTCACCTGATGTTCTGAAATAACTCTGAAAAATTAGTAGTGAATAATAATGAATGGAAACTTTTCTGTTAATATACAGAGTCCTAACTTCTTCCTTTATTGTGCAATGTTTGCATTTTTGCACGTGGGAGATTTTAAAAGTCACCCAGTGATTTTTATAGTGCAACCGTATGCTAGATAAAGATATTTAAGCTGTCAGTATAAACTGCTTCTGTTTTCATTTTGCATTTAATTTCAATGCCAGACTCAAGGCATAAATTTTTCATCACCTGCAATGCTATGAATAAAAGATTAAAAAAAGAACTGAGAAGAAATTCTAACACATGCGGTGCATGCAGCACATTGTGCAGACACACTGTGCATAACTAGATGTTTAATTTCCATCACTTTTTCCTACGTCAGGAACACTATTATTTGGGTTCATACATCATGCAGCTAATTTCCAACATTTCAGCTCTGTGCAATTCAAATTTATCTAGCTCTGGACAATAATCCATTCAACACTCTTGAAATCTGGAGTTGATACACATATCAGTAAATTCACATAGTACTTTCTTAACATTAAGTAGAATATGTCTCTTGCCATCTAGTGTTGGCAAGTTAAGTACTATTAAAATATTTCAACAGCACATATTCTTGCCTTACTTCTTCAACTAGCAAATGAATTACTCTTTTCCTAAGTTCAAAGAAGAAAGAATTACTAAAAATTTCCAAGCTAATTTCAATTCCTCATTAAGGCTCACTCCATATTTTAAGCCGAAGGATGTGATCAATCCCAAGAGGTGAAGTTATGGGCTCACTCTGACAGAATTTTTTATTTAGCACTTAAGAGTGTTTTTAGTAGCACTATGCATCTTTGCTTTTACTTTATTAACACTCAGAGGGCCTTGGATGAAATTCTGTTTATCTCTCTCCAACAGCCTCTGCTGGATAAAGAAATGTGCTGTGGAATACACCTTCTTCAGCATTAATGGTAGCTTTTTATTTATCAGAAAATATTTGAGATTCATAGTTCGACTTTTGCCTAGCAGCAAACTCTCAGGTACACCATTTATTCGGTCCAGTCAAAAGTAAAAGTATTTTTTACTTTTGCACCATCTCTGAAAATGTACATCTGTATACCAGTCTCCATCCACTGAAATTAATTTAAGGAAGAAAAATGACATTATTCAATACTTACTTTGAATATAATAATTTGTCAAAATGTTTTCTAAAAACTTTGGAAAATAGCTTCAAGCAATTGTTGGTAGTGCTTTAGCATCAAGAAGCACTGAAACATCTGTGCAAAGGCAATATGGTACTATTCTAGTCCCTGTCCTTTTCAGACTGGGGTGAGCACTTTCAGTTGGAAAGATACACTTAATGGATGATAGCTGGATTAATGTGATTTATGGCTGCCAGGACAGGCAGGGGGTAAATACAGCGTTTTACTAGTTGCTTCTTTAACTTGTAGCAAAGCTGATGCAAGTCACCACTACTGAAGAACTTTTAGAAGGACTGTGTATAATAAGTCATCATAAACCATTTCTAATGCTTCTACTAAGATTTGAAGCAGATAAAAAAGGTAGAATATGAATATTGAACTATTTTCACATTCATTGAAAAGTTGTACATTTGTAATGGACTGTGGCATTCTTCATGACATCTGCACTCATGACACTCATTTGCACTCATTCTGTACTTTCTCTAAACAAACAAAATTACTTTCAGCATTTCAAGCTGGCAAGGCACAAAAGCAAAATTACGTATTTATTTTTAATGGAGCGACACCACTGGCAGCGATGTAGTTATTGGCAATTCACGCCTCAGTTTCTGGCATCAGCTCTGCAAGGTAGTAAGTACTTTAGCCTTGATCCAGGAGAGACTTTTAGTTTACTTCCTTAGCTTTACTTCACAGTAGATGAGAGGCCATCACTTTTGAGGATCTGAGCTCTCTTTTAATCAAATTTAACAAATTATAGTCTGCAGTGACCTTACCACACAAGTCAGTGGGTGATGGCCAAATGTGAAAATGTGGTCACTGGCATTGCCATTTGAATTTGGAGAGTTCCATACATTTTTCCTATTTTGATTTAATTTGTGAAGATGACAAAATATACAGTTATGTTACAATCTCATTTTATAACTCTGTCAAAGTGTATGAGTAACCTAGGCATGGTAAATGTGAGCCTATATATATATATATATATATATAAAAACAGAAATACAAAAATGCAAACACAGAAGTGTTGTACTTTAAACACTCTTAGGAGTGTAGGATTCAAGGAATTAAAGTAACAGTGGAAACAAGTATAAGGAAATACGGAAATCCATACTGTAAAGAATACCTAAAATCATCTCTAGTTCGTTACACCACTGTTTTAAATCAACAGTGGTTTGAAAATTAATTGGCAGTTAGAAGGTAACAGACTTTTTTCCATGACACATCCTTAGAGAAACAACTTCAACATATACTTTCGGACTGTAGGTTCTTTCCTAAATTCACAGGAAAGATTGGAATTCAGAAATGGGAGGTGGAAGAGGAAGGCATTGTAAAACATTTATGAAAGGGATGTGAGCAGCTGAAGAAAACAGACCATTCAAGGCACTTTCTGTTTCTAATAATTTTTCCATCACCCAGAAATTTTTTTTCCCAAAACAAGAAAGTGCAGTGTGACTTTTATAGCTGTATCTATGGTTGAAGTCACTACGGGTAGTCCTGTACATGATATGACCACCCTCAGACTGCATGCGTAGCCAACTGAATATACACGGACACCATGCTCCTTCCCTGGATTCAGCTATCAACACCGCATTCAGAACATGAAACCCACCCAGTTTAAAACGAAAGGTAATGAGCTACTGATGCTTTTCCACCACATGCTGTGTAGTTTGTCTTCTCTTGTAAAGGATGTTGAGAAAATGAGACCATGGCATGTGTTCCCATGATGACTGCTACCATGCACTTTTCACATTGTTTTAATTGCTTTAAGGTGTTATTTACAACTCACACACATGAACTAAATACAGGCACCTGGCTCCTTTTGTAAGACAGAATGACACAAAAGTTTGCCTTATTCTCTTGTTTGCCTCTGTTGCTTAAACAATATTCAGTTCTGAATTTTCAAAATATGAAATTGGGGAAGTTGGAAATCTTAGCTATCTTCTGAGTACTGCAGTGTAAGGGTTCATTTTAGATTAAGATATTACAGATTTATGTGCTTATAACTTTAGAATTATATTGAATTTTGGTGTGCAAATAATTACACATTATCATTTAATTACAACATAAGCACTTAATTCTAGAACTGCACAATATTATAAATCTACAGACAGTGCTTTACTTTTTTCATACACATATTATATCAGCTGGGTACTCATTTTAAAACAACTGTTGCAGATCTGCTTTAAAGTATCTAGGCTAAATGGGATTAATTTAGGAGTTAAATTGTGGTCACATTATGAAGTAGAGGCACAGAGCTTTGTGGCTTCTGTTGTTTTGAAATGAATGCTTACAGTGTACTCCTTTAGTTTACATTGCTTTTTAGTTGTTACTTATTCTTAGCACAAGTTCAGGAGACTTCCAAGCTTTGAGTCTTGTAGTTTAATTTCAGCAAAACAACAACTCTCTTTCTAAAGCTCCACCCTATCTCATTGCTAAGTTTTAGTTAAAACCACTATACAGTGATTGTTTATCATAGATTTTAATATATAATTAATACTAATGTAAATTGATAATATCAAAGTGCAACATGAAGTGCTAAGAAGTTGATAAAAATAATTTTTCAGTGTTCTGAATCTGCTTGCCTACCTACAACTCAAAGATTTTCTTTCTTTCATAATACACTATAATATGGTTACAAGTGCATTGAAATTCATCTTGTTAGAATGGTAGTAATATATCCCACCAGGACTACTGTTCCTAGTAGCAATTTAAAATAATTATTGTGAGACTTGATGCTAGACATCAGGTTTGCAATAGAATTACAATGAGGGAAGTGTATTAGAGACAAAACATTGCTGGAAGAAAACTTCATAATGGCGCAATTTGGAACTAAGCCTCAATTTTACAGTAATAGATTCTCTTTATGGTGGCACAAAGGAGTAAATGCACTTAGCAAATTTAAATCTATTATTAATCACACTTTGTGGATTGCAGTGCAGAAAGGAGAAAAGAAATTAGCTTTTTAAGTATGTTTCTTATATAAAACAAGTTCTACTATGAAGAACATTTTACAAAAATCTCCTTGTTATAGCTCAGAAATACAGCAAGTCTTCATAACTGCAGAGAGTTAGAGAGGTTCAAAATCTTTCTAAAATAGTTTTTCATGTATTCATTTCAGATTAGAAGTTACTCAAGATGGTGTACTCTACATCATCAAAACACTTTCACTTCTAGAAGCAAAATGTCCAACAAGAAAGGTGAAATAAATTTGATATTCATGCTTGCTTACTCTAATCACTTTTCTTAAATGGAGGGAGATATTTGTACCATCCTCGCTTTAATTATGTCTCAGTTATAGCAAAGCAAAGGATACACATTTAAGTGTCTACAGACTGGTTCACACTTTTACAGACCACTGGATGCTTTCAAAAAGATATTTCAAAGAAATAACGGAAAGTAACCCAATATGGATTTTAGGAAGTTGTCATACAGCAGTGGAAAATGATAACATTTCTTATGCCATCACTGTGAAAAACTCTAGTTTTTATAGCCTATATTGTAATTTTACATCCAACTTAAAAATAACACATATATTTGGTGCCTCTTTTATTTCATGAATCACATTTTTTATAAAAATTGATATATCAATATATTAGACTGGCAGATGCAGGGTTAGGTTGGTTTTTTTTTTTCCTATCACTGATCCTTTCAATAAACAGAAGTCGGGCATAGACAGCTCAGACGAAAACAAAACTTCTAATTCCAGCATAAAGCAATGTGATACAGATATCTACTGAAACACCAGCATATGAAACCAAATAGTAATTTTAAATGTTTGTTTTAAACAATACATTTAGAGTTAATTGGGCATTTAGTTTATGGATAATAAATAAACATTTAAAAATAAACATTTATTATGTTTAATAAATTTATATCCATTATCTTTGAGAGGGAGATTAAGTTTATATTCACCTACATTTCACCCTGACCATTTAAACTGTGTCTAAAATTACTGATAGGCAGAGTATCTTCTGATCTTTAACTATTTCAGTTCCATGCATGCCCCAGCCATTGCCAGACAATAAACGCATGCCCACACCGCAGCTTGCAAAGAATAGAGTTTCCAAAGCTATTTTTAGATGAACTAACTTGGATACCAGAAGCACTCTACTCTCAGCAGCGCAAGCTTTATGTGGGCTAATTTACTCTGCTTCAGCAAGGAAAATTAGCCTGTGGGGAGCTCCAGACTGCTTAAGTTTTTGGTACCTAAGGTACCTCATTTATGATATCCCTATACTATTTTTGCTATCTTGCAGTCTGTAGCATAGACATGGCTGGAGAAAGACACTCAGTGGGTCTATGAGACAAAAATCAAGAAACGGTTCCGTGTCAATGGCTTAATGTGAATGAACACACACTACCCCATACTTCTATCATTTTCCTGGGGATGCTGCACATTTATTGAACCTGATGATCATAATAAGGCCTGCAGAATGTTACATGTTATAACATTATGAACCAAAAGTTCAATTAGTCAAAATGTCTTTCTAAGAGAGAAGAGCTGAAGACAAGCAAGCCTATTCTTTTTTTCACTTCCATCTGCAGACGAAGACATAATTTAAAGGAAATAGGGGACAGATGGAACTACCTGATCCTTTACCCATCACCTAGAAGAGGTGGTATAGCATTACTGGCTTCAATAATTATTTGTCAAATCTTGATATAGTTCATTCTACCAAAGTGAAGAAAAAAAAATTTCATTTTTCTTAAAAGTAAAATTTTAAACTAACAGGAAAATGTGACTCAGGCACATCCACAGACTTAAAAACAATCACAGAAATGAGAAAAAAAATCATAAATAACACTGTCTTTACATAAAGTCATAGTTTTGTGGGGTCTGATCCAAACTGTGAATGTTTTTTATTGTCCTTATGCCTTTTCAGAGCCCAACTTAGTTTAAAACAAACTACACAGCCAAAATTATTCGGGGATGTTAGAAATTCCAGAAGTTATCTTTTCATTATCTTCTCCTTTTTTATGCCGTCATGTCAATGTCAAATGATCATTTTCTTAGCAAAAACAAACACTTCCTATAAATATCCATTTAGCATTCCTAAAAAAAACCTGAAAATTTCTTAAAACCTCACAAATGGCGAGAACTACACACACTAATTCCTCGCAATGGTGAGATATCATACAACTGACACAACTTGTTTAAAAAGACTCATAGTACTGTGTGAGTCAGTACAAACAGTTCTATGTTTCTATTCTCAGGGATTCCAACAAGAATACTGCTATAATCCTATTTATTGTCTTTGCCGGGTCCGTACACAGTCATTAGTACAGTTTAAGGCACAGGCAATGATAATGTATCCGTGTAATTATAAAGCCATGCCTTATGGCTACTAGATAGAATATAAGAAGGTCTGCAATCTCGCAATAGTCTTTACATCATTAAAAAGTCCAGCCCCAAAGCACCCTTAAAAAATGCAGAGTTGACCACAGCTGGTGCATGATGTTTTAAAGTCAGCCTGTAGTCAAGGATTACACCCATGCTGTGTGTCACACTGACTCCATGAAGCATCTCTTCATCAAAGGCATCAAAGAATGGCATTTCTCACAGACTTTCATTCTCTTCTCCTCTGAAATATTCTGCCTAATGATCAGAGGTCACCAAACTAAAATACTTATTATTAGAGAGAAAACAAAAGCCTGTCAGTTTCTCAGGATAATTTATGAATTACATAATGTTATGCTAAAGAACAAGAAAAACAGAAAATAAAATATATTGCAGTAGCAGTTCTCACGATTGATGAAAACAATTCTGATACCATGCAACTTTAAAGCCCAACAGCGCAATCTTGAATAATACAGCAGAAAAATGTTCCCATAGTGTTCACCTGACAAAATCTATTAAAACAAGAGTATATCCTTAGAAGATCATCTTACAGAAATTCAAGACTACCAGTGCAATCATATACTTTTAGGAGGCTGCTCCAAAATTCCATTTTTTGTCTTTTGACACTATTGTTTTCAAAGCAAGCAAATCAGAGTTATTTCTATTTATACAATAGATACTCCAGGATAGGAGTTGTTGGTTGACTATATCTTCTAGATAGACACATGGCCATCCACAACGTGTAAAAGGAAAAGTTTAAGTTGAATCTCGTTTAATAATTTATGTAAGCTTAGCATATGTTGGTTCCACTTGAAATCTCCAACACTGGTGCAATGACAGCACAAATTTCTTTTCCATAATTAAATAATCTTGGGGCGAGTCCAAATTATGTGAAGCAGAGAACCCCACAGAGCAATTTCTGCAGCAAATGTCAGAGTTATTAGACTCTATATCACTTAGACAAAGGGTATAATACATGCAGACTATTAATTTCTAATTGGACTAAGAGCAGGACATTTTTTGTCTCACTTTATCATAGTTTCCAATTCTTAATGTGAAAGTGCATCTGTATATTTCCTGCAGCACCATGAACCAGGGTATAAGACAGGACAAGGAGGCTCTGTCACACTGAGTAATGCTCCTATATATATGAAAGTTGTAAGCATCAAAACCAGACACTAAAATTAGTTTGGCTTTCAGGTGAAACAGAGTGTAAAGCTTGTTTAAACAAGCTTCATATTTGCAAGCTTGCAATGAGGAAAGATAAGAGATTAGTTTTGCCCCTAAATGAACAAGAGTGAAGAATGGATCCATGGAGAATTACTGGCTACCTTTTCAATATGAGCAGACGACTTCATTTCTAAAGTTAAAAAAGATGTAGATTGCAAAATAAGTCATACAAAACTTTGCAGGCCTGTGATACAGTAACATTTGTAAATGCAGGTTATTTTACCATCCTGAATAGATGAATGAAAAGGCACACAATGACTCCAACTGGCAATCACCTTAAAACTTTACAAGAAAAATAAGAGAGTAATTACCATGAAGCTCAAAATCATAAGACAACTGTCACTAATAGATCAGTAAATTTTTAAAACAATAGATATTGCATGAATAAAACAGCTATAATTGAAAAAAGTATACAAGCTAAATATTCTACACAGGACTATTGTGTTGTGGGTTTAAATGAACCACTGTCTTTATACCCAGAAAGACACTTCCTCTAAAATCAGATTGTCCTTCAATGTCTCCCTTCAGTGAGGTAAAAAAACACACCATACTGGCTTTTGCTGAACACAGGCTCTTTGCCATCGTGGATCACTAGCCTCTTCCCTTCTCACAGTTAAAAAAAATCCTAAAGTATTCCTGTTATATGTTCTTGCACCTCTTAAACTATATAACTTGTACATAACTACACCCCTAAATATATCCACTGTATTCCTCCTACTCTCATCTTCAGCACTGTGATCTGCTTATTCTTCTCCAGCATCTTTACAACCTCTGCTGCCATGACTATCTTCTCACAGGCCCCTCCTACTACTGAGTGCTTTTCTGTATCTTTAGCCTGTATCTGTAGTCTTGTCTCTTCATGCCTTCCTCGTCTTTCTTTCACAGTTGCACCTCTAATTTAAAACTTTATGACTCTCATTATCATTCCTCTGTTCCTCCTCTCAGTCCCAGTACCCAATTTTGACCACCGCCTCAATAGCCCCCTGCCCCTTGCCTATTTTTGTTTGTGTCTTCTCTCCAATTGTCCCTTTACTACCTCCTCCTGAATGTTATGTTATTATCTTGGAATTTAGGTAAAAAATATTTCTATTCCCTGTAAGAAATCTCTCTCAATTTTCAAACCCACCATTCTGTCAGCTGGGTGACTACCCAACTTTATTACCCCAGCATCCTCTAAATAATTCTTATTTCAGTTTTTCATCCAGACTGTTACCTGTTCCTGACATATGCCATTTATATCATCACCAAATCTTTCTTTTCCATGTCCATGACTGAAAAAAGTACAAATCTTAGTACACGTCTCACTGTAAGAGGACTCTTTCATGCAGCGATGTGCCCACTGCTCACAGTGCCACTTTCTTGCACAGAAATGGACGAACCTTTTTTACTCCAATGGCACCTTCCAAATTACTATGTTATTGGTTCTCCTAACCTTCAGGGTAAAGTCTTTTTACTCCTCCATGCTTTCTCAGGTTTGAGTCCACAAAACGGTGACTCCTTCCATCCAGCTACCCTTCTTTAATCCTAATTCATGTGCTATTAAGATGCATATCAACATTTTAATAGTATCAGTAGTGTGTTAACTCCTTGGCTAATCCCTTTCTTACCATGTGACTAAGAAAGCTACATGTAACCCCTTTTAATGCTTTTTAAAATGCTTTTTAAAACTCAGTTATTTGTAGGACATGTTCTGAATTTGACTGTAAGTGCCGAGATGCGGACAGTCTTTCAGAAGCATTGTCTGTTCTTGTCTGTAAAGTGCCACATTCCTGTTTGTTACTCTATAAATGAGCAGTAAAATAGAAATAAGAACAGCAAAAGAAGTCAAACTTCACGTGATTACAACTGAGAAGAGGAAAGCAGTGGGATAAAGCTTCAGAATACATCTACTTTTATGGATACTGCAGTTAGAGAGTTTTAGAGGGATGCTGAGAATCCAGGTTAGCTGGGATATTGGCTCAGCCTACTTACAGAAAACAAACACATTTGCTCTTGACTGCAGCTGTCTGAAGAAAGACAGATCTTCTAATGATTGAAATTCAGGACCTAAATGGGAAAAACTTAGTATTGGAATGATGTTGCTGACTGCCTGACCAGAACTAGTGACACTGCCTGTGATATGCTGAGGGAGAGCACACAGCGAGGATGCTGTGGTAATGGGAGACTCGGGCTACTCTCTCATGCTGTGGATTAGAAAAATATCACATTGTGACCTGACGATATGACTAAATTTGTAGACATGGTCAGCAATTGATTGATGGAGCAATCTGTTTAGCGGCCCATGAGAGAAGAAACAACCTTTGACTTGGTTTTGAGTGGAACAACAGACTTTATTTGAAATGTTATTGTCAAAAATCCACTCTGTAACAGCAGCTACAATGCACTGGAATTCAACCTTCTTGAACAAAACCCCAAAATACTGCACAACGGTGCCTCACCTCAAAAAGCTGTGCTCAACTTCAGAAACGCTGTAGCTCTGCTACGTATGAAGACAGAAAGCTTTATATCCCCAAGAGAGGCAGTTAAGAGAGTTAAATCCTTGTAGGCAGTGCAAAGACAAGGGGCATCTTGTTGGAGGCAGGAAGCAAATGGTCACTTCAGAGGACACATATGGCAAGAAGAACTTAAAATAATTAGACAGGAGGGGAAAGGAAGCTATTAAAAGCAAGAAGGTATCATTCTGAAAGTTGAAAATAGAGAATATCATCAGCTGTGGTAAGTTAGTCATAAAAACACAGTGAGACAGTCCAGAAGAGAGTTTGAGTAACAACCCACACAAGGCATTAACAGCTTACAATACAGTAATGTGTTTTCCAGTGCATCAGGAGCAGCCATTCTGCTTGAATGTTCACACAGATAGAAGACCACCAGTTTGCAAGTGTCACAGGTTTTTTGCTGGTTTTTTTTTTTTTGCTTCTGAATAAATTGTAGAAAACTTCAGAAGGTTCCTACACTTGAAGCTTTCTTAACAAAGGTCTCAGCAGAAAATCTATCTCAAATTGCATGTCAGTAGAAAACATTATGTGACAAATAAAGGAAAAAAAAAAGATAAGTAGCAAATTGCCAGGACGAAACAGTATTCACATTATAGTTTCAAAGGAACTCAGGACTGTAATAGCTGAACCACTAATTGTAGTGTGCAACCTACCACTTAAAACCACTTTATTAAGGTCTGGCATGTGGTAAATGTGCCACCCATTCTTTAAATGTGTTGCGGGAGTATCTGCCTCAAGAGTGCACCAGGCCAGTTAGTGGATACTAAAATAAAGAACAGAACTTGTGTACAGATAGATAAATTTCTATGCCGGGTAAGAGTCAGCCCACCCCTGGTAACGGGAAGTCATGTGTATCAACAATACAGTTTGTAAAGGAGATCTGTTCAATATAGTCTGCTTGGGTTTTCAAAAGCTGCTGACAAAGTCTTTCACCAAACACTTATAAAGAAACTAAGCAGTCATGGTGGAAAAGAAAGGATCATGACATGGATAAATCTGGTTAAAACACAGGAGACAATTAAGGATGGATGGTCAGTTTGCATGGTGCATGCTAGAGAAACTCCACAAGGACCCACACTGTTTAACTTATTCATAAATGACGGAAAAAGGGTGAGTGAACTGTGAGATGACAAAGTTTGCTGAAGATACAACACACTTAGAAGTGGTAAAGTCAAGAACTGGTGGTGCAAACATCAAGAAAGCCCTTATGGCTCTGAATTACCGGGCGTTAAGGTGGCAGATGAAATTCAGCAAAGACAAATGTGATGTACAAGGGAATCTCAATCCTAACCATACTGGTAAAATGATGGGCTCTGAGCTGGTTATTACCAACCATGCATAAGATCTTGAGGCCTTAAATAGTTCTGGGAAAATGTAAGTTCAATGATGAGTAGAAATGGAAAAAAAAAACAAACAAAAACCCCAGCCTTGGGATTTAAGCACTTAGATTTAGAAGGAAAATAAAGAAGAGTATTATACTATGCAATTGATATAAATCCATGGCTTGCTCACATGTTGAATACCATATGCATTTCTGGTACCACCCCTCTATCTTAAAAAGCAAAAAAAAAAAAGGATACAGTAGAACTGAATAAGGTACGAAAAAAGGTGGGATTAGTTAGGGCTGGAAAAGAGATGGCAGAGCAGGATATAAAAGAAGTCCATAAAACCTCAAGCAGCATGGAATTTGAGGCAAGGAATCCACTTTACACCATCTCTTCCAACGTAGGAGCTGGTGGGCCTCAAGTGCAGAGAACAACAGCAGGTTAAAACCAGACAAGAGAGGTTTCTTCATGCAACACGCAGTGAAGTTATGCATTGCTGGGGATGCTTAAAGTTTACGTGGATTCAAGCGGAGAATGGTCAAGTTCACGGAAGATAAATCCTTCATTACGTATTAAGTATAAAGACATTTCCTCTGTTTAAAGGAAGCCGTGAGCCAAAAGTTGTTGGAAACTGAGTGAATATCCTGGGATATTTCAATATTTCAATTGGCTTTCAAAAAGCATGCTATGCCTTAACATTTTTTGTTGTAGTAATAAAGGATGAAGTTGAAAAACCAGACTCAGTTTTTAAGAAGTCTGTTCATTCAGTAAACTATAAATGAGAGACTTTATGTCCTCAGTTTTCACAGTAGAAATCTGTCACTAAGTTTATTATGCAATATTCAGGATGGCGTCTACTAATGTCTTCTTTATTTTAATACACGGAGAGGTATTCGTACCATCTACTTTGGCTGCTTTAGGCATCTAATTTAGATTGAGTCAGAATACCTAAAATTAGTGCTACCTACATATAAAGGAGAAAAAGTAAGTGTTTCCAGATGGACCTAAATTAAATGCATAAAGACAGAATCCATAAATATTCCCTCCAGTGTTACTTCTACTTTACCTAGTATTTGCTACCTAATAATATGGTCAGAGAGAAGAAAAAAATTTGAATGCTTCCCACATATTTACCTACTCAATTATTAAGAAAAAAATACTTACAATCCACTATTGGCATTTTTTAATGCCTTGTGTTGACATTTCCATTACAGATCTATCTCAAGGCTAAACCGATTCTGTCAATGGCATTTTATGAGAGAAATAAATTGCACTTTTGTAATTCTTTCACTTCCAATATATTTCCTCATAAGCTAACTAAATTAGCAGAGTATTTAAAACATCAGTTTAAACAAAATCTTTACCTCAAAAAACACAAACCAAACCCCACCTTTTATATAGTCTTTTCTTTTCCAATAATTTCACAAATAGAATAATCTGCACCCTTCAGGTTGTTCTGAGGCACATCAATAGCATCATTTACATGACGTGTATCACATGAAATTATAGAAACGATGCTCCACTTGGCATCT
This sequence comes from Platalea leucorodia, assembly GCF_965183815.1. NCBI lineage: Eukaryota > Metazoa > Chordata > Aves > Pelecaniformes > Threskiornithidae > Platalea > Platalea leucorodia. Next base: position 86,286,612 of record NC_138858.1, read on the forward strand.
GCCACAATTTTAGCTTAAAACAAAGTGCAGCTTCTCCCACATAGCATCCCGATTAAACAAATTAACTATGGCGCTGACTGCAAATGTACACACTAGAGTGTAAAAAATGAACAGATACAATGGCCAAGTCTGTATTTAATTTTAATTAAATTTCATTCTGTAGCTCAATTAATCCACAACTCCAAATGTCAGCAGGACTTAGGCAAATGGAATGACATCTGCTGCACTGCACAATGACTATAAAACCTTCACTGCATGCTAGAGCTCTGGAAATGTACCAGAAAAAAGATATGAAATGTTCTTATTAAATACATATCAATGTATAGAAGTCTAATTTCAACAGAACATAGGAAAGATAATTGAAAGAAAACTTGGGAAAGTTTATTTCACAACTCTGGCTAATAACACTGCCTATCTAGAACTGAATACAGTGGTGTACATTGATAATGATTTATTTACAATGGAATTGTGTTATTTTAAAGTGATCTACTAAGAGAGATCTTGTAGCATACTGTGTGACTGAAAAAAATCATACAATAAACATTCCACATTATTATTATTATAACTTTGTAGCTGCATGGAAGTATTATCCAGAAGCTTCTGCTCATGCTTGAGAGCTGTAGGAAGACATTATTTCTGTCACAGAGAAACTGATGCACACTTTTAACAGCATTAAGGTATTTCAATGGTAACCTGACATCTAAATATGTTTACAGTGCCAGCCACGTGACAGGTGGATTAGAAGAGGAGTTGAGGAATCTGAGTAAGGGAAAAAGAAGACACTAACAGTGAAAGTAAGTTCACAGACTTTCTGAGTCACATCACCATACTGATATCCATGTTACTCTTTCATTTCTTTTTATTGCTCTTTTTTATTCTAAAAGAATGGCCCTATCATCTTAGCCATCATTTTTGATTGACTTTTATTACAAATGACAAGACAAAGCAGGTATGGATGAGGGAGCTGGGGACAAGGCCGGCGCATCTGAGATTAGGGAGAGGTTTCTGTGATAACGGTTGTGAGGTAAACAACCAATTTTTAATAAAACATTACTACCGATTTCAATGGACCTTATTTAAAATACACAACCAAAGCAAAAAGCAAAAATGAAGGGAAAAGCCTATGTGCATTTAACAGTACTTTATGCATAAAAATGTACTAAGATGTCTCAATTTTCCAAATACTGTCCATAGCTTCATTGAAAAAATATAAAATAATGCTGAACTGCATAATAATGGCTGCTCTGTCATAAGACCTTGCTTCTGCAAATATTTGAGTCAGTTGGATACTGTGTTTACAGGACAGAGGCTGCCATTTATTTTTCAATTTAATGATCTCTATAATTGTGTCCCCCCCCCCTTAATAACCAAGTAATTGAACATGCTAAAAATTAAATAGAAGCTTCCATGTTTTTCCTAAAAAATATATCATTACAAATCCTTCCAGCACTATTAACTGTGTTTTGTGCAGTGCTTGCATATTTTGGATGGTTGTAAAATTATCAAGCAAGGAATATACAAAATCATGTATTGAAAATTGAACTTTATTCTTCAATCACCTGTTTTTATTCAGGTGTGTAAATGACTTTAATCAAAGTGCTAACCTATAATAAGAATAAAAAAAGAATATACAGTTTCCATGACTAAATTCCTGTCAAAGAATCCAATTATTTCTATTCCTTTTTCCCCCATAAATTTTGAGCTTATTTTATGCCAAATACATTCAAGAGATATATTTAAATTTTAATCACTGCACTAAACAAATCTAAATATGATTATACTAAATTATGATGATGACAATTATATAATTAACTAAAGTGCTCTCTAAAGTTCCTTAATTAATTTTTTCGTTCCTTTAATGTTGCTTTCTCAAAGACTGCTCTCATGTTTAAAGAAAACATTTCCCTAAAATAGGAACCTGCTTTAGAGGCAGCTGTATCTATTGGTATTGTTTAACTTTTCAACAAGAAATTTAGGATCGCCATCTAACAGAATAGCTTAGAATGGCCTAATATTTTCAAACAATGGCTTCACAGTATTTTATGTATATATTAACAATAAAAGATTGTATTTTTATGACTACATGCAAGGGTAATATCTCCAAACATTGTAAAGAAATATCTTAGACATAAATTATTAATATATACTTAAACAATATATTCTTAAAACTATAAATCTATGTAAAGTATTTAACTACAAGTATTTTATCCTTAAGGTTATATGAAGACATAATTATCAGTTCACAGTTTCCTCTATGGTATTCAAAAGACATGCATCCCAACAACATTGAAGTCAATGGCAAAACAGCTACTCATGTCAATGATGTTAAGATTTGACCCCAGATCCCATAAGTTTAACTTTCAGATCTGTATCAGTGTAATTCTACTGTCTGTAAATGTACCCCCTCATCTCCACTGACAATATGACAGACAATAGTGCTTTGATTATTGAACTAATCATGCTGATTTTTTTTTTTTAGAAGGAAATGACATGATTTCATGTAACTATCACAGGGCACACGTGAGCCTGAGAAAAATACCAGCTTTTAGGTAAAGCATGGCAGAAGAGTCCAAGAAAGGATCTCACCGACACTGATGTGGCAAATGAAGATAACACTTTGTTATGTGATTGTTTATTCTGTAATTTTCTTTCCAGTATAGCTTTCCTGTCATACTCCAGTCAATTTTATTCTTAGTATTAAATTTTTTCTACATCCCTTTTTAATTTTTTAGAGTATTGTTTTCCCCTCTTTCTATTTTCAGGGCTTTCTTTTAATCTTTTGACTTCTTGCTTCTAATCTTTCTTTTCAAAGTTCTATTTCAAAATTGACTTAGTCACTTTGGAAGCTTTTTGTTAGTGCTCTCAAGAAATCATTCCATTGCTAGGAATTCAAGGAAAATTTCATCTGTAAATTTAAAAGATGTGAAATTTTCTAGAGGTCTTGTTCATAACTCAGAATTAGGAAAGCTTACTGAAAACAAAAGAAAATAAGTGTAATAAAAATACAGGTGTTTACCGCAAAATAGCTAACACCATAAAATAATATGAAAATACAGTGATGTAAATGAAGCAACTCATATGAATTTGTGGCTTTGAAACAGCAATCTAAAGTGAAATACGCACATTGACCAGGTGAAAAGATAACATAAATATAGTCTTGCCCAATACCACGAAAATATGAAAAAGGGTCAGCTACAGTAACCTGACGTGCCTCAACAACCTATCTCCCACTTTCTTCCCAAGGAAGGTCAGGTGCCCATGACTCACTTCCCTGAATGTCTAGAACTCCTCCAGCTTGAGCACCTTAGTGTCACTGCACACTTGCATTCAACTAGGATCCAACCCCCCCATGTTTATATATCTAATTATATCTATCCGTATCTAAACACTGCCTTCTATTAAAAAATAAAATGCTCAGCAATACTGAGTGCTCAGTATGTTTCCCAAACTGAAAATGAATATTCATGCACAAAATAAGTGCATTACTGGAACAGCAGCTAAGATAGATAGTCAACAAAATACTTTCATTTTTACCTTGTGTCACTACACTGCGCTATACATAAACGAACATGTTCAGTTATTCAACCTCCTCTATGACAGTCAACAAGATTGCTGATTAGTTTATGTACACTTCAGATGTGTGCCTACTTGTTCTCTTACCTAGGTATGAAAATTGCAAGCTATCAGAGCGACAGAAAAACCTGGATGATATCCATCCACATTGCTACAGCCATCAGCAGTCACAAAGGAAGAACCTATTAAAGGCTACGAGAACTGCAGTGTCTATTCAAGTGGATACTCCCAGAGCTTCTACTTTTGATATCCAAAAAGCTGCTCCACCGCATCCCCTGCTGTTGGTGCCACTGTAAAATTTCAGGTAATGAGGTAAGGGGCACACTTGGGTTCTTTATATGCCAAGATGAGGAAAATTAATTTTAATGCTGAAAAGATGGGAGTACTGGTACAGACAGCCACTAAACACTTCCAGCTGCTCTACACTACTGGAATCTGGAAGGGGAATCCTGTTATAAACAAAACAAGTACAGAATAGTCTCTTATATTCCATTAGTGCAAAAGGGGCATGGGGTAAAGAGGGGTAGAGGAAAATAAAATATAACTGAAAGCAAGATATTTCTCTGGGGTAGCTGAAACAAATCTAATTGCTCAGGAGAAAAGAAAAGGTGAAATAAAAATGTTTCTGGAAAGAAGTGTGATAGAAGTTCATCATCATCATGATATGCTGTGCTGTCAAGATCAATCCCCAAAAGAGTTTTCTGTTCTTACAGTATAGTTCTACTTCCTAGTTCATAGCTAATTAGAGAAGATTTAATTTGTGAACAAATACTAATGCTTAATTGTTCTTTTTGTTTATTCATTGATATGTGTGGCAAATGGAGCTCACTTAAAACTGGGCAATAAAAACTTTTGAATTAAACGTATTCCTATTCTTGGTCTTTCGTCAACTTGCTTTTTTTTAATGACAGAAGAGAAAGATAGGGATCATGGATCTGGATGCTTGTTTTTCCTTTGTAAATATTTTTATTTGATGCTTTATATTCTGATTTTAATTTTTCAACAGAAAGAAGTTCTCTAAGGTTATTTTGAACGCAACATGTTTTATTATCAAACTTAGAAACAAACATTTCTGGAAGAGATACTGCTTGCTATTATTTAAATGTGTATTACATGGTCATTTTTATCGATAGGGCGGACAATTTTGCTTCTAGCTTCTAGAATTCCATAATGATTTCAAAATTATTGTATCCCTTAAAAAACTTCAGAAAGACTGTGATATATACTAATGAATTCAAGTTTAAAAATTAAAATAATGAAAATGCAAAGATCTTTTCACAACTTTGCTGCTACCAATTTTTATAATGTTGCAAGGTAAATATTAAAAGCAAGCTTTTATAAAATACCCAACTTCTCTAAGTCTTTTTCATGTGAAAAATAATTTATCTGTAAAACCAAAAGAAAACCAAATACATTTCTCAACTACTAATACTAACAGTTGTGGTCTGCTTAAAAGTCACCACATCCAGAATCTAAAGAGTACATACTAAAAAGCTTTAATTTTCTTCTTGTCCAATTTTAACATTATTAGTAGTAATATTAATAATACAATTGTAGCATCTGAAGTTTAGTAGGAAGGATACAAGTGTTAACAGAGTATGTAAAAAAACAGGTATAAATCTCAAGCCATGAAAGTAACCTAAACAAAATTTACAAGCACAGCTGATTTGTATGCTTTGCTCTGGTTAAAATTTCACTCTTCTGGATTTTTATTGTTTAATTATTATTTTTTATCTCAAAAATTTAAGGTAAAGAGGATTGGTTTTGATTTTACTCTATGTCATGTTATAAATCAACAAGGTGTGTGTATTTCTAGACAGACAATAGCACTACTACTAATCTGCCTGCCACTGACTGTTAAACTTCTGCCAGTCTTCAGGGTGAAACTCACAAGGAATATCACAAACTGATGTGCAGACAGATAAAATGAACACCTAATTTTCAGCTTCAAACTCGCCATGTAGCCACCATTATGAATTTTCTCAAACAGATTTTTACACTAAAGGTACATGATTTAAAAAAAAAAAACAACTATTACAATATGTGAAAACTGAACTAAGCTATTCATAATGCATCAAAAATATATAACTCTCATTGACTCCACAAGCCACCAACTCTTAACTCAGGATATTGCCTTATTACTATGAGACCTCTAAAAGGTCAAAAAAAGCAGAAGGGAAAATAAAGTTATATTTTACTATCTGCTTTCTTCTCTTTATAGGAACTGAACCCAAATAAACACTTGTCCAAATCACTTTGAACTGCATAATAGTTTTCAGGAAGATGACAGCTCCAGTTAGACTAGCAAAAGCCCCACAGTGTGCGCAGCAACTCAGTCAACTTTGTTTTGGAGCTGTGAAATCTGTGAAGTTCTGTTATGGATTTTAAGCTTTAGCGGGCCACAGTGCCCCAAAATACTTCTAATTCCATATACCCATATACCCATTTTCCTAAGAAAGATTGAGCACTCTGACTGCAAAATGATAATCCCTTTGAGAACATGATGGCCAGAGTGGCCACACAGGGCCATCTCCACACAGAAGACCAAAACCACACATAAGAAATTTGCCAGATAAGACAGTAGATGGTGTGGGAGGGAACTTGGGTAGAGACAGTATGTTTCACATCACATAGTAAAAGCAGAACACACCGAAGGAAATCTCAACCAGAAATCACTGATGTAATCACAAAGATGTAGCAGGTTTTACCAGCAGACATTTGGAATTGGCATTTCTTTCAGAAGTTTCAAAACCATAAATAAATTTTCCACAAATGTGATCAAATTATATTGATGTTACATTACCTTGAGTTTATTTGTGAACAGGTTTTCTTACTACTTTAATAGCTTTATTGATGTTATTTTCTTCCTTGTCTACTGGTAAGCAGTAGTTTTGAAAAGTTTCTCAGCTCTGACACAAAAGTCTATTGCTGTTTTAAAGCAGAATTACATTCTTCATTTGCCCAGTCTCCATGTATTGCTGACTCTGCTCATGCTACTCTTTTATCCTCATCCAGAAGTCATCTTGCTTTTTGGTTTGCAAGACAAATACCAGATTCAAGTGAATTTTCACAGTGGAATTATATAAAGAGATGCAGTTCAAAAGCAACACATTTAGTCTTTGGATTGTTGTAGAAGTCATTTTTAGCTCAAATAAGGATCCAAAGGCCTGTTGAAGCCTTAGACTGCAAGCTGTGAACTTTCAGCTAGATACGCTGACCATACGCTGAATTCCTACCTAGCTACATGAAGGAAGGCTCTGAAACCGGTGCAAATCAGGAAGATAAGGTAGCCGAAACCATCAGCAGAAGCTGCAGCTAATCAAGATAAGAAAAGGAATGTCCTGCCCAGAGACTGGGAAAGGATCCAATAAAGAACAAGAAGACCCCAGACCCAAATATTACTATTGGACCAAACCATCGCATGAGGGGAGGGGAACTTGAGACTGTAAGGGTTTTGGGGAAACCTAGGGTCGAGCCTGAAGGGAGAGGAAGCGCCCGAGAGCGTGTGTGTGTGTGTGAGCAAGGAGTTGGAAAGGGGCACCCCTCAGCTCAGTGGAGCTGCCCGCTGCGAAGGGACTCCGGCCCTAGCAGTGAAAGTCTCGGGTGGTGCGTGTGCGACTCTCTGGATGGTGTCTGAGTGCTCGGGCGGCTGCTGCTCCCTTAACAGGATAACAGATAACTTTCATGATAGCTGTCCTTCTTTAACTATCTGTCTGTATATATGCATGTATTCATACATATATCATTTTAAGTCAGCAGAAAGCTATCCAAGAGTCATATATAATGTCTTAAAATAGTAGTAAAATGAGAGTATAAAGCTGCACAGTAAAAGAGTCAAGAGGGTCATCAGTATGAAGGAAGTTGAAGCACCAGTAGTACAAGGAGCAGAGTGAATTGATGCCAAAAAAAAGGCTTTAACTTCTGGTTGCCTGTATGACTTCTATCAATGTTTCTCAGCTTTCATTTCTGCTGTTCACTTTGAGCCTTCTGCTGTTTTTAAACAAGTTTATTATCACTACATCTGCTTAATTTTATAGCCTGGATCTCCTACATGTGCTGGACCAGAGTTATCAATCTGTACTCATGGTAGACCACTATGCAGTTTATCCCTATAAGTGAATGTGAAGATGTTAAATGTTCTCGTGCCATACTGTTTTATTCACAAAAAATTACTTATTCATACCTGACATCATAGTGTAAAAAAATTAATGGATGCAGCATCTACAGACTGCTAGGAGAAATTAGTTGTACAGAGCTCAAACTGTAAGGGGAAGAATGAGGTGAACTACTTAAAACAATGCAAAAGCAAGGAATAAAGAAAAGATAGTCTGGTCACACTAGCATTTTGGTCTGATATCACAGACTTTTTAAGTAAAATATTTCATTTAGCACGTTAGAGATATGGCCTATACAAAAAAGCTGCCATATTGAGCCTTCCAGTCCAAATGTAGGAAAGCTTTTTTCTATGAAGGTGGCAATGTAAAAGAATTTACACAATAACCCATTTTTTATTCACAGGTTCTGAGGACAAAGAACTTCTTCCAAAACCTCTGTGACCCCAGTCCTGCTATCAAAGCTGTGCAGGCAGACCTGTCCTGTCCCCACATGGAATTTGTTGGGTTATGAGGCTGCCCTACATGCAGGTATTGGTCAATGTGAATCTGGCTAACAGATAAGAGTCCTCTCCAGTACAAAGGTTCATATCCTGGATTATTATGCCTGTTTTTTTCTATTTCTTCTGAATACCTGTTTTTTCTATGAGAGGAAAAGTGTTAATAACATTTATTCTAAGCTGGAAACTGTTGGCTAACTATGCAGAGGAAGCACAAGAGATTGTAAAATGCTCATTACACTTCTATGTAACGACAGTGACCTAAGAAAAAAATGTTTTATGCAGAACAAGTAGCTTGTATTACAGAAGCTACAACTTGTCCTTATCCATAGCTGTAACAATAAAAAATTCTGTCTCAGAGGTGAATTTTCTGAAGAATCTTTCTAACAAAACCAGATCCAAACAAAAGGTTGGATACAATTAAATTCAAATGAGTAAGTCTGTAATATGCTCCTTGAGTTGTGCTGGACATGCTACATGGCATTCGCATGCTCTTTTACATCAGAAAGCAAGACCTGCTGGAAGACTTATTAAGGTCTTGTTAAAACTACCACAAATTCTTCCTAAATAATCACTATTGAGGGTCAATTATATATCATAAACTACCAATACACCAACTTCTTGCTGAGCAATAACTGAAAAGTAAAAAACTTACCTTTCTTAAAATTATATTTTTTTACTACACTAAAAGCAAAATATTCACAAATACAGACTCCCTGAGGACTCTTTTAGAGATAGATGTAATTCTTTGTGGCATTACAGATAAAGGCATCATCAAAACAAATTCCCCTCAAAATAACTATAAAACTATAATCTCAGCCTATGAAGATGAACCTTGATTTCAAGAACAAAAATATACTATAATCATAAAAATTATATAAGGGAAAATTGGTTCTGTTATATGTTCAATGTGATAAAGGATGTCTCAACTGTAAATATGTAGATTTTATTAAAATAACAAAGTAAAATTAAGTAAATCTGTATTTTCAAACCTTGTTTATATTATTAATAGTACCGTGAAATTAATACCATTAAACATTGTATTTCATAAAACACATTTAAATGTCTGAGGTATAAAGGTTATTACTCATTTATACCTTATTAGATGCTTCCCTTTCTTCCATAACACTGTTCATCTGGCTTACACTTCATGCTCAAGTCATGCAGATTGGAGCTGACTCTCAATTACACAAAGTCTTTCTCCAAAGATGACAGTCCAAATACAGTAGAGATAAAATACATCAAGGTTTAAAATAGGTCCGTTCAGCCCCACTGCCACTTCATCATGAAATGATATAATTCACTGATGCCTCTGCCTAGCCTAACATATGTTCTATTCACAGCCTGCGTCACTCTTCATTTGTAATTATTTGCCTTTTTTTCCCCCCATCTTGTAATACTTTGCTTGGTTGAAGACAAATACTGAAAGGAAAAAAGAGTATTATCATATGATGACCTGTTCCAGGGTGTTAAGTCCCTGTCAAGGTTTGATTTTAACATGGGGTATTGATGACAGTACATCAATTCAGGCATCATGTCCAGAATTAGACTATATTAATTATCACTTGAGTGCAGTATGCATGAAAGTGCTGTTTCATTGACTAAAAGGATTTGACTGAATAAAAATCCATTTCTCATCTGATTGCTTATGGATAAAGACATTTTTTCTCTTTGCTGTGGATTGTTCTTTATTAAATATGATATTTATAAGATTGAAAAGACTGTCTCATTCAACAACAGATATGAATATTTTTAAACAAAGAATATTAAATCTATTGTTTAGTTGACAACTGCTTAACAATGTATTAAGGTTTACAATTTAGACATTACATAGCAAAATACAAAGAGTATATAATCTAATGTATATATATGCATACGTATGTGATCAAAATATTATTTTAAAACAAAAAAGGTTATGAAAAGAATAAATTTTATAATGACATGTAGGCGAAAAAATCCTATAACTTCATTTCCATTTAGTAAGAAAATGTGTTTTAATGTTGAGAATTGTTACTGATTTTTCATTTAATAAAAAGACCAAAGTTCAAGATCACCAAAAAAACTGTCAGTGTAACGTAGTTACCCAGAAAAATTCTACTTTATAGCCCTTACTATGTAAACGATGAGTTAGCTGCAGAGTAACTGGAAGGAGATCTGAACTTTCAAGTGTAAATATCTGCAGATATATGTAAACCAGCATATGGTAATATAATTACACTCAAAAATTTACCTCTCTATGTAATTTTTTTTAACTTATCATTTTCACTGATCATCCAGAAAAATGAGGTTCCCATCCTCACTTTATGTTAGGTGTTAGCTGCCTCGTCTATTTGCATTGGCACAGTGAAGTGCCATAAAGCATCACCACATTAAGGCCATTGCACAGATGTTGCTCATGGTATCTAAACTTTCTCTAATGCAGCAGAGATTCTTCCACCCTCTTTTTACCATCCGGTTGTGCTGGGAAATTATGTTGGGAGAAACAGAAGCTAAAAGAGTTGGACTTACTGGACAGCCTTGTACTTAACCGCTAACACAAGCTGTTGATACATAATATAATTAGAATTATGAACATTTTTATTAGTTACATTTAATCAGTTATGCAACTTGTAACTACCTACCAATCTATCTATATCTGTATTTAGAGTTTTCCTTAGAAACTCCAAACAGAAGAGAACCACGTAATTGTTAATTTTAAAACCCATGTTATGCAATTAGAGATCTAAGGAAACCGAAGAAACTAATTCTTAGATTAGTAGGTATCCACAAAGTTTGGGTAGACCCTCCAATTAACAGCATAAGAAACATATTGAAATTAAGAAAGATACATTCCCAATATTTTAAATCTAGTGACAGTATTCAACTACAATCAGAGATGAGCTTTAGCTCGTTTTAAAGAATCACATGGATTAAAAATTATAGCTAGAGAGGTACACTTAATTATACCTTATCTGATGTTTCAATAAGCAATGAGTTTCAGTAATGATAACTTTCACTAAAGGGATAAGCTAGAAGATGATGCTGATCATTAAGAAGGCATCAGAAAAGGCATTCATAAATCCCAAAGATCTTCCTATCAGCTAGGAGATAATATCTTGTATTGCCATAGCAGATGATGCAGAGATTTTTTGCTTTCAAATCAGGTAAATTTTATGGAGAATATTGAACTTCAAACAATGAACCCTGTGGGATCAACAGTCAGTGCTCTTCTGTGTTTGGCAGGAAGGAGGAATCACCCCATTTTACACTCTTATCCTTTCTAATACTTGACTCCCCTTCCCTTTCCAGGCCACAGAGAGCAGCATGCAGGAATTCTTTGCTTGCTCTTCTCTAATGGGTCGTGATCAGTTCCTCTGTTCCCACAATCCTTTCCTGGAAGCCTCTTGCTTCTCTCACTCTTACTGCCTTTGCCTGAGGATCGCATTCTGCATTCTCCTAAAGGACTTTGTCCTGGTTTCAGCTGGGATAGAGTTAATTTTTTTCCTAGTACCTGGTACAGTGCTGTGTTTTGGATTTAGTATGAGAATAGCATTGATAATATGGAGATGTTTTCATTACTGCTGAGCAGTGCTTACACAGAGTCCAAGCCTTTTCTGCTTCTCACCCCACCCCACCAGCGAGCAGGCTGGGGGTGCACAAGAAGCTGGGAGGGGACAGAGCTGGGACAGCTGACCCCAACTGACCACAGGGATATCCCACACCATATGACGCCATGCTCAGCATGTAAAGCTGCGGGAAGAAGAAGGAAGGGGGGGACGTTCAGAGTGATGGTGTTTGTCTTCCCGAATCACTGTTATGCGTGATGGAGCCCTGCTTTCCTGGAGATGGCTGAACACCTGCCTGCTGATGGGAAGTAGTAAATGAATTCCTCGTTGTGTTTCGCTTGCGTCCGTGGCTTTTGCTTTCCCTATTAAACTGTCTTTATCTCAGCCCACAAGTTTTGTCACTTTTACCCTTCCGATTCTCTCCCCCATCCCACCAGGGGGGAGCAAGTGAGTGGCTGTGTGGTGCTTAGTTGCCAGCTGGGGTTAAACCACGACAGACTTCCAGATTTTACTGAACCTGAGCTATGCTGAACATGGCTAGGTGTGGTAACAGCTGTAGCAAGGATGACAGTATCGAAGAACTTAAAAAATTACCAGAGGTAAAAAATTAAATCTTGGTTTCTTCCAGAAGAAAGGAAAAAATAAAACATGTAAATGTGTAGGGCAATGTTTTCATAACTTCTGAATACCTGAAAGACAAAAAAAGTCAAGATTGCTTTCCCTTATAAAGGAGCATGGCATGACAAAGTGGCAGATTAATATGACTGTCCTTGCTCTGCCTTCTCCGTTGTGTGCTCCCCGGTGAAAAATCCATTGCTTCTAGCTGATGGGCCTGTAGTAGCAGAGGTGAAATTAACGAGTCCGCTCCGTTCTTCTCCTCCACTTCTTTTTTGGTTTGCACGCATACCAAATTCTTTGACTCTGATGCCTTACAATTCTTACAAACCTTGCACATTAAAAGCCAACCACTTGATCCTCGCTTTAGAACGGTATCTGCAGAAACGTATGATGTGAATGAATGGCACCATTCATTCAAGTCAAAAGAGAGCCAGAGAGTTTACTGTACAAAACCGAGGTTGATTGACAACAGAACGCTGCATAGGTTATGCAAAATCAGGGAGGCTACAGCGTGGGAATGAATGAACGGGAGCTGTGTGCTGAATGGGTGACTCACCACACCTACACCCTTCAGCGAGGTGCTTGCAAATATCTTAGGAACAGCCTCAGTAAAACATCATTATGCCAATGGTTAAACTCTATCAAGCCCTAGGAAACTATAGAGATTATTTTAATACTTTAAAACGTTATTATGGGCATTATTTTAAAATACTTTTCCTGCTTAAACACCAACTGCAATCTGCTACCTCGGAAAAACTGCCAATAGAGCTCCATGCTTATTTGGATGACTCAGTGATCAAATTAAATCACATTATCTTTGATCTTTTGGTTACGGTGATGTAATCAAGAAACTTTTGATCTGGGAGTAACATCTTTTAGCTTGCAGCTGTCTTCTATGAATATTTGCTACATATCCATCTTTGTATGTATAATATAGTAATTGCTTCCTGATGAAAAGTAACACATTTTCATATCTTTCATGAAGTAAAAGGGGCATGATATCAACCAACAGTTCTACAGAGGCTGAAGGAAGATGACAATATGCTTTGGGGTAAGAAACAAAAGTAAACATCCATCAAGACAGGCTAAGAGAAAATATATTCTGACTGCTTCAAAATGTCTGAAGCCTGCACCATTACAGTTGTAGAAACATTGGGGGAAAAAAGGGTCAGACCAGGAATAAACAAAACTGCTCACAACTCCTTCTCACAAGACCTTGCACTACAAATTAATCTGAACCTGAGATCTAAACACACCAGAACTTTGGGGGCACATACAAGATCATGCACTTGAGGTGTTAATAATCTAGATTGCATTAAATATACTAATATTGTTATTAATAGTGTAATTAATAGTATAAATACACAAAATAAAACGAAAGAACTGTTCACCAGATATATAATGGAAGGGAAAACATGCCACCAGTGTCCCATCTGCAGCACAGATCACAGGCCACTCCTATGAGCAAGGAAAAGTGGAGCTAAGACAATCCACATAATTAATTTTTCTTCTGACTTGTTCTCCTTGATCCCAAAGATATTGCTGCTTACCTTCCAACATTTTGCACTATAGATGAACATTTGAAATCAATGAATCCATAACTGTGTAGAAGAGTTTGTGGGAAGGTCAACACAGAAAAATTTAAGACATTGATTACCCCACTCAAAAAAACCCTGCTGGCACATATATGGGTCATTTGTCCACAGTATACTACACATTTTGTTTTATAACATACACAAATGGTACGTTTTTGTGGAATTCAGCTTCATGGCAAGTGTCCTCTCTCATGCTAAAATTACAGTTATTTAAAGTTGCTGATTTCTGTAGAGGCTGTTTGAACTTTTTATCATGATTCAAGACAGTCTCAGCCATCCAAAAATATTTCTGCACTGTGCAGGCAAGTTTGCAGACACCTGTTTCTCTGACATTTCTGACTTGATGGGTATGGTCTTAACAATATAAAATGTGAAGAACAATTAAATGACCTGAAACCTACTCTGTAAGGCATTAGGACACTATTCATTTCTTTACTGGTTACTGACAGCAAGATGGGGATGATTCTTAAAACAAGAAGATTGACTGGTAGCACTGTGGGTAGAATATTATTTATGGACCTGACATACTTAAGTCTGTAGTGAACAGGTAACATCACAAGTAATAACAGAAACCTGAATAAGGATAAAGCCTACATTAGGAATGTTTTGAATTCCAAAACATAAACTGCGGCTTTATGAAAAGTTTGGGTTAACCATTTGGCAATCCAAATCAAAATACTTGGCCTGTTTTAAATTTTTGCCATAAAATTATTTTCAAGTTGATACTATTACTCTAATTTTCCCTAAGTAGTTCTAAAAAAAAATGTGCTATTTTACTGCTTTGCTAGTAACAACTTCAAGTTTTCTTCAATTAAAGTGAAAAAAAATGGTTCCTCCTATATGTATAGTGCACTGATTATATTCCACTCTTTTAATAGAAATTTACAGTTTTATATTAACTATAATAGAGAATACTGGGACTAAGAAAAGTTGTAACAAAACCTTTCTTTGAATACTGTGGTGAATCCTTCTTGGTTTTTTGAATTCATGAAGATTCTTCAATAGTTATGAAGAGCAGAACAATCATATAGGAAAAGCAAGAACAGAAATTGGGCTGCTTATTCAAGAACGTATTGCATACCTTTGCATGGTTAGGAGGGACTTACAAACCTGGGAAATAACTCTGATTTCACACTGAGGTAACCAAGGTAAAATTGCTGCAGCAAGATCACATTGAGACATCAGACATTTTTACCTAAAATATTTCTGTGAAGGTTTAGGGCAGGGTGGCACGACATGACTAGAAGCATTTCCAACATCTATACAGTTCAAATACTTCTACACTTTGTTCTTTATATTAAAGCATGCATCCTTTATGTTCAAATCCTTAATATTAAATCATCACTCAAATCACATAAACCTTTAGCAATGAGAGTTCTATATCACTCAGAATACCAATGCTAAGGACCTGTCTGGTTTTGCAACAAGCAATACTTCTCAAGAAGTTTATGCATCTGCATTCTTATTTCCTTGCTTGGCATCTTATGACTTTATAAACTAACTTCTGACTCAAAGCAAGCAGACAACTGAACTCTAGATGAAATGCTGATTCTAGAGATCAAAATGCAGGACATCATTACAATCCAGCCACTCTTTTAAACAGATTATTCTCATACTAAAATAGTGGCCAAAGATTATCCTCCTCCATGATAAGAAAATCAGTTAATGATTCTGGCTTGACCAGAAATCCTCAATTCCAATACATTCTTTTGCTTGCTAGAGAAAAACAGCATTAAGCCCATAAATGAAGGCGCAAGAACCTACTGAATAAGGTAACTCTTGTACACTGGCCTCAACCATCACTCTATTAACCACTTTGTATGTATTTTGCACCATTTCATAAGCAGATATTTTTTTATTTACTGATATTCTGTATTGAAGATAAGATGTGGCAAATTTGTGCACAAACAGCAGAACATAAAAGTGAGGATGCAGTCATTTTCTCAAAGGCTATGTTCAAGTTTCGTTATAGGCCAAGATTATTTTTTATCAGCCTCCATTGCATCTGGCAAGGTCTATATGAAGGAGTTATTAATAATATGTTTTTTTACCAATCATGAGAAGTTTCAGCTTGCACCAGAGCCAAACATCCACCATTATATGAAACTATTATTCTGTTCTAAGTAGAATAGTAGAGAGTGTTGAGGAAGACTTCTCAAAAAATTGTTTTTCTGTGATCTAACATTTTCACAGTTCATAACGTCCACTCCTCAGGTAGTATTGTGCAACAAAAGGGTTTCAGTCCAATATTTGTGAATCTCACTAGTGTCTTTCTGCTTCACATCTGAGTAATAAATATCAGTTGTCACTACTGACTGTAATAATGAATATATTACTTCAGGAAAAAAGCTTCCCTTTCTTTTTCAAAAATGAAGGAATGCCAGAATGAAAGTTTGGCAAAAATTCACTGAGACCATACTAATTCATGTTAACCGTTGCTTACCATTAACTTTCTGTTTCTGAAATAATGTCCTGGAAAGTTTACTGTAAAGCCCAAAGAAGGGTATCTAATGAATAATGTTATAGGCTCAGTACAAATGGGACAGGCTATGGAGCTGGAAGTGGCACTATTGTGTAATTTTCTCTACTAGTGGATAGAAGTTGACATTCATTTCAATCCTGGGATGTCTCTGCAGCATTAATGCTATTGCCATAATTCATAATACTATTGACTATAAATAATGGCTATCCCTCTTAAGAGAGACACATGAATTCCCAGTTAACGTACCAAAATGGAGTAAGTCATCCCTTAATGTGCCTCCCTCTATTACCAGACAATATACTAAGTCACACAACTTTCTGTTTCTTTTCTGCATGCACCCGTTGAATGATCTGGAAGAAATATCACAGAAGGAAGGACCAGCAGTATATTGATGATGCTACAGTGCTACCTATCCATCACCACCTACAGCTATATCAATATCACCTACCAGCGAGTCAATGGATGAAATCAGATCAGAAATAAAGAGAGAGCGAGCTGCATGAAGGAGAATGAAGAGCATGACAGATGAGCAGAGAAAAAGCATTACAAAGGATTCACAATGAATGTACAGTTTCCTTTGCTTTAAGGAAGACATACATAATATTGGTCAATTCAATTCATAGATTCTTGGATTTTTCCCTGACACTAAGTTTCATCCATTACTAATGCCTTCAATTTCTTGTTGCTAGGAAACTTCTTCCAATCCTGGTGGATGATCGTAAGATCATAGGAAAATTCAGGTTGGAAGGGACTTTAGGAGGTCTTTAGTCCAACCTTCTGCTCAAAGCAGGGTCAGCCATGAGGTCAGACCAGGGTTCTCCAAAAAATGGCTGAATGAGTGATGTTCTAGTCTCATTATGTCTACTTCTTGGCTAGGCTATATGCAATAATTGGACACAACATTTTCATTCTAAAAACTGTCTGGTATAGTGCATTTTTCCTTAACAAGATGTGCATTCTTAGCATTAGGGCTCTTAGCTGGTGTATTCTCAACTCTGAACATCTCCACTTGCCACAGTGGCTTCCCCTAGAGTTTAAGTGATGTTCAAAGTCTGTTCAAATATTAAAAAGATGTCAGTAGCTTACCTAAAAGACTGACTAAAGTTAGACAGTAGTCCTCTGACCTAAAGAAACTCTCACAAAAGAGAAAAAAAGTTTTCTTGGGGTTAGTCTGAGACTGTGAAATGCCTTCCCACAGGAACTGAGATCATCAGAAATCCCATCACTCCAAGTATAGAGTTCATTTCTGCAATACCATTTTGTTATAATTAATATGTATGTTTATATAGACTTCCATATGTAACACACTATCTACATTTATTGCCACATATGTCTTGCTCCATAAATTTACAGAGTCCAGTGTGTTTTTTAAAAAAAAAAAACAACCAAGAACATTATAAATATTTAGGTATTCCACTGAACACACATGTCCATTTGTAAAAGAATGAGAGACTAAACACACTTATTAGCTTCATAGACTGATACAGTATTAAAATGTTCTGCCTTGGGTTTCAAAGCCCTGATCTTCAGCATATACATATCTATAACTTGACTCTCATTTAGTTCCAGATAAAAGCCCACAATTATTAGGAAATAAAGATTTCACAACTGAAACTCAGAAAAACCTTGGCAAAAATGAGGCAAATTTCCAAAGAGAAGCATCAGGACAATGAGGATATTTAGAAATAGCATATCTGGAACAGAAATGCACACTAAAATATTAGCTTTGCCCTATACTGGAGTCACTCAGAGAAAGAAAAAACTGTTTCTATGAAGACCTAAAATATACAACTTTGTATCCTAAAATGTACTGTCTTAACTTTTTCTTTACATATTTTTGTTTTGCAGTCATGATGTTCTGTGAAAAATGAAGGAAATCCTGAAGTACTGACAATGCATGTACTGTGAAATTTAGAGCCAGATTAACCTAAATATTACCTGTACAACTGGTTTATTCACATATTGAATAAAACTACCAGTATAACATCTTCAGCATTTTTGATAAATTTGAAGTAATTAGCTGGCATGAATGACAATAGCAATGGATTTTTATTCATACTTAATTTGTTCGTATTTTTATGTGTCCATAATAACGATAGACTCTTTTGCAAAAATAACCATGTAGGTCGCCACACAGCCTGGGTAATAATTAAATCTACTTCCATCATTATTAAGCATTTTTGTTACCTCTTCCTTATGAGCTTCTTCATTCAGTAAAAATTTAGCTTATTTTAACATCTGCAATTTATTACTAGAGTCTCTCTCATCCTAAATTCATTGACTAACTCCATTCTGTTGTAAGGGAGTTATTGCCTACTTACATCAACATTTTTACTTGTAATTATGACAATGAATCACTGAGGAAAATATAATTTAAATTGTGGATTATAAAGACTGGAAATAACTCAAATATTGGCTAAGGATTTTTCATTTTGGTATGAAAGGAGAACTCAGAATAACTAAAAACATGGATTTGATGTCATCCATGGCTTTTTAATGTGCTATGCACTATAAAATGACAAGTACCATAAGAAACACATAAGATATCCCTTTATGTTTTCATTTCTCCTCATTATCATAAAAACACAGAACCGATATTGAGCAAATGATAAGATTCTGATTGTTTGATGCAGTAAGTCCTCTTTATAAAGACATGGTAAGTACCTCGGAAGGTCTCTTAAGGTGAGAGATCATATTGTTATGGAATATGAAGATTCTGTTTGTTGTCTTTCCATTTTTTCTAAAAATCTACAACACCTAAACTCTAATTAATTTTCAAATACAATGGGTATACTACCGATTCTTCCACTTGTCTAATTTTTACTAATTGTGTATATTTGTTGTCTCTTCTGAGTGAGAATACAGATTGACTGTATGTCTTGAATCCAGTTTATTTAACTGTGTTACTTTTCACAGATTTCATTTTGGTTTTAGGTATGACTCAGTGATCTCAATGCATATGCAGTTTTAAAGAAATTACAGATTAAAAATTTAATTACTGGTTTATTTAAATTCATACATTGGGATATCAGATTTCTAGAGATCTTACGTAATCTCACCTTCAGAATGCATTCTTTTATGTTATTTTTGTTTGTTGGTTCAAGTCAAGGGAAAAAAAAAAAATCATTCTCAATAGTCTAGGACTCTTCCAAAGAAACAGTTTGAACTGTGAATACTTTTACTGGGCCACTACTTTGTTTTGGCAGGGAAATGGACTGGACTGCTTTAATTGGCAGCTGAAAAGCCTGACTCGCTCATGTTGGCGTGCTGTCAGAATATTAAAAAAAAAAAGTCCTTGTTTGGAGAACTGGTGGGAAGGAGTGAATTCCTGTTCCTCAGTCAATGACAAATTCTCCTCCCATCTTCCACCTCTTCATTATCTGTTCTGTTGAAGCTACTGGAAAGGCATCTTTTACTAATTGATGATGATAATATTACATAACATTTACAGGTCTCTTTCAGAATTGTGACTTTATTGTTCCATCCCAACAGAATAAATTAATGGTAAAATTTTACCTTGTTAGCGCAAACATGTTTACACTATTTTACCGTAGCACATCACATACAAATCAGGACCAATTTTATCCTCCAAAAGAAATTCATATTTTACTGAAGACTAACTGTGAGTTATGGTGAGTAAGCAGAAAGCCAAAAAAAAGGACATCTTCCTTATACTGCTTGTATGCTGAAAGTTACAGGTTATGGTATTACAAGTCTTAAATAAAGTAATTTCATTGTACGCTTGAGGTCTCTGCTACAGCTCCAGGTTTCTTCTACTTCTAGCTCCCGGTTAACTATATTGAGGGGGCTGGTCACATATTTTTCCTGAGTTACTCCAGACTATTCTGTCCTTGTCATTCCGCCCAGCAACAATGGTTTTCCCTCCTGGATGCTGATGGCTCCAGGATTCCAGGTATGTACGTGGGACTTGAAGCTCAATTCTCAGGAAGGGTTAAGATTTTCTACTAAGGGAAATGGTTGAGTCCCCTATCCCTGGAGGTATTTAAAAGATGTGTAGATGTGACACTTAGGGACATGGTTTACTGGTGGACTTGTCACTGTTAGGTTAATGGTTGGACTTGATGATCTTAAGGGTCTTTTCCAACCTAAATGATTCTGTAATTCTAATACACAAGCCAGGTGTCTAGAGTGTAGCACTGCTACCCACAAGTACCAATATTAACTATGCAGTAAAACACTACCTGAATTCGGTAGAGAAAAGCACTTCAGTGAGAAAACACAATTCAAACTTTCAAATAATTGTTTCAGAAACGATAAGAAATAGGGTGATACATCAGAAATTGCATTTTGGCAAGTGATGTACAGTTTGAAATACATAGCAGAGGGCACTGGGTATCAGTGAGACCTTTACTACTATAATAATTACCCAATGTTTCAGAAAATAATCCTTTAGGTTCTGCATGCCTACCTATATTTTTAGGCAGAATGGTTTGAAGTAATGGCTTCAACTGTTTCAAATAACGAGCAAATCAATACTTCGGGTCTATTTTGAACCCCTGGCCTGTGTCTCTCTATTTGGCCTTCCCAGTGAAGGTGACCAATAAGACCCCATCTAGGATTCACCCAGCGTTACGGAAGAGCACAGAACTGGGATATTCAGCTCCTACACATCTCCTCACACAGACTCTATTGCAAAGTGGAAGCATCATGTGGAGCAGCATGAAAAGTCTGGATGACAGGTGTTGAGTGATTAAATATCTCCAGCTGGAAAGTCCACAGGATCCTGAGCTAACATGTGCTAGGAAAGACAAATCACTGCCTTTATTGTACATTAATTGATAAGACATGGTTTGTTTACACTAGGAGTTCTTTGTGGGCAAGTATTTTTCAAATTTGGATTGCAGTCTAGAGAATACTAACTGGTGGTACTGGTAGAATGCTAGTTTTCTGCTCTTTCTGAAAAGCAAGAGAAAAGACCTTTTATGGGTCTGGATGTGAGAAGGGAGCAGGGAATGTTTCGTTCTTGGCTAGCCCTCCCAGACACTCAGGAAAAGTCAGTAGAGACTATAATCTGCTCTCTCTGAGACTTAAAAACCCTGGAGAGGAATGGTGTTACACAGCACTCGTAGCAGCTATTGCATTGTAGGCCTTGGGGAAGCTGCTAAATTGCTAGGGAAGGAAAGAAGCAGCTAATTCTTTGAGTGCATCCAACCAAGGCTGATGTTTAGGGGAATGCAAGACACCTGTGTCCCTACTTCCCAACAAGAAACCAAAACTTAGATGGTTCTGTTTAAAAATCACAAGATTTTCCAGTAAAGTATATTTTCCAATATAATAGCAATACATTTCCAATATATCTTCCATTATGACAAACATTTTTCCCTGACAAATTAATTTCAAGTATGAAAATACAGAACTTGGAGAGCTCTTCAGCTCCCTGAAGAAAGCCAGTTACTCTGGGTCACAAGCACATGCCAGTACGCTTCAAAACCTGGGTCATAATCCTGACCATGACAATGGTTAAATCAGTTAGTTTATTAGAAAAATCTATCACAGCTTCCTCTGAAGTCACTGGAATGAGGTACTGTTAGAGACAAAATATTGGTACCAAGCACATGAGTTCTGATTCAGTAAAGCAGCTCCTACGTTGTATGGCCAGGTAGATTTTCCCATGTTGTACTATATACTTCCAGCTAACAGGTCACTCAGTCAGATCATGAAGGAATCTGACTTTGTCTTAGTCTGAATTTGTGTGTCTCACTTGCTAAACTGAAAACATTTGCCACACAGATCCAAAGCATTTCACAAAGTTTTACAGCGCTTTGTCAATTAGTATTCGTTAAGTGCTGTATCTCCTCTAATGGAAGGTACTACATAAAGATTTAGTAGCAAATATTTGCACTAGATTTGTTAGAAATGAATGACTTTCCATGATTTTAGGTTTTTCTGTGAGTGATAAACCTGTATCTCATATCACTGAGAAAGAGAATATTTTGCTTTAATTTTTTTGTTCAGCTCTTGTAGAATGTAGGTTCTCAGTTTAAGACCTTGCTAGGCTGTAACCTGCAGAACATACCATTTGCATTCTGATCTATCAGAAGGATTTCTGACATGGAAAAGACGGAAAATATAAGGACATTGATTTAATTTTAAACTTCTCCTTTGAGACTCCTATAGCTACAGTGGACGGGCTTTCTCAAGACCTTTCAGCCTGTTCTTATGCTAATCAACAGTAAAACTTGCACTTTGCTCATCAACTGAATAAAACATTTAATTGTACCTATCTAAGGACATAACAGTTATTTTGATGGTAATTTAATACTTCTATACAGCTATAGGTGGGTCCTCATGGTAATCTACCAAAGTAATGGCAATTTAACTAGATGTCCTAGAACCAGCTTTAAACTAGCTTTCCTGGAGAGTGATAAAAGCAGTTGCCAGTAGCAGAGGTTTCAATGCAGGCTATAGAATCTTCATGGGACTTTATCTAAACACATACACTGAAAAGTTTTTCCAAAGATCTATACCTCTACCACACACTGCTTAACCAATTAAAGAGTTAACACAGTCCCAAATATATACTTGTTTTATTGCTTGAAGTATTTTAAAAAGCTCAGTGTGTATATTAAAAGATAGACCGTCTGCTTTCTGTTTTTTTTTTTTTTTGAAAAACATAAAAAAATTTGGAGTAGCAAGGGTGACCTCCAGTGTGCAATAAGTTTATGTCATTACATCTTGTATGCAACAAACTACTTTCTTGGCCTACTATTAATTTTGATCACCCTACGAAACCAAATATTTACTTTATTTCTTGTGCACAACACAGAAATTCAAAACATTGCCTTCTGCTTTGAATTGTGATTTTCAGATGACATTCTGAGCTCTTCTGTATTACACTTTAAAAAATAACTGGCTAAACAGAAAAATGAGAAAATTTGTTTTTTGCTCCTGTCCAAATGCAGATGATCACAGTCTGTATTTTTCTTCTAGAATAAGAGTAATTAAAATTAATAAATGTATTACAGAAGCTTTTGTATTTTTAAGAATATAAGAGCATTACAAATTAATAGTGTAACTACTATGTACAAAATACCTCAGCTCACAGTTCTACTCACATGCATGCATTTCATTGCAAACTTGTGCAAATTTGAAAATATTCAGGAATTCAAAGCCAAAACTATCACAAGAACTTATGCAAAAGACATACACACGTATCTTAGTAAGCTAACTATTTGGTACAGTGTCTAATAAACTCCACGATAACCTAAACTGAGTATCATCTATTCAAGAAAAAAGTAAAGCTCATGTTCCAAAAGTTAAACTCATTATATTGATAAGTTGTGTCAGATAGATATCTTTGAATGAAATATTTAGTCAATGGGATGTCTTTAAATGAAAAACTAACAGACGTCATCATAATGAATTCAAAACTAAGAACATTATTTCTACATTCCTTTTTATTTCCATCATCAGTACACAACTTACCTTTTGATGATTAATTTTGAAATAGTTTTTCTAATAAACTAGGGAGCATTTTTTAGCTAACTGCAAGCACACAAAAGATCTAATTATGGGTGCCTAGTGGTGCTACTGTCTGTCAACGTAAGTGTCATTCAGGGTCTGTCAGTGTTCCCATTATACATCCCTACTTTCAGAGGGTTATAATGTGAATGTTAAAATTTGCTTCAGGCTGATTCCTGGCATATTGTGCAAGGTATCAGGCTAGAACTGTTTGGTTTTGTTTTTTTTTTTTTCCTTTTTAAAGAATTTTTTTAAATTATCAAGTTTAGACATTTTAACCCATACCTACAGAAAAGGAAAGAGCTAGTAGGAGCATATGCTTTTCCAAATGACAGTAATATAAAAGCAGCTTATTGTTTTAGAAACTTGAATGCTGCATACTGATTATCCAAATGTACAAGAAAGACCACCATTGCAGCATTTAAGTCAAATCATTTCATTTGCCTTCCTTATTCAACTAATCACGCTATAGACAAAGAACCCAATTTCATGATTAAGGATAGAGGGAGTTGGCCTTATGGTTTCATTGATCAGCAGATTACGTATTTGTACGTAGTCTTGGAAATACTCTACTTTCTAATTCTTGCTTTGGACTTCTTGCAGACTTTCATATAAAGTATCTTTACACATCACTAGGACTATGTAAATACTATATACCATTATATTGTAAGCCCTATGCTTTACGATGTTTATAAAGACGACTTCCATAAAGTCACAAAATTTTACTTTCTCCACAGTAGAAAGCAGTGTGTCATAAACTCAAGACATCAGTAATAGCACACAAACTGTCCCAGACTAACATCAAATATGCACATTGTCTGCAGTGCATACTAAACAGAAGATGGCTAGAGCAAATAGCAAACTAGACACAGTCATGAAAGGAGATAGTGCAGGTTGGCTAGTGCTCTGGGAAATCCTCTGAGTTTATTGCACATGAACACATAGAAAGACCTTCAGTCTCAATAAGAATAAAAGGAACACTGATTCAATATATTGTATCAAGATTAGGAAATATTTAAATGATAGCACATAACCAAAGCTTTTTTTCTTTCAAAGATGGACAGATCTATTAGCATTTTCACCATGAAATTATAAACTCGTAATTTTAATGTTTGTTTAAAGTAATGCTTTTCTGAGACCAACTAGAGCAAAAAGATATTAAAATAACTAAATGTACCTCTAAAGGACTGTAGTTCTTTTACATATTTCTTATCATAATACCATAACAGGGACCATCATGTCTTTGAGGCAAGGAACCTGGTTTTTATCTTTCACAGAACTGGGATTCGAACTTGATTGAGGCCTCAGTGTTTCTATATGTTCTGAAACAATAAAATAACCAACAAAATGAAAGCACTTGTATTTCTATTTTGTTTTTGACACCTGAGTGTTATTTATTTATTTGGTAAGGAGGGTAGAGCATGCAAGACACTTTTCTAGTGTCTTTACAAGCTAGCTATTGTTGTTTGGCCTACAGTTTCTTGAAGTGTTTGACACCAGAAAAATGCTACAAACCAAAGCTATACGAACATGTTATTCTATTATGAACTTAGGTACTGGTTGCCTTATTTTCATTTTACCAGTTTCTTTAGTTTAATAGTGGACACACATCTATGTACATTCACAACATGACACAAAAAAGCTGAATTCAGTATGTCACAGGCCTCAGCTGAAATCAAGGCCCAGTTCAAGTAATTATGATTTGTCTTAGAGTAATAGGTATAAGATTAGAGAGTTGTAATTTAATTACATTGTAAACTGCAAATTTCTCACTGCATTATAATTAACATATGTAAAAATACATGAAAATCAAAAGGTTGCTCAAAAACTTATCTATCTATCTGGAGTACTAGAAAAAGATGTCCTATCAACAAGTTCAAACTAGCGTATTAAATTTAGTCATATTATATACTCATGTGTAACAGTATATAAATACCTCCAGCAATTTTTGTGCATCCATTTTTCAGAGAAGGATCATTTCTTGATTTTTTTGGAAGCAACTTTATGTCTACCTATCAACTTTAATGCAGGGATTTAGCAATCTGCAGGTTTTTTAAGTGAAGACCTTCCCCCTGCCCTCTCTCTGTGTATCAGGAGACCATTTTAATTCACTCACCAAGAAATTCTCAAAGGGGCTGGTATATGTGGTAACACAGGAGCCAATATCGCAGCTATCAGTTTTCATACAGCCTGGCTGGACCTTTACATTACTGCTGCCCCACATTTATTGTTCTTTCATTGCAGCTGTCAGCATTGCCTGACAGCGTATTATGGAGTACATGGCTACGAAGTCAGTATCAATCAGGACATGATCATGCAGATAAAAGTAGCAGACTATTGATAATAGGCCTTAAATCAGATCATCATGGCTTAAGTATAAGATTCTTAAAAGCTAGCAGCCTTGTGGGACTTCCCGCTCACTTCCATCTGCTATAAAACAAACTAACTTACGTAGCACCTACAAACTTTATAGCACCGTGTAAATAATGGAGCTAAAAATACTTAATGAAGCCCTACCACGTTCTGCAAGTCAAGGTGAGAATTAGCAGAGATTTTCACTAACTAACTGCCTTCTAAGTTATGTATGGCAGAAATAGTACACAATACCTGCCATTACACTAATGCTCTCCCCCCCTCCTCACTGGTAACAGCAGTTTTGTTGTGCTTTGAAACTCTCTCACTTCAAAAACACTTCAACTTGATACGGCCATTTAACAAGAAAAACGGGAGAATGCGTATAGTTTAGTGGCATTCTTCACCAAACTGAAAGCACCATGTTAAAAACAAAAGGATCTAATTTGTCCTAGACATAAATAATAAAACAAAACAAGAGTCGCATGCAAATTTAGTAACATAAAATTTTAGGTGATAAACAGAATGGAGCCTGGCTTCTTGTTTAGTATTCCTTAGTTATCACCATAATTGCCGCATGTCTGTCATCACCAGGAAAAGAAAAAAGTGTCTCTCTCAGCTGCTCCCCTGCTTGTTTTGTTCACTGTATTCTTGTAAAGTGGGAGAAAATAAGTGTCATTTAATGAATAGTGCTATTCTTTGTCTGACAGCTTCATATCTGTTAGGTGTAGGAGGCCTAGTACTTTCCTTTTCTGATAATGTTTTTGACAGTGTGCTAAATTCCTCCCCCAAAAGGCCGGCGTATATATTCTGCTAAAAGAGGCTTCATCTATCCTGAATGGATGCCCTCTTTTAACCCCCTTCAGCTTCTGTTCTTACATTAATTGAGCTGATCAGATTGAGCATATGAATTTGTCTTTGATGTATTCGTATGTTTAGTTGACGCTGCTCACGCTCCCATTGGCAGCGGGCAGAGCTCTCAGACAAATAGGGCTGTTGCCATAGTAACAAGCGATAGCTAGGGATCTCTTGAAAAATATTTTTATTTCAAAATTCAAACTGGAAAATTCTCACTGGATATGGTTCTCGGTTCTAAACGTGTCATATCTAATGATGAATGCAATTAGGAATCCCACCAGTGTTTTAAATAATAAATTAGGCTAATTTTCTAGGCCTGGCATGATGACATACAAATACTAAAAAGGAATCTCTCTTCTTTTATCCATGACAAAAGACTTATTAATGACTTTTGTTCTTAGGATTTCAAAATTAATTGAATGGTGGAATAGCGATATAGCTGCCTATGTGCTGAAGATGAGAAGCCTAGAGGTAAACTTTTTTTTTTAAGTACTTCAAGCTGCTCCAATATTTGGTTATTCCATGTAAAAGCAGGTGAAGATATCATTCTACAAATGTTATAGCAGTTGGTAAATCTCAAAGGATGAAAAATGCCCATAGCCATTTTTAATTACTGAGCATGAAAAAGGCAGAGATGTTGAACGTAAGTTTTGTAGGCCCTTACAGTCTGAGAATGCCAGGATTTTAGCTCTTACTAAATCTCATTTGAAATACAAGGAAATAATAAAAATACCTACAGTTTAAAAAAAAAAAAAAGAAAAAAGAAAGAAAAAAAAGAGAAAAGGGCTTCTGATGATTAGGCGATGATGGTTTGTAATTAAAATACATATTTTGTATTAATCTATCTACTGTTGTTTTCCCTGGAAATCAGTTTCCTGACTTTGGCTTTTGAGATACTGCCTGTCAATGTACAGTAATAGAGTTTCAGGGTTCTGCTTCAACATATAATTATACTACATTGAAACTCATTGATATTATCATCTTTTATGCTACTTCCAATTAGACTTGTTCCATCTTGAGGGGTCAATCCCTTATATCTCAGCATTCAGGAAAATTCAGTTAAATGTTAAAATTTGACAATTCACTGAGAAATGAGGTTATGTTTTAAGTACTTGACTTGAAATCTACAGTATATCTGCAGTTGTCATAAGGGGAAGATAGTTTTAAGAAGTCTCAGGGTCATAATCACACAGAACAAGTCACAATGTGGTAAAGAAAAACTTAAAAAACTCTTCCACTATATTAATTCTGTAAGTCTTATGTATGGATTATGTTCTCAAGATGCTGCTTATTGGGAAGAGAAAGCAAGTAAAAAAAATATTTCATATATTTTCTGAATTGTCACTCTTCCCTCCCCTGCTTATTTTACATGTGAGAAATTTTGTACATTTTAAATGTGTACTACAGTTTCAAAGAAAATATTTAGAATACTTCAAATGTTAAAAGAAAAGAAAAAAAAATCAATAATAGTTTGTCACCTGAGAAGAAATCATAGCTTTACTGAAATTTTGTCATTGTCTTCATTAGACTTACACTTTCAGTCTGGGAACGTCTCCTTTTAAATCAAGGGACAACAAAGTCCCAGGCCATTGTGAAAGTCCATTTAAGAAGCATTCTGCTTTACCAGTTTGTTGTCTTCTAATGGTGAGGTTACAAAATTAGGCTCTGGATTTGCTTCAGATAATGCATTTTCAGTTCTTAAGACAGATTTCTAACGTAGCTATTTTTTATTTTATTGCCTTAAAAAGAGACATAAATGACATTATAAATCACTTTGTTTCAATTTAATAAAGTGGTGCTTGTTCCAGAAATTTCTAGCATTATACTTTCGCTCATGGTCAATTTTATCTTTTTTAATTCTATACATAGAAATACCTAGTCTGTTGATAGTTTTGAATTATAGATTCTGTATTTTTAATAAAATAGTAGTTGCTTTATCTCAGAAAAAAATATTTTGCACAACATCAAGCAGTGTGAGGCAACAGCTGATGTGGCTATCTTTCCCAGCATCACTTATCATACAGAACCCAGTAAGACAACTCATTTCTGGTCAATGTAAACATTAATAATAGTTAACAACGTGAAAGAGAAAATGTAATTTATTTTATCTTCATTAGTAGCGTTCATCAAATTGCAGGGTATAGCCACCTGATTGGATAACGATCAGAGCGATCACTAGGCTGGAGGCAGCCTGGGTGTTGACTGGAGAGATATGTGGACTTGTGTGTCACAGGACTGGGGCACACAGCCCACCAGGTAATGCAAAAGGGTCAATATCCCCTCAAGCTTCATTATAAACATACCATCACAGTCCTTAACAATCTAATTTTGAAATCAGGTAAATTTATCTTGTCATGCTACAAAATCCAAGAGTAACATTATTAGCACATGCGACTGGATCTGAAAAGGAACATGAAGTCATAATTTATTTCATTAATATAGGATTGTATATGTATTTTGTAAGTCTGAATCACATACTCCTCCTTTACAAGAAAATGAATCTCAGTAGGGGAAGAAATACCTTACGGCAGTCAAAAGAACTGTTCAAAAATACATTATGCTAACTATTAACAGCAACAGTTCATTATACTTGAAAGGTATTTCAAATAGGATGGAAGATTAGGGGCTGATTCTGTATCAATGAAATCAATGTGTAACCTACACAAAATATGTGGATGCTTAATTAATTAAGGCTATTCATAAGCCAGAAATATTTGTTTTAATTTAGCAGATGTAAAAATATTTAAATTGTAGTAAAAGTCAAAATAAAACTAGCATGTATACAACACAGGATCGGATACTTTGAAAAAAATACAAGGCACTGGATAGACAGAGAAATTTAGATTTATAGATAGTAAAAGATTATAAGACATGTGGTGATGATTCTGTTTTCTGGACTTAATTTCTCTAATTTTATATTGATGTTTTGTTTTAAATCAGTTCCATCTTGAACTTTCCAACTGAAGAAATTCCATAACTATTAAAAATAGTAGAAGATATTACTGTAATAGGAACTGTGCACCATTCATCCTGAAATACAACTACATAATTAAGATAAAAGCAGTGTGATTTACTTCTTTCCAAAATGATTTTGTGAAGATTAGAATGTGTTTTAAAAGTTGCTATAACTTTTGCCTTAAGCACGACTTTGTAATAAGACTACACAGCCCATCCTATTTTCAGAAAAATCATCTAATCCAAAGATGAATGGACTTAGTGAGACAGACTTTGGACAAGAGCTGGGGTGATGATCTTGTAACAATGGAATAAAAGATCCATTCACTATTAAAATGAATCCCAATCAATATTCAGTACTATAATCAAAACAAATGGAAAGAATTTCCCTTTACAAAGAGTAATCAGTTGAGAACTTAAATCCATAACTGAATTAATTTCACCTAAACAACCTTCAGAATTCACACAGTTAGGGAAGAAATTAAATGACATCAAGAGCAGATTGCTAACAACACAGTCCTGTTTAAGGCCCTTTCAAACAGGACTGATTTGAAAAAGTGAAAACAAAAGTTCACTGGGTAAGACAGAGTATTGTGCAAGGCTGAAGATATTCCAACAAGCCACTGATTTCTACTGTTGCATAGTGAAAATCAATGAATTAATTAATGAATTTTTTGATGTCATATTAAAAAGATTCTGGATTGTAATATTTATTAGAAGACCACAGAACTACAGGAGATACCATCCTTAGGCAATCAGCCTGTTAACTGCTAATCTAGGTAGAATAGCAGGGTTTTTTTTCAGGACACTTTTACGTTCAGTTATAATGTTTTAAAACAGGAAAAAAAACTCAGAAGTGCATTCCAAGTCTGCTTAACCCACATTTGAACTTGTATGTTGCTGCTCATTCCAAGAATAGTTAAAAGTGTGCTGAAATGATGAAACAGAAGGTATGAGCATCACAGAAAATTCTTAGAATTAAAGATATATTTAATTGTATGGTATTTTCAGTTCAGTGCAATTATACCTTCCTATAACTTACCTAAAACTTACTTTACCTTTTTATGATAACCTTCCTAATTTTCTTAGGGCAAAAAAAATTGATGTAAGCCAGTCAGCTCCAAATATTTCTCTTAAACCCTGAAATAGGGTTGAGATCCCCAATTCAGCAACACATTTTTTCCATGTGATGAAATGCACTAAAGTTATATGCCTGAACTTTAATCCAGAAAATATATTAACTTGGTATCACCATAATTAAATACATGTTTTAGGTTAACCATCTGCTTAACAGCTTTTTGGAACAGTTGTCTTACTCATGCCCTCAGCACAGGGGTAACTAAGTTTTTCCTTACTATTTCTTTAACTTTTATCTATTTTATAATGTGAATTCATATAAACTGCAAGGTAACATTTTAAAATCTTAGTCTATAAATAGGTCAAGATCCACACTATTTTTAAAATATGCTGTGTAACAAATATATGTTTTTATCTTTACATCAAACATTTTCTTTCTTGAAAGTATTTAAAGCCAATGGGAATTTTCATTCTGGTAGACTATGCAACAACTTCTATAGTGTATAGGCACACTTTCCACTCCAGCTGTAGCAGTAAAATTACTGAAACTGTAATTCTCTTAATATTTAAATAATATATTAAAATTTAATTTTCAGCACCTGGAAGAATCTGTTTGTGTGCCAGCAAATGAGGTAGTTGGGCCTGGAGCTCCTATACATATGGGACTCAAAAACAACCTATCACAAATAATTACTAAGCTAGAGCAGCTGTACTCACCACACTAGTCATTTAAAAATCAGGTCAAAGTTGCCTCAATTCTTTTTCCATTTTCAAGTATTTCTGCAAATCAATTGTATAATCTTCATCCTTTTGCTTTTATTACATGTTAAAATTATTTTTATTGTTAATTATTACAAGGGAAATATCAGATAGTTTTAGCTTTCCCAATATCCCAAACATTAAATAGATGTAGGTTTTATGAGATTGTAAAAACATGCAATGTTTGTTTTCCAGTACATCTTTCAAAATTTTAATAGGACTATGAGAAAATACTGTAATATGAAAATGCATTTACTGATATAGAATATACATGCGTTGCATGCATATATATGTGGTACTACAGCACAATTCACCACACACACACACAGAAACTATATATATATGCATCTTTTTAAAAAAAAAATACGTCATCTGGCTCACAAAAAGAAGATGACTTGTATTGTAGGCTTTCATTTATTTTTATGTTGGCAGTTTTCAGATGAAAAGTATTTCTTTTAAAAGCATTTTCCAAATTATGTGCTTTCAGACACACTTTGTTTTCAACCGATTTCAAGAAGTTGCTTTCTAGCAACGACTACCAACTCTATGATCATTCGTGAAGAAAATACCTATGTCCCATCTTTTTTTATCTCATACCTTTTCAGAATTTATTTAGAATAATATAATCTGAGATCACATTTTTCACCGCTTACATAGAATTTATGTTTGCACTAAATCTGAACATTTTAAAAAGTTCAAAAAGATTCAGCTAGAACTCTTTCTATTCATAATTTTAAAATATTCTAACCTGCATTCCTATACATAAAAATAAAAAGACCCATAATGAAAACCATATATTTTATAATGACATACATAGAAATAAAACACATTAAACTTCAGGGGGAGAGAACCAAGCATTTATACACTATTACCTTCAATCACTTGAATGCAAGTCATTCATACCACCACTATTGCTAACAAGGCATCCAATTTACTAAACAATGAATATTGAAATTACGTTTAAAAGGTACAAATGACTGTCCAAAGAATGACACTGAAAAATATTAAGTAACAGCTCTACCTCAAGATAAGCCTCACAATTAAAGAGTTTTAATGAAGAGAGCCTTCAAAGGCTAAATCAGGAGGCATTGATTAGATTGCCTCTAACTTTGTGTTTTGACACCTTCGTCTTTCATGGCATTATATTGTCTCTGTGCATCTTACAAAGGAAGCATTTTACTAAGCCCACACATGAACAGGAGACAGCAGTGCTTATAAAAGAGACTGTCAAGGGTGTGAGCCAAAATGGGTCTCATTTGGATTTCAAGTGAAGAAAACTCCTAATGCATTTCATTACAATGTATGTGAACCTCTGAAAAGAACGATGGATTGGGATTCTCATCCCTATTAATTTATTGAAATGGATTCAGTTTTTTTCTTGTATATCAAGAGGGACCATGTGTTTCAAGCAAGGTAATAATATTATAGTACCAAATAACCAAATATGCTATGATGCAGTATACCCTTCTGCGAGATAAAGAGGATGCAATTTTCTTGATAATTGGGATTTCAGTTCAGAAATAAATCCTACAATAGCCTGGCAACAAACAAATATTCTTTGTTACTATCAGGTTTAAAGATACGATCAGGAAGCTATGCAACATAGGGATGGATTCAGTCTTTGTTACCACAGCAGGTTTTTACCATTTGAAATTCTGTGCCCCCCCCCGCCCCCCCCGCCGTCACACTGTCATTCAAGTATTGACTTTTTATTTCATTGAGGAATTGTGTGTATGATGTAATTAGGATAACACCTATATAAGTCATATTTTATTAAAAGATAGCAGAATGGGTTGGAGAAAAGTAAAAACATTTCAAAAAATTGTAATACATTCCAGATCAACTTAGCTCTAGAAAAATGCTATAGCTACCATATCACCATCTTATTCATAGTAAAAAAGTTTATATACTTACTTGTCTTTTTCTCCCTTCAACTTTGATAATAAAACCTGTAATCTGCTATTCAAAAACTGTAAATCCTGATTTAACATAAAGATCAGGATACAAATTCCTTACTTATGCTAAATAATTTTACTAATATAACAGTATTAAAAATAAGACATATGTTCTCATTGTTTTTAACACCATTAACCTTTAGAAATGATTGATTGTGCTACACCAATAACATTCAGTGAGTTCAAAGCTCATCTATTTTTTATGGAAATCTTACAACCTGCTAGTTAAATTAAAGGTTAAATATACATAAAGTCTTAGAACAAAACACAAAGTATTCCATATGTATGTAGCTCATAAGCAGAGTACACAAAAATACACATATATAAACCTATCTCCATTTAAAAAACCATGACCAAAAAACCCCCCAATTGTCATGCAAAGACTTCAAAGGTAGAGTTAAAGAATTTGATATCTGCAGAATATTACGCAACTACGTCTATTAAGTTAGGAACTGCCTGTTAAGTCAAGAACTCCACTGACATCACAATTACAAAAGGCAAATGTCATCGAAATCATGATCGTAGATAAAGGCGTGCTTGCTTCCACCCGTCAATTCTCAACAAGCATTTTGCTTGAAGTTAGAGGAAAGTCCAGGGCCTATTTAACTTGTGTTATTACAATTATGCAAATATGTATATGCATAACTATCACTAATTTATTTTTCTATTTATAACATGGGGAAACAGAAATGTATGTTAAGTATACATATACGTATTCAGTATAAATTCAATTAACATTTTGAACATCTTTGATGTTTGAATAAACATAATTTCTATATTTATATGTTGTGTGTATATGTGGTGTATACACATATACCTGAGCAACAGAGAAATTAGCAAGAATCATACAAAACAAATTCAAATCCAGTCTTAGCAATAGAGATTGCACATTTCCACGTACAACACAAACACACATGGACACACATTTATTTTATTTTTTAAGAATAATCATAATTGAATTAGAATGATGCATGTTCCGTATTTTATCTTGACAGCTTCTGTATACTCAGGCAGAGCCCATTAAACGCAAGCGTACACCAGGTTACTTGTTGAATAATGTATTTCAAGTACTTAAAATTACTAGGGATTTGACTAAGATCTGCACATGAATACATATTTTGGACTTAATTTTCTGCACTGGCATTTCTTCAGCTGAATATACTTTAAATTCTACAATGAACTCAGTTAATATTAGGCTTTTCCAGGACATAACAAAGGTAATAACACTATCTTTACAATATAAACTTTATGACATTATGAATAAAACTGACAAGTGTAAAATTTGATCCATAAACTAAGTGATATACTTATGTTAATTTACCTTTTAAAAGATATTATGTGTTGCTCGGTTTTTTTGACAGGGCTTCCATTCATACTGAAGACATGTTGAAAAACACTATATTTTCTCTCAATAAGGAAAATCACTTTATCCACTATCATTCTCATTCTGTCTCAATAAAAAAATCAATCATCAAATACTTGTTTCCAAGTTCTACTTGTTAAACTGCCAATTTATGCATACTGTTCAACACAGCTCAAATTCTTTCAAGACTACTTGTTATTCTTTTTAATGTTATAGTATTCAACTTTTAAAAGAACAAGGAGAAAATAAAACTATATGTATATTATAATAATTTTACATTTAGAAGTTTGTGATCTGATGAAGTTCAGAACCTTCATTTTTATAAGAAAAAACAAAACTAAATCTTTTATGTGTTTCTGAAAGTAATAAAGGTCTGATTGATCCCACTGACTAAGGCAATTGCATCGGTTGTCTAAATGGAGGTAACGTCAGTGTCAGATATGTGGTTATCTTTTCATCTTGGCCTATTCTCAAATGTAAAAATCAAATGTTTGAAGGACATTTCACTGACCTGTTATGGCCTCTGCAACTCTCAAACACAATACTACTATTCCTCATATAAGTGCCACATTTTGGATAAAAAACCACTTCATCAGTGATGCCTTTGCGACATCTGGCGGTCCTTATTATACACAAACTTCAGGTTTGTTTCTTTGTTGGGTGCTTTCAGTTGTTGTTGGGTACTTTTAGTATATTATTTTTATTTCATTTATTTATTTATTTGCAAACCTACCAGTATGTGAAAATTTAGTCCAAAAGGCTTTGATACCCCCTAGCGGGGGGACAAAAGCAATCTAGTCTGCAAAAACAACGAGGTCTACCATGAATCCATTTGGAGCAAAAGGTCACAAATCTTGAGATGCAGTGACATCATGACAATAAGACACTTTTGAGACACAAGCTGGCTCATTTTGAATATAAAAAGGACACTGATCAAATTCTCCCACACATTTAAAACTATAGAGAAAAATAAGCATGCAAACACCTCGACATAGATGCTTAACAGAGTTAAAGCGTACCTTTAGTTTTGACAATTACAAGATGCCACTGAGAACTTGACAAGTCTGCTGCAGAAGATATAAAAGCTTTATTTTTATGTTATTATCAGATGCTGAGAAAATGTCATTAAAGAAAAAAACACTTAGTTCACAGGGTGCACATTCCCTGTAACACCCTAGCTCTTTTAAAATTAATTCGGTTATACCAAAGCTTGTTCTACATGTTTCAGTCTTATTATTTATCATTTCAATAAACTATAAGAAAAGTATTTTAAGCAACAGAAAAATTATCTTCCTTTCTTCATCCCTCTTCCTAAGCTCTTTCAGTGCAGTAGGAAAAACTCATTCCAATTTCTTTATTACATTAACTGCAGGAATATCTGACACAACTTTGTGAAACCATGACTTTGCTAATTCCTAGCCCAGTGGGAGAAACTAGTATGTTGTTTAAACTCTATTTTTTACTTATTCTAACAATTACCATTCCGAAACAGTAGATGATACAATAACCAAAGGATTAAATGTATATCACTAAATGTTTTCCTTTAAAAAAAAGTCAACAGAATATCTTCTTCAGTTGAAAATGAGGCACTTCAAAATATATTTCTTGAGATATAGGGCATCACTTCTTTCAATTCTATTTTGCTGCCTCGCCGTAAATATTCACTTAAATACTGTACCGTTCTGAAACTCGTAACAGTGTCTTGTACAGACATAGGTTTGTCCTCATATGAACAGATATGTAGTGTGTGTTACTGACATTCAAGAACAATTTCTAATAAATCATAACCGAATCAAATTGAAAAAAATTGTCTCTCAAAACTGCTCTTGAGACTGACTAGGTTTAATGGGTAGTCTAATGGTATAGTCTTATTTTACAGAATAAAAGAGTACTGCACCCTCAGAATACCTAGTAGGCCCCCATAAAAGCTATCATGCAACTCTTAATTAATATTTCTGTAGCCTGTATTTTCAATGTACTTATATGGACAAAATACAGACCATGTACTGCGGGGCAGGCAAACGGCTGTTTGCAGACCACAGATATCCAACCACAAGACAAACAGATGGCCAAAGAAACACTGCTAATTCCAAGTAGTCTCCTTCTCAGCCCCAGAACTGCAACCATGCAATCTAGTCTACCATGTTGAATTCCAGTTATTGTACTGAATTCACAGAGACAACTCATTAGATTAAGCTGTTTCGGGATTATGTTTTAGTACAGAATAAAAAGATTAATCACTCATTAATCCCCATGTAGGAAAATTCTGCAGGTGACAGCAAAAGGTAGATTAAAATGAGAAAACTAGATTTGACAAAGTTAAGAAAACACAGTAGAAAATTTCATGAAAAGGCCATCATGAAAAGAAAGAGTTCTCTCCTAATCACTGTAAATGAGACTGTTGACCCAAAAAGAAAAAAAATACATTTAGGATTAGTAGGAGCTGTAGAGTCAGCAATGTAAAATTCAGGAGTAATATAAAAATAGAACTGAAAAACAAAGCAGCCATCTCTTCATATTCAACAAACATCTATACATACTCACAGAAAAAAAAAGGGAGACACTCACCTCATCCCCTCCCCTGATAAAAAAGATATGACAATGGAATGGTTCATATTTTTGGGAGATGCAATACTCACCTATAAACTACATAGAATAGACTGACTATGTTGAAAAGATGAACATACAGTGATAAATCTAACAAATTTCACAAATTGAAAACCATTCTAGTTAAGACTGTATGGACAGACCTCTAGAATACACATGTTTCTAGAGCTATCATACCAAATCTGGATTTACCAAGAAGGATAATGATTACCCAAAAGAATCAGACCAAGAAGACAAAGTCAATGAGAATGCTAGTTAGAACAATTTTAGGTATTTTCATATACAATGGTCCAATAATAAAGTGGTAAATAGTTTGGAAATACAATTTCCACACTTTCAGGGATTATTTTGTGGAAGAATTGGTTGCACAGCAAATAAAAGGAAAAGTTGTTGTTAACATAATCTAATTGAATACAAGAAACTGAAATAAAAATTAAAACAGCTGAGAACTAAGCAATGCAGATTGTACTATAACGCAATTCTATATTCTGCAGGAGGAAAAAATACATCACTCTTAATTTTGGTAGAAGATATATACTAGGTACCAGGTACGATCAAAAGATTGAAGGTCAGAAGACCTTAAACTGAAAACCTAAAAACATAGAAATTTATCAAGGCCAGAGGGAACACACATGGGTTTCTGAGAACTGTAAGTACAAAATGAAGAAATTCTTAGAGGTACAACGAGTAATAAGATTGATTTCTTTTGGAATAAGAAATGTTTGGGGTTTTTTATTAATAGGGCTGGAAAACCACTTGCAAAAACAATTAAAATAACTTGATGGAAGAATTAAAAGATCATGGTATAAGGAGCACAGTTTCTGCAAAGGAAACTCAGTCCTCACTGATCTAAGCGTCAATAAAGTAAACAACAAATTGACAACATTTATACTTCTAAAAACATTAGAGCAACTCCTTTATGTTGCTGTAAAATAAACTAAAGCACAGTCTTAAGACCTCTGAATATGTTAATTTTCTACTGGAAATGTTTACCTATAATGAAGACACTATGAAAACTATGAAAGCCTCATCACACAAACCTTGTTCTAGGCCCACTACGTTTCCTGGCAGAAAAGTAATAGACAAAAGCAGTACCCTTTGCCAGCTGACTATCACTGAACCTTTCTTGCTCAGAAAGTTATAGCCTGAAGCTGGTTAACTCAGATTGGTTAGTATCAAACCATTCTGTTTCAGGCATGATGTTGGAGAATGATCTTTGAGCCTAACTTCAAAATATCTGAATGACATATATCACCTTGATCTATGACAATTTTGGGTTGAAGTTTAGATAGACAGAGGTCAATGATCTCTTTATGACACAAAGAGAACAAGTGTCCAGGGAATTGCTGTCACCTACAGTCACTCCTTGAGACATTGTCAGGCTGTTTGCAGATGTTAGCAAAAGTGAATAGAACTGTTCTCTGTAAGTCTAATACACCCAATTTTGAGAGCACGTTTAATTTTTCAGTGTCTGATAGTAATTGTAATTACTCTTTTTCCTGGAGAGGTCTCATGTTTGGAATCCCAAAAAAATGCCATTCTGTTATTGCTAATCTTCAAGGCACACATGGAATTTTTTAGGAAGTTATTAGAAAGAGGAGAGAGAGAAAGAGATTTGCTGTTGACACTGGCTATTTATATTTGAAAGACATATGATCATGTGTCTTTCACTTGTCTTTGCTTAATATAGGTTGATGCTTTAACTAATGTTGAGTAGAGTTGGGGCTGGCTCTAAAAAAAATGAGCCTGGCTTTAGCCTGAGTCATATGTACGATTTATTCTGAATAGGGAGCTTCTGATTGTTTCTCTGAAACCACATTCAGGGGCTGTGGAAGGAGAGAGCTGGCAAACACAGCTCAGCTTGTGGCTATAATATAAAACAACAAGAAAAATGACACTTGCAGCAAGCATCAGTTCACTTAATGAACACAGTATATGCTTATCAGATGTTCTGTGATCATCATGAAAGCCCGTTGGTCTCTAGATGAGTTTAAGGTGCTGACTATGACCTAACGAAAGTAATAAATAACCTGTGCCTGACCTACTGGAGAACTACCTTTCCCTCTATGAATTGCAGCTGCTTCAGTGCAAGTAGAAACAGGCCAGAGAAGAATCTCTTCCCTCCCCCCCCCCAAAAAAAACAAACCCAAAAAACAACCAAAAGGAACTAAGGAACCAGATTAGCCTGATTTCTGCACATGGGCAATCACAGCATCTGATGACCAGGATGCAAAGAGTCAACAAGGTACCAAAGATCTTCAATACCGTATTACTATATTAATGGAAAGTCAGTTCACATTTGAAATTGTGGCCTATTTCTTTTGAAGCAGAATACCTATAAGGTCACTGTTACATCTTTTTTTTCTCCAAATTAATGTATTTACTATTCAAATACCGTTCTTTTTTTATTGCCAAAATTCTGAAAATGTTGCATCAAAACTTCTTATGCAACAACCATTTTTCCACTGAGCTATGCAAGAGAACACCCAATTGTCTACGTATTCACTTTGAGACCAGTAAGTACATTAAATGCTATTTCTATAGCATGATCTGACTGTCACTCCATATGAAACTATAAATAATGCAATGTTGAAAATATGAGAGAAATGAAACATAAATTTACCTTTTAAGAGGAGCTACTACTTAACGTTTTTAAAGATTTCTTTTGTACTTGAAAGACAATAAGAAAGGTTTTGATTTTCTATATACCATTCACAGAGGTTTAACTATATATCACATAAATGCTTTCAGTTTTTATCCAAATGTGCTGTTAAATTACCCATGTAATTATCCCAAGAGAAATCATTATACTTTTTTATTGTTAATTTCATTAACACTTTAGTGGGAAGAGTTTGGTTGTATTTAAATTCAGCTGTCAGAGTCTTTATTAGTACAATTAAAGGGATCATTTCAGTATTATTCTAGAGGGTGGATTTTTTTTGTGGGGGTGTTTAATTACTGAGTTAAAGCAACAACAGAAACTTAATGGGAAAAAATATAGGCAATAATCTATGGTCAAACTTGAAACAAAATACAATTCTCCCTGATCCCAATAGTAAAATCTGTTTTAAAATATACTGCCATTAAAATGAAATTACAACAGTTCTTTCTAAAATGGGTGACATGACATGACAGCTGTATATACTTTAACAAGCCCTCCAATAACAAGCAGTAGCACTACATTGAGTAATCAGATAAAATCTGTTACAGATATATCTTAAAGACAGGTATATTCAAATATCTGCTTACAGAGCCTCGTAAAGGCAAAGCAGATATCACTTTTGATATACCACTATTATAACACCTTATTACTTCATCAATAAATGTAGCACCATTGCTTCCTTGCCTTTTGTGTGCATTACAGTGTTGCTGAGCCAGCAGGCATTATACTTATATACAGTTCCATTGATCTAAATTAAATAAGACCAAAGTAACTTTGCAACTGGCAATCCAGGAATAAAAAAGTGGAGAATATGGACTGCAAATTAATTTCTAGATATGAAGTTCAAAACTAAGGCAGATGTGCTAAAGAGGGAAAAAGAAGATCAGACTACTTCTATAAAGAAATTCCTCATCCCAGATGAAGGCAGGACAATGATCTCATCTGCTTCAGATTTTAGAGAAGGATTTTTATTATCTTGAGCATTCATATTTGGAAAAAGATGAGAATTAGGGAGACCAAGGAATTAGCAAATACAAAAATCCAAGCAAATTCATATTCATTGCTCTTTGACAGAATAAAATTAATTTTTATCTACAGGGAGTATATCAATGTAAGGACAATCTGGGGGAAAAAAATTAATGGGGAGGTAAAAGACCTCTGACTAGACTCCCCTTCATTCCAGGGGATCCACAGAGTTTAAGGAAGAATGATGTGGAAAAATTGTATGGAAGTTTCATTCTTTGACTTCTTATTATGGGTTTTTCCCATCAGTGCAGGTGAAAAATCTAATGCAGGTTGATTAAATAATAAAACCTTCTAAGTAATTTCACTTTAAACATTTTATGACTGTCTACATTGCAGCACTACAGCATAACTGAATCTTTGTTCCAGATAATTTTTGTACTAGAGGAAAGGACTGGAAAATCATGAAGAAAATGGCCATTCATTCATACGCAGAAAATCCCTGTATTAATTTTTTTTCTTTTAAAGCTTTTGTGCACATTTTATGTGTACAAAAATTTATAATATTAAAACTATTTATACTTATCATTGCAATCAGAACTGTGCCCATTTAAATGAACTTGTTATTGTATTAAAATGAGCAAAAGATGAAAACAGTATCAGGGGTTTTTTTTGTTTTCTAAACTGAGTACTATTCCTTAAACAAATATTTTTGTTTAAAAAAAATCAATAATAAAAAAACATTCCAGGGTTGGTATTTTCAAGTAAAATGGAAAGACAAAAGTTTAAGAATGTTTATAGATGTGTCTAGTTTAACAGTTTCATGTGTTGGATGTGACTTTCACAGTCTGTTGGCAGTCTGCAGGAAAGCCATCACACCTGTGACTTGGTTGTTGATTAATGAGTCTTTCAACTCATCGCTACCATCTGAAGAAGGGCCGTGGCCTTTCTAAGCTTCACTGGTTTATTCGCCTTCAACTGTAGTCCTACCAAGGTATCTTCCATAAAGAAAATCACACCTGGTTAAGGCTAATGAAAACCTCAATATGTCATTTTCTAGACAAGTCAAAAAGCATGTAAAACTAGACAAAAGATGTATTCAAGCAACATGAATGCAGTTTTGTCATAACCTGTCAATCTAAAGACTAACATAAAAAAGCTTTCTTCAATGACATTTTCCAGTGTCAACTATTAGAATGACAATTCTGAATTCCCTCTTTGCTACATGATGCACGATGCATAATGGTTTCCCACTCTTCACAAAGACTAAATTTTGTTGTTAGATCCCATAAAGAAGTTTACGGGGGGGGGGAAGCAACAAACAAACAGTTTTTCTGCGCCATATTATCAGTCAG
Source organism: Platalea leucorodia (assembly GCF_965183815.1). Taxonomy (NCBI): domain Eukaryota; kingdom Metazoa; phylum Chordata; class Aves; order Pelecaniformes; family Threskiornithidae; genus Platalea; species Platalea leucorodia. The sequence goes on from NC_138858.1 coordinate 86,329,425, forward strand.
CATCAGAAACCCCCAAATCACAGTGTCTCTGCAGTTTTAAACTGACTGCTCACATCACAGAACCTAGTAAGCGCACATGTGAAACTGCCCAACTCTGCTGTATCTTCAAAACTGTATCATGATTGCAAAACTTTCAACGGCATTTTGACTCTGACAACTGGGCCTGTGGAGGCAGTAAGATCTTTGGGACTTACCATCCTTTCTTAAGCAATTAGCTGTTGAATCAGGGTGAGCCAGGCAGGACAGAGGAAGTTCATCCAGGAAAGCCACGTGAGAAAGCCAATAACCTGTAGGAAAGCTGTAGCTCTGAGAGAGCAGTTACAGCTATGAAGGTCTGTCATCTGCACAGTAGCAGCCACGAGTCCTTACCACTTGCTTTGTGGTAGCAACAGCAAATATTTCAAGGTTAAGAGAAAGTATATAGCTGTTCCCCATCTCCTTCGGAGGAAAACTAATGGGCCTACCATTTCCTAAGAACACTGCAAGGTAATTCAAATTAGCTAAGCAATTAAGTATAAACCTGAGCCACCTCCCCTTTGTTGCCACCTAGGACTGTACACATCAACAGTTCCCACAGATCAAATACTATGTGGTAGCTTTTAATTCTTAAAATTTAGTCAAAAGAGCTAGGTTCTACTCTTGGCTTTGCCACAGACTATTTTTGCAATGTAGAAGAAACCTTAAAGGTGACTGCAGAACCAGATTTTCCATCTGCTTAACTTTGACATTAATACTTCCCCCTCTACCTTATAGGGGATTTGCATGTCTCAACTCATTACAGCTTGCAAATAAATTGAGATCCCTGTATGGAAATTGAATTACTCTGCATTACTAGCGCTTTGCGGAAAATCCCTTATCTAAAAGAAGGAGAAAGAAGAAACAATGGGTTGGTGTGCAAAACAGACTTTCAGCTTGTTGGCTTGTGTCTTGCAGCCTCTTCCTTTGTAGGTGTAGCAGAAAGCCTATAAATGAGATGAGTAGCAAAGCCAGTGTGTACAGTTAGGGTAGTCAGTACTCTGCATGCATTAATACACATTTAGAGCTTTTGTACACACTTATGATCACTATATATCTATTAAGGATGAAAACTTGAATCAGAAAGGCTCAGAAAGAGGGACAACAAACGAACTGATAAGAAGACAAACATGGTTATCTCCACTTAAGAATCCTTAATGAGCAACAGGATGCGATACAGAATTGAAAGGAAGGCAAATTATTTGCAGATGAAAGGAAATACCTACTTTTAAGGAAAGTCAGCCAGGTCATGGGATGCCAGTCACCAGGTTAATTAGATAGTGACATAAAATGTCCAAGTGTCACACTTCCAAATAAGGATTTGTGGTTGCAGTATACAAAAGTATCTAGTTATGAACGAAAGATATATACTTTTAGAGAAACCAGTAAAATGTGAATCCTAACAATAAATGCATATAAGCATTATTTACACTACTACATGGCATTTACTTAGCATTTTTTCCATCAAAACATATGAAAGGACATAAAAATGTGGACAAACGTTACCTACTTTTAAATCGGGAAACCAAGATATAGTGAGACATTAGAAGAATGGGGTTTAGCTGACAGGCCTATGCTCTAGCCAATAAGCTGTGCTTAATACACTTTTGAATGCCAAACATGTATCACCAATACTATTTTTTTTTTTTTTTTTTTTTTTTTTTTTTTACTTTTTCTAGAGGCTGGGTTTGAGCAATAGAAACAGCATCAAATTAGAATGAAACCTTATTTAAGCAATTTCATAATTGTTACTTCAAAGAGAGCTGATAAGTATATACTTCTATATCCTATGTAGGCAAAGGCCTTATCATAAAGGACTTCCAAGTATTAAAAAGGAGCTCACATTAACTAAGGTTAACTGGGATATGGCAGTCCCTTCCTTTTTAGCATCTTTTGTTGGAGAATGTTGTTGGAGAATATTGTTTTATTCATAGGATTCATCAACATGTCTGGAGGAGAGAGAGAGACTGCTAACAACCAGAAAAGCCTGCATATGGGAAGTCTCACCTTTAGCTGCACTTACTTGTGAAATTCATGCTACAACTGTATACATAATAGTGGCTGGAGTGGCATTCAAACAGTATGTAATACAGGGTACCGTCTTCCCTCTTGCTTACCTATCTACATTCTGCCACCAATGCTTTAAAACTGCCAGGCAGGGAACTAAGCCTACTTCTGACAGGTCCTTTAAGGTCAGAGTACAGTTTCATTAGCTATGTCAGAAGAGGATAAGCAGATGGAGGATTATCCTTATGTTGACGGATGTGACATATACCTTGTTATTGACCAACTCATTTATGGAAAAGGGTCCTTGCTTATCCAGAAAGGTCAAAAATCAGATTTTCCTCAAAAACCCAATGGCTTTTTTTTGGTACATCCAGCACTAGGGTCTAAACCTGACTCTGTGATCAACCAAGAGACATGCAATATTCGATTAATACCTTTCACCTGCTTCTTTTGATACAGAAACAATGGGATAATGTCTTTCATAGCTTCCCATTCATTTTAGAAAGCCTGTTCTCACATACATTATAAGGGCATCCATTATAATCTCACCAAGCACGTGGTGATTACTGCAGTATTAATGGCATCCCAGTTCTTCACCAACATGTCATTAAGAGTTGACTTGTAGCTGTAACAACAATACGGATTTCCAATATCCAGCAATTTGGATACAAAAGCTCTAGGAGCATCTGTAGTTTAGAAGAAGGACTGACTAACACATCCAAAAGTACACTAGACGTAACACTGGCATCCTCTGCCATGCAGATATGGCCTCTGTCTTGGCACCGTGCCAGTAACTGCTCTTCCACCATTTGTTTCTTCTATGAAGAAAATTGTTAGAGAACTTCCTACCTTTTCATATCCTTGGTATTTTCACTCATTTCTCAGACTTGGACTTTTGTAGAGTTGCATAAAAATTCTTTCATAAACAACAAAGCACATGCAGTTTGCTGACATTCTTTTCAATTTCAAAACTACATAATACATTTTTCCATGTGTTGATAAACTGGATTTTAAAAGAGCATTTTCTGGATATCTAGATAATCAACAACACAATGAATATAAACATTTTCTATAAATAGTTCACCATATGGCTACCATTATCAACAGATGGTGTCTGTGTATCCACTAGAATATACAAGAGCTATGCAGATTTTGCCCTGCAATCATTCAAAATTCTAAACAAGAATTTTTTACTTAATTTCAATTTTATTAGGCTTAATCAATGTGAAAACATATAATTTAATCACCTAACTCTAGTATGGGGAACAAATGCCACAACTATATTAACAAATTTATTTGCAAAAGTTAAGTAGACAGTCCTCACCCAATACAGCCAAAAGGATTTCAAAAAAGAGAGACACTAGGTACAAGATCAGCTTCCACAGCATAAAGAGATCTTCTTAATCCTAGGGCAACACCCTGCTGCCAGTGATAGTCTTTACCTTTCTAAAAAGCAACTTCACTTGCAAATAGCCCAGTAGTTTGTCAGACAGAATGCAGCCTCGACTATGTTAGGAAAATTTCTGGAGTCCGAAGAATGTGAGAGTTTGTGTATGTTTTGCAGCAGATGTTACTAGAAAGCCTACATATTTTATCCAGTTTTAGTAGAAAACAAAACCATTAATTTTTATAGTTTCCTTAAAGCCAATACATAAACAATTCCAGGTTTTATATTCTGCTTTGAGAAGCTGCTGGGCAGTTGAGAATATCTATCAAAGGAACACATGATTCGAAGTAAATCACTTGGTCTATCTAGTTTCAACTTAAAACTACTTAAACTCATATCACTGTGCAAACACTTTCTGGAAAACTCTTCTTGAGCTACACTGGTTTATCTGTTGGAAATCATCTTCGAACTTCCAGTCTAGACCTTTTTCATGGCAGTTCTTATCCACTTGAACAAATATTTGTTTTAACTTGTATAATTTTTCTAACTTGGTACTGTTTCTCACCTGATGCATTTATGGTAAACTAACATATTCCCCTCGGTTATTAAGTTGTTATGCTTCCTATGCTTAAGATCTTGTACCTGACTGTCATTGGCTTTGCCAGTCATGAGTTCTTCTCTGTCTGTTCCTGTAGCTCCCAGAGTGTTCCTGCTCACATGCATACCCCCACATCTTTCCAACCAAATCACTACTTATTGCCCTGCGCTGGCACCAGTGCTCCGTGAAACTTCCCGATGTGCAGAGGAGGGAATCCCAGCCATTCCTCCTCAGAACAGCAAATTACTGCAATATTGGAGAATAGCTTCATGTGTTACAAAAATGTCTCAGTTGTTTCTCGTAATTATAGTGAGTGGAATGTAGTTATTCTCTATAGTATTGTATTCAATGCAACTGGAAGTCCTGTAGAACTGCAGAAGGAAGGTGACATCTCAAACCCCAGCAAACCATTGATATCTTATAAGTTTGTACAAGTTGCTGAGATACTTCTCTGAAAATAAATGATCAGGAAGTATTTAAATTATATATCAGTATAAAGGAGAGTACATAAAGAAGAAGGGTAATGTATGGTACTGTGCTTTGGGTTTGTGCCTCAGTGTTGACAACACACCAGCATTTTGGCTACTGCTGAGCAGTGCTTGCACAGCGCCAAGGCCTTTTCTTTTTCCCCACTCTGTCCCCCCAGCAAGTGGGCTGGGGGTGTGCAAGAAGGCGGGAGGGGGGACAGCCAGTACAGCTGACCCAAAATGACCAAAGGGACATTCCATGCCATATGAATGTCATGCTCAGCAATAAAAGCTGGGGAAAGGAGGTGGAAGGGGGACAACCAGGGTTATGGCGTTTGCCTTGCCAAGTGACCACTACATGTGGTCAGCTCACCACAGTCACTAAGGTATTTTCAAATATGATAATATAGAATCACAGAATCGTTAAGGTTGGAAAACACCCTTAAGATCATCGAGTCCAACCGTTAACCTAACACTGCCAAGTCCACCACTAAACCATGTCCTCAAGCACCACGTCTACCCATCTTTTAAATACCTCCAGGGATGGGGACTCAACCACTTCCCTGAGCAGCCTGTTCCAATGCTTCACAACCTTTTCAGTGAAGAAATTCTTCCTAATACCCAATCTAAACTTCCCCTGGTGCAACTTGAGGCCATTTCCTCTCATCCTATCGCTTGTTACTAGGGAGAAGAGACCGACCCCCACCTCGCTACAGCCTCCTTTCAGGCAGTTGTAGAGAGCCATAAGGTCACCCCTCAGCCTCCTCTTCTCCAGGCTGAACAACACCAGCTCCCTCAGCCGCTCCTCATAAGACTTGTGCTCTAGTCTCTTTACCAGCTTCGTTGCCCTTCTCTGGACACGCTCCAGCACCTCCATGTCCTTCTTGCAGTGAGGGGCCCAAAACTGAACACAGTATTTGAAGTTCAGCCTCACCAGTGCTGAGTACAGGGGGACGATCACTTCCCTAGTCCTGCTGGTCACACTATATGCACAGAGATACTGGTCAGACAGTTAAAAAGAAGAGATCATAGTTGATACAATAAACTGCAGAAATAGTTTCAACATGTTGATTTAGCCAGACAGTAACAATTTTTCCTTTATGAGCAGGACAGTGATTAAAAGCTGAAATACAGGTGAATTAAACAATAACTAAAAGCACATGGTCGTCTTGTCTTAATATATGTATTAGAGGTAAGGAACTCCCATTTGGTCCTGAAATATCTAAGGATGTACAAGTGAGTGCCGAGATTCGAAAAAGCAGCATGTATCTGTCTAAGTATGCAGGACATTTTTAAAAAATAAATAAAGTACTATAAATTAGCTGAATGTTAATGGGCTTATTATCAAAAGATGTTATTTCAAGTATAATTGAAAAGTATGTTTTAACTTCTATTCTTGCAGCTCAAACTATATGCAAGAAAAAGAATCAGAAGTAAACTAGAAAGGGAAGGAATCCATCTATATATCCCTTTTCTTCCTGTAAGGAAAGCTTCTTTATAGTTTCTAAAGGTATGAACTGTAAGTAGGGATGAACATTGTTTTCTATGTTACTGCTTACTGCTCATTAATAGGCTTTTCCTGATAGCGTTCTATATTTGATAACCTTGAAATAAAACAATATCATTAACCATCCACATCTTTCATTTGAAAAATTTCCTAAACGCTTTTACTTTGAGGATCATAGGAATGCGTGGATTAGATTCACATGCTCATGTGGAGCCAACAATGAGTAGTACACAACAATTCATTCTCTTTTTAACCAGTCCTAAAAGCCTTTTACTTTCCCCTAACCACCAACCAATTAATTTGCCTACCGCTTGCTGGCTCTGGGACAATGCTCCCATAACCCCCTCCCACCTAACTCAGTCATTAACTAGGTTAGGGGAGCATTTCCCTTGTAAATGTGTCCCCTAAGCATTTTTACTTTTTTTCCACCAAAGAGAGAGCAGATCATACTTATTTTACTTCATAAGTAATGGACAGTATTTATCTTTAAATATAAAAAAGGAAATAGACCCCAATATCACTGTGAACAGGTAAAAATATTTTTGCCTGCACAGAAGTAACTGATAAGGGAAAGCTTTAGCATGTGTTAAAGAAAATAATAATTAAAGTATTATGGCACTCCACTTTATAAACTGATGGTTCTGACTCTTTTCAAGTAGTGCCCTTAATTTTGTTTAACTCATCTGTCCTGGTTTCAGCTGGGATAGAGTTAATTTTCGTCTTGGTAGCCGGTATGGGGCTGTGTTTTGGGTTTAGGATGAGAACAATGTCGATGATACACTGATGCTTTGGTTCTTGCTAAGTAGTGCTAAGCTGTCTCTGAATAGGTGCGAAGTGGCGCTCACACTGGTCAAGGACTTTTCAGCTTCCCCTGCTCTGCCGGGGGCACAAGAAGCTGGGAGGGGGCACAGCCAGGACAGCTGGCCCAGACTGGCCCAAGGGCTATGCCATACCGTATGACGTCATGCTCAGTATATAAGCTGGGGGAAGAAGAAGGAAGGGGGGGGCATTGGGTATGATGGTGTTTGTCCTCCCAAGTAACCATTACGCGTGATGGAGCCCTGCTTTCCTGGGGATGGCTGAGCACCTGCCTGCCGATGGGAAGTAGTGAATGAATTCCTTGTTCTGTTTTGTTTGCGTGCACGGTTTTTGCTTTGCCTATTTAACTGCTCTATTTCATTTTACTTCAATTATTAAACTGTTCTTATCTCAGCCCACGAGTTTTCTCCCTTTTATCCTTCTGATTCTCTCCTCCATCCCACTGGTGAGGAGTGAGCGAGCGGCTGCGTGGTGCTTAGTTGCTGGCTGGGGTTAAACCACGACATCATCTCAGGAGGCAAATACTAGAAACAGAATGGATCCTTCATAAACAGGAGGTCAAAATAATCACATCCCCATTCAGCTTGAACCTTAGCTCCTGAGCACAAGTAAGGCTGAGACTTATGCAATTTTAGGAAGGAGCATGAAGGATCACCTAAAGATAGGGCTCACTTGAGTCATTGCAAAGCTTTCTTGAGTAGCCATGAGACCAGCTAGAATTGGCCTAGCCAGCTGGAAAACACGTAGATGTACTTTAGTTATGCTAAAAATTAAGTCACATAAAGACAAGCTGTGTTGGAGATGCTGGTCACTATAGCAGATATTGGATTAGCAGTTCTACTTAATGATCACAGATCGTTTAACCCCATTGTTGGTCTGTAACGTAGAGAAGAGTGGTTTAAATAATAAATCCATGAGCTAATCATTAATGGCTTGCATAATGTCACTTCTAGATGAGAATTTCCATATCATGCAGAAGGGCAATGAATGGAGACACTTTCAAATTAGGAAGGATGACAACAATTAGGGCACTTACTTATTAAATAAAAAAAAAAAAGCAACAATAGATGGTATGACAAAGGCGTGAAATACAGAGAAGGACAGAGAAGGCATATACATCACTTCTTTCTAAACTCCATAAAGAGATCAAAAGAAAAATGAAATGTGTTTCAAGATATCAGAGAAGATGAAATGTCCACAGAAAACGTTCCCTCTGCAAATCACAGCAGTCCTCTCTGCTCCCTTTGGCTCGTATTGATGACATCAACATGAAGGGAAGTTCAAGAACCAGCTTGAGTCTAAGACTTTCTACTAGAATCTCTTTTAAAAGGGCAAACTACTTCATTTTTAATGAAGGACAAGTGTTAGCAATCAGCAGGAGAACTATCAAAGAAAAAAAAATTAGTACTAAATTGTCTCTGCCATTTAACATAAAAATGACACTACTGGTACAGACCAAAAAGTCCACAAAGTCCCATATTCTGTCTGGTAGTGGGTAACAGAGCACATAAAGACGAGAACTGAATGGCACATTTTCACCACCGTCAATTTTTTGTGCAATTGCATTAAAATCTTGGAAAATAACAGTTTGGGTGGGGAAAGAATGAATGATAGCAAAATTAAGAAAGAAGGCTAGAAATAGACTGTACAAATATTTTATACATGAAATGAAGGAAAAATTAAATGTTTAAGACTAACTGCTAGCAATAAATTGGGAAAATGGCATAAAAAAACCCATTAAAACATTTTTGGCATGCAAATTCACACACTTCTGAAATTGCCACTCTAGTTTCTAAATAGAGAAACAATTCAGTTTAAAAGATGAATGATATGACCATATTAGATATCATCAGGACGATTCAGAATTAAGAAGGGAATGTTAAACTTAGTTTGCAACATGTAAGTGTTCACAATATAAGTGCCAAATATTGCAGAAAAAATACTCATTTTTTCCACATACAACTTTCTGAATTTAACAAATTGCTATTTCCAAATTTAACAAGTATCAGTTCTGCATTAAATATATCTGCTTATCAATTAAGCAGTTAAATTTTACAAGTAAAGAAGTGTTAAAATAGTAAAATAAGTTCCATTAGTTAAAAACTATTAATGAAATATTTTCAATTTCTAGCTATACTTGTCCATGCCCTCAACTGAATTTAAGATTCATTGCAACTTGAGTAAACATCCCCTAAGTTCTGTGCTATACAGCTGAAATCTCCCTGAGCAGTATAAGTTTGCAAAAGCTACTAATTTCTTTTTAAAGCACTATTTAAGGGCAATATCAACATACATTCAGGTCTCAGACAGAAAGAATGTATTAGGTTCCTCAAAATAGCAATTGAAAACCATCTTTGTATGGATCAAATACACTAGAGAATAAGCATCTCCATTTTAAAATTGCATATTTAAAAATAAATGTATAATTTATTTTATAAATTTCAGCAGTAAAATCTTCGTGTATTGACTATTATAAAGTAAAAAAGACAACAGGGAAGTGCAATTATTTGTCAAAATCCCATTACATTACCTGTGTGCCAGCAGCACCCTGAAGGTCATCTGATTCAGTCCCAAATAACTTGGCAGCAAGTTTGACCAATCCCAGTTCCATTCAGTAATGGTTGACTGTTGATACATGGCAAGAAGCTATTGTTAGTTATTAATCAGTGTTAATATGATCAGTAAATTAAACCTCCAGCTGTGATATACTAACCAAGAAGGAGGGGGGTCTAGAACAAGGACTTAGACAGATGATATCAATCATGTCTACAGAAGAAGGTTTTTATTCCAATAAGACAGCAATTAATTTATAAATCCATTTGGGGATGTAGCCATTATTTATAAAAAGATAAATCAATTTTTTGAACTGTTATTCTTCCAACTGTTAATGGCATTCTGCCCAACCACTTTGTCTGAGAGCTTGACTCTTTGTTTGAAAAGCAAAATAATTGGCAACTTTTTATGTAACAGCAATTTACATTTTCTGCTGTCAGCAAAAAGTTTGTCATGAAAAACTTGGTATAGCTGGAATTCAAGATGTAACCTGTACTGTAATTAGAGTGACAGTTTACTTGTCTATTGTTTTGTAAGGCACTCCAGTCACCAGATGGTTATTATAAACAGCAGTAAGTCTAGATAATATGAACAAATATAACTCCATATTGCTTATTTAATAAATAAAAGCAATCTACAATAATGGTGGGCAGACAAAAGACCACACACAACATTCTTATGTTTACAAAACAGTAAGTCCTGTTGCATAATATTAATTTTCATTGTCAGTAACGGTCAAGTAGTGACTACAACATTCTTGGGAGGAAAAAATTCAAAAATTATTGTGATAACACTAAAACAGCACTGAGTAGTTTAAAAAAAAAAAAAAGATGAAGCAAGTCAAAACAATGGAAATAAACCTAAATAAGAAAAGTATATCTTGTAGTGCGTCTTCTTCTTACAGACAGCACTTCGTTCTTCTGGGAGAGCAGAATCAGTGCAATCCCTCCTCTTCCTTCCGTCTTTATTTTATTCCCTTCCTTCTTTTAATTTAATTTTGTCCTTATCCCTCATCTTTGGCATGCACTTAAAAGTAATGTAGAAAAATACATGTGAAATACAGAGTAAGAAAGGGAGACAACAGTAGCAAAAGAAAGAATAATATAGTGTGAAAGTGGAAAGTGAATGAAGAAGTAACAGTGAATATCTGATAAACAAGAAATAATGGAAAAAGAGTCAACTGAGAGAACAGTGGGAGTAGAGTAACACAGGGGGAAAAACAGGCAACTCTTATACACTGAATTAAAAATAAATAAATATGGAGGAAGTACTTGTAAAATCAAGAGGGATAAAAAGGAGAAAATAAACAGCCAGTAGCAACAGTCATAAAAACAAATACGAAAATTAATAAGTATACCAGATAAAAATTCAGCCCACCAGACTGACCAGTTCTGCGAAAAAATAAAGGATCAGTTTGAAATAAGTCACTTCAGGAAAGGAAAATAATTTCTTTGTAGCATTTTTCTTCGTTGATACTGTTGAGGAGTTGCATAGCCTAGACTTAATCTTATCAGACAATAGAGGAGCAGCAGCACTGGCAGAGATTGAGGTGTCAGGACAAATTGATAAAATCAAGAGCAACAAGTTACTAGGACCAGATGGTGATTATTCAAGATTTTTACAGGAATGTAAGAATGAAGTGGCTGAATTGTTAACAGAAATGACACACTTCCTAGAATCAGCTACTGAACTAGAGGATTGGAAGGTAAGAAATTTACATATCGTTAATAAAAATGCTAGAGTTGATCTCAAAATAGCGGTTCAGTGGCCTTTGTTTCAGGAGCAGTAAAATTTGTAGAAATTACGATTAAGTATCTTGCTAAGTCCCTAAACGACAGGGACAAAGTAGGAAAACTTCAGAACAGAAAAGTCAGCCACCCTAATGTACTGCAATTTTTACATATACCAGCAAACAATACATGGAATGTTTACTACAAATTATCTTTAAAAAGCTTTTGAAATAATTTATTTTAAGAAATCCTCTACTGAGAAAGCTAAGAGCATGTCTACACTGTGTACCATAGGCATGCTCTTATATTGTTATATATTATATTATTATATATTATAATATGTTATATAGCATAGTGTAACACATTCTCTGTTTAGAGCAGAACCAGCTCTCTGGACTCACAACCAGTACTGCCACGCCTATTCCAGCTGGCCCTTCTAAGAGAAAAGTTTTAAGAAACAACACATAATTAAATCATTGACAAAATACGTTGTGAAACCAGTAGCTTGTTGGGACTTAGAATTTATAAAAGGATAAAATGTTAGTTGATGTATTAAAAACACATCTAATTACAGTACATTTAAAGAAAATCAAGAAATTAATCATGGATTCTAAACTCCTAAGCTTCATGGCAGTTGCCAACCAGTAAGAACTTAAGAAGAACTACATCCTTTGAGAAGAATAATTGTCCCTTGCCAGTGCTCTGGCATCTTCTATAGGTACTGGTAATAGTCTTCACAGGAAACCAGACACTGAGCTATACTGACCACTATTTTATAAACAGGCAGTCCCAAACCACTACATAAATTTCCAATGTTATGGTAAAGGGAATTAAATTAGGTAATAATATTGTTAAGCTGAGGGAATAAGTCTGTCATTGTCAAAAACGTGGTTGGCACATGGTACTTTAAGGATCATGATCTACTCTTTTTTTCTTTTAATTTTAAGATACTTTTCCATATTCAGGTAATAGACTTTTTGCGAAAAGTTTACAAAATCCAAAGCAATTTAATATGAACTATCCCTTGTCATCTGTTGATTAATAGAGCACTGCGAACCTGTCATGTAGCAGAGGAATTCTGCCCTGAGTTGTCACTACTTGAAGGTCTTATTCTACCAGACTATTAATGAATTGAGAATTGAGGCATGGTAAACTATTTTCTGCATTTCAAATTGGAATAAGTGATTCTGTAGCCCCTTAAATTCTATCAATTTAAGACATACATGAAGGGACTAGTGGAAGGAAAAAAAGATACTTTTAAAGCATGTTCCTCTGGAGTGAGAAGCCTTGTGAAATTGGTATTAATCTCCTTTTTCAGGATATTAACACTTTTATTGCAACATGACAATGATTAAGCATTCATTAAACAAGTACAGAGGGTAAAACAAACGAACAAACAAACAAATCAGATACTTTACAGCAATACACCTGGTGAAATAGTCCAAAATGCTCAAAACTGGGAAAGGAGATTACACTACTTAAAAGCAGAGCTGTATTGAAAAAGGATGTCTTTCTACCACAAGTCTGTAAAATGAATTTCATGCCACTGTAATACCATTTCTTTTTAAATATTTGAAATTGAGTGGTAGAATCAAAACTGTAGATGATGGATTAGGAAGACTTGAGAAATCATAGAATCATAGAATTGTCTAGGTTGGAAAGGACCTTCAAGATCGTTGAGTCCAACCGTTAACCTATGATGGTGTAAGATTTTTTAAGTGTCCAAGTGCTATCAGAAACTACATACCATTTTGTGTAATGAATTCGTCATGTGGTGCTCTGGCAGAGATTTAGGCAACTAGATCTATTTTCTTTAATTGTTACATTATCAGGAAACTAGTTTCTATAACTAAATTATAATCCTTTACATATCACTAACATGGCTTAATTAAAAACAGAGAAATGGATGCTTTCATTTTTTTGTCTGTTTTTTCTCCTGCTTATTCTCACTGTTCTGGTAAATCTCTGTATTTCCAAAGCATCCTTTACTTTACTCTTCAACACTTCTGTGAAAGACTCATCAGGAAGATTCTAAACGTGCACTTGGAGTTTTACCATGATTTTTCAAAGGACTAAGATTAGCCCTATGTACCATTACACAGATGTAATAAATGTCAGTGCTACTAATGTGCTTTCCTTCACTATACTGAACCAACACGGAAAATCTAAGTAAATGCAAATTGCTGTTATATGCAATAATTCTGATAAAAGAAAAGGACAATAATGGCTTTTTTAACATCATGCTATTCTAGAAGGTGCCCTCATTAGATTCCTGAGTAATAATATTCCTTTGCACTTCATCAAATGTGAACGCATGTAATTAATTCCACTTTCATAATTTCAGTCTCTGTCATTATCATGATCATAATAAGATCAACAAGTAAAAATTATACTGTAACCAACATTTCAGATTTTCACAAACCTGATTGAACACTTTTACACAAGATTGTCTGTACACCTGGAAAGGGTTGAAGACAGGCTGCTCTTCTCTGCCCATCAGTGTCAAAGGCTGGCATTGACTGGAGGTAACATCATCTTCAGAAAAATTCTCACGAGACAGCTGCTCTTTCAAATATTCCTTTTAGAAGAAAAAACAACCACAAAACAGTATGTGCCACCCAGCTTTCTAAGTGAAATTTGTTTAAATTTCAAGCATAACTTTACAGTGTGCTTGACAGAATTTCCTTGTATTACAGGAGAGAATAAGTAATCTCTTACAAAATGGAAGCATTTTTAAGAGTAACACCATTTTACAAACAATAAATAACCTCCATGAACATCCATCCAACTGAAGCAAATCAGAATAATCTAAGCTATTGTTTTGAAATTGTCATCAAATTATATGTATCAGTTCTCATCTAGTATACATATATTAGGTATATGTGGAAGTGAAAAACAAATGTTTTCTATGAGCTATCCTAATGTTTGATGGCTATTATATGATTTATTTTACATGACAAAGTATACACAAATATTTAAAGTTATTTTTGGACAGCATTAAATAGTTACTACATAACTATAAATTTATTGTTTGATGAACATGTTCAAACCAGTTATTTAAGCACAGGAAATAAAAATTCTGCCACTATTTAAAGCTATTTTTAATTGTTTAAGCATTCAAAGAATACAAGTAATTTATGATTTACATGGCAATTTTAGAAACTATACTGTAACAGACACATGATTATTTTGGCCACAATCTTTTCTGTTTTCACTTCTTAAACTACTATGTAAATAAATCATCATTGCATGCCAATAAAGTGTTTTGATTAAATAGAACCATTTTACAAAGAGCTAGATAATGAAACACTTACAGATCTATTTGCTGGAAGGACTACTGTGATTAAACAGTTTATTGTTATTAAAATGAAGTCCATAATGATAGGATTGCCATAACATTGAGCAAGTACTCAAGGTGAGTCTGCATTAAGATGGGTGGATGCAAATGCTCCTCTTACTTTGCAGTACTACTAAGATGATAAAAATTTTCAGACACAGGTGAGGGAACATGTAAACTAGCTGCCAAGGCACCCTGTGCTCCTCAGTGAGTCTTTCTAAAAGAATAATTTCATCATCGCTTTAAACTGATCCAACTGTGGTCTGGCCTGAAAGGCACAAGTTCCCTCCCAATCCACATAGACTGTAGCTGTTTCTCCCTTATGTTGGCACTAGCATATGTTGTGAAATCAGCCAGAAAAACGAAAGGTTTCAGCCAGATAAACAAACCACACGATTTCTCCTACTAGTACAAAAGGGGGTCTAGGAGTGGGAAAGCACAAAGGCAAGAGAAAGAGCAGGACTGTCTCTCTCTGCTGGTTGCAGCCAATTGTCAGGACTGCTTAAGACAATCATGAAATCATCTAAGTGTATTTAGAAAAAAAAAAAAGTCAGAGCTTTTTTGCTTTAAGATAACAGCGTAATCCAGCTGTGAAAACACACCTTAAGTCTCTTATCTACTTTTTTCTCAGCCTACAAAAATGTTTGGGTTTTTTCCCATTCATTCATGACTTCATGCCATAAGAAAGATTTTAAAGTTGTGGTGAAGGGGGTTATTCAAAAGCTATTGCTATACATTTAAAAATTTTTAATAAATGTACTGCCTTCCATGGCCACATTTTCACAAAATCTGTAGACAGGTCTAAAGCAAACCAGCCCTCTGGATGTCCCAGAGCCAGTAGAAGCAGATTCTGTTGATTTTTCGGTAGAGATACTGGAAATTGCTGTCCATGCCTGCTAGGATTTGAACATTCCAAGTGGTATACAGCTCACCTTCCAGTACAGGCGTTTTTCTGTCTTTAGAATACTGTGGATTTATGTTTTGACAAAGAGCCTTATTCAACACAGGTAAAGGAACACTTTAGTATAGTACATATTGTAGACCCTGAAAGGGTCATGTTTCAAAAATGTGAAAATAAAGAGAAATGAAATCACGTTTGTAAACATGTGAGCTATATCCTCACTATCAATGACTGGGCGTGAAACCAAGTAGACAGAGTATATTCAGCCTGACAGCTCAGGAGAGTTAGTTTCTCTTTGGTAGCCATTAGTCAAAAATGCTTTTAAAAATTATTATTCTTTTTCAATAAATACATGAGGGACTGTAG
The DNA here is from genome assembly GCF_965183815.1 of Platalea leucorodia. Classification (NCBI taxonomy): domain Eukaryota; kingdom Metazoa; phylum Chordata; class Aves; order Pelecaniformes; family Threskiornithidae; genus Platalea; species Platalea leucorodia. Next base: position 86,345,112 of record NC_138858.1, read on the forward strand.
GCTGTTTTGAGTTCTACAGTATCTATCATAGATCTTTATAACATCATAGCTCTATTTCCAAATACAGCTTCCAAGAATCTATATCCATTTTCCCCTGCTTTTCTAAGGAAAATTATTGAGAACAACGATTTTCTGTCTCATCACTTTGTTCTCTATTCACACACAATTATTAAGCCGTGTAGCATAAAGATCTCCAAACTAATTTTAAGAACAGGATCCCTTGATAGTCCAAAGAGTCTCCAAACAAAAGGATGGACCTTTGAACAGACAATCAAGTCTATTTCTTGGTAGTCAGGCACATTAAACATAATCTAAGTTATCAAAAATAATATTGAAAAGTGCATTATTACCATTCCATGCTAAGTATGAAAATATTTTATAATGGTTTCAAAGGCAATTTGAAGTAGCACGGTTAAGTCCTTCTGTGAATCAAGCTGGTCAGGATTTTTTTTCTTTTTTTTTTTTTAAAAAACAAGACAGTTTTTTCCATTGAGAAATGTTCTATATTTAACAACGCTTTTACTAGCTTCAGAAATTCAAGGAGAGACACCTGGGATGCGGAAAGTCAGGCTAAAGTCCCTCTTCCACCTAATTCTCTCAGACTTTTACCTCCTATTGGAGCTGCTCCACTTTGTATAAATAACTGAATACTCACAGGAGTCGGATCTTGGATCAAGGTCTCCAGAACCCAATATGGGCATTCTACCCCTTCAGCTAGAGTATGATTCTATTTTTGACCCTAGAAGTTACAGAATGAATTTTTAGAGCAATTTCCACAAGGTGAAACAACTCCAACAGGGGAAAAGGACAAAGTTCCATGCTGGTAGCTAATGGTCTAGCAGTTTGGGGAGTTCGTTTGGATGTGTGAGATGCAGATTCAGTTCCCTGGTCTAAATCAGGCAGAATTTGAGCCTGCATATCCTGTCCCCTAGGTGACTGCCCTAACTACTGGATTATATGCTATTTTTGGAGGTCTTGCTCATCATCTTTTCCTCACTCCGTTAAACTTAGAGTAATCCTGAATGTGCTCCAGGTGAAAAGGTTTTGTCTGAACTGTATTACAGTAATAATTTTCACTTCACTTCCTGAACCATTTAATTGTTTGAGATGAAACTTGAAAAGATTCTGTATTGTATTAATATTAGGTTGCCATCTCTACATACATGCTTACATTGCTTCTAAAGCTTCCAAATGCAGATGCATAAAGGTTGCTTTTAAGCCTATACTTAGGAACTAAACAGTTGATCTGATCTTCAGAAGCACAGTGCCAGTACTGAGCTGCTCTCTATTGCCTTCATACAGACATAGCTGCCTAATTGTTTTTGGGTTTTTTTCTGCTATCAAATTTTTTTAAAAGAAAAATCTTGGCCTATGCCTATATTTGCATTATTTTGCATTTTATTATAAACACTTCTGTACACTTGCAATGATCTTAACAGCACCTGCTTATGCATTCAAGGAATAGTAATTTAGTAATTAAAGCTAATAAACAGAACTTTCTTAATTAAGCTGTGTAGATCTGTGTTATCATACAATTTAAGCAAACCTGTGTTTATTCCAGTGTATAAAATCAGAATGCTTTTTGTAACTTGGGGCAATTTAGTACAGGCTTAGAAATAATGAGATAATTCTTTTACATTGCCCAAATTCCATGTGCAACAAACAAATCTGAATTTGTTTACTGTAATTTTGAAAGCACTTTAACTGAACAGAGTTATCTAGATTAAGTAAGGTTTTCATGTGGATGCATTTACTTCCTCAGTACAGCCGTAGGGTTTGTTTTTTAAATCAGGAGAATTGATTTACCACATTTAATTTTACTTCCTGTTACAGTCAATTTTTCAATAGCCTTGCTGATTTTTTTTTTAAATTTTTTTTACTGTGTTCAAACTCCTAAAATGTATCTATGGTCTACAATACAAATCTGAAGGAAGTTTATGAGCCATACTACTGTTTAAGTACATAAATAAAATCTACATTGTTTCCCATAAAGTAATCTTTTCTGTACAAATGCAGAAAAGCCTAAACTGAATGAATTCTATTACAATACAATATAGGATTTCTTATTGACTTTAGGAAGCATTATCACCTCCTTGACTAACCCTTAGCTGCCAGCAGACGCTGCCTCAGGCCAGTACACACCTAATTGCTCGGTAAAAAGGCCGTTTCCCTACCTCATTGAGCCAGATGATGTGATAAATTTGCCTCAGGTACTCGCTGCCACCTGGTTTGTGGCAGATATCCAGGACCATCATGTTTATTTTCTGCTCAGTGAATCCAACTGCAATACCTCCTTCCTCTAACGTTGCACCTTCTACTGTGACTGAGGCACTAGAATATAGAAAAGATATAAATATTCTTAAGTTAAATTTCTAAAAATCGAACTATTAATACAAAATCAGCTACAATTACATGTTAAAAAAAATTATAAAGATTTGGCTTGCACAAAACAAATGTTGCTGTATATACATCTCTGAAGCCTTTATATAAAAACTTAATAATGCTAAATAACATTTTTTTAAATTGTAAAATTTTAATGATTTTATTCTGAAAGATGAAAACATAAAACATTCTTTACTCTAGGGACATACAAGGAGCAAATATTTTTTTATTTTCTTTCCACTAGAGAAGTATCTTTGCTACTAGAAATGGCATTTGCATTCGATCTTTGGTACATTTTTCTTTGCCTGTCGCTGCACATATTAAAGCCTAATTAACATGTCAGAAAGGTAGCCATTACTCTAAGTATAGGTTAGAAGTTTTAAATTGAAGTCTTTTTCTTCCCACTGGTATGGTGGTAACCATTTCAAAGGTACCTATTTGCCACTTGTTGCACTTTTTGCCCTGTACTGTTCCTTGTTTTACTTCTTAAAAGTATTTGTGTAAAACTGCTACAAAAAAATCTGAAGGAGACAGGCCCAAATGACTTAAAAAATATGCATTCAAAACCCTGACCATTGTTAGACTGCTCTCTTTGCATCCAAGCAAAAGTTACCAGCTCTGTACTTGCTTACTATTGTACATGGATAAAGTATTAAGAAAAAAAAAGTACTAAAAGCAATTCTTTTCCTCAAATGTTAGAGCTGCAACACAGATATATGTTGACACCTTGACACAGATATGTCAAGAACTTGAAAGACCAACAAGAATATATTATCCCTTCTACAGTCATTATTGGATTAATTTAAAATCTACCAAAGAAGCATTCTGAATTTAAAAAAAAGGCAATATTTTAATTTCTTAGAAGTAAAACTAAAAAAAAACCCAAATATTTTGGTACAGTCAGCTGTAAGTTGCTGTTTGTTGCAGCTGTTGAAAGTGTGCCATGATTACAAAGTTAGTTCTAAAAAAAGGCAATATTTTAATTTTTTAGAAGTAAAACTAAAAAAATCCCCAAATATTTTGGTACAGTCAGCTGTAAGTCGCTGTTTGTTGCAGTTGTTGAAAGTGTGCCATGATTACAAAGTTAGTTCTGCTGAAAGTTGCTGTTTGACCTGCAGGCTCACTTAAATGCTACACAGCTGATGGACATTAAAGCTGATATTGCTTCCACATGCAGCTTCAGAACGTCCTACAGAGCAAATAGTTTCAGAATATAAACTATAATTTTGTTCTTTGCTGTATTGAAGTAAGTGATACTCTGTTATTATGGCGTATTTTACAGAAAAGGTTCAAAGAAATTGATCTGTAAAATTAAAGCACACTTAAGGCTGATCTTTCAATGCCATATAGAGATACAACCTGAATTTCTTGTCAAACTTCTTAGCGACTGACATTGAAAAAGTTGAGGACCTCTGACAAAGGAGTGTATCAGTGTCAGCGCCCAAATTGTACACTTTCCTGTCCGTCACTGTGCAGGTGAAGCAGATGATTGGATTCAGTCAGTGCTATGATTAATGAGTTCCTCTCTGGATTTGGGACTGCCTATCAATCATGTCATTAGGAAGAATGTGCCCTGAAAGAGGCAGACCTCAGCCAAGGAATAACTGCATTCATCTTAATCTGTATATGCACCCAGCCAGCCAAGTCAGGGTCACCATGATGAAAAACAATAATCTTCAACTCAACAAATTACTTTGCAAAGACAGACATTTCTTTTCTTCTTGGGACGCGTGTTCTTCAGAATCTAACGTGACTGTTTACAGCTCTGGTGCTACCATAAAATGAAGGTTATTTTAATGAATAGTAATGCTTACAGGCAGTACACAAGACAGGCAATGCATACACCTGCCACTTTGTGAACCTTTCACTGAAGATTATTTTTTTTAATTTTCCTAAAAACTAAGATAAATTTGGATGCCACAATGGAAGAACCTATATAATATTTAGACTTTTTATGTAGCTAGCAGTCCTGATAATAACATAACACAAAATCAAGCAAGATTTTTTCTTATAAAATCCAGTGTACTTCAAACACGTTTCCACAACTGTGTAAGTGAACCCCAAATAAATTTTTGCAAATCTATGTTTTTTATTTTCTTCCACAGACTGTATCTATTAAAAGCCTATAAACATTTAGAAATACAAATATATATATAAATGCATGTGCATAGTTACCCACAAAATCCTTTAATTATGAAAATGTTACACAGAACACAATTTTACACCGACTTAGATTTTCAAATATAATCATTCCTATTTCAAACAAATCACGTAAACATCACAAGTCTCCTCTTGAAAGATCTGCTTTTAGTTTAGTGATTATGTGACTGCTACTTAGTTTAATTGATATTTGAATTTCAGCTTTAATATATTAGTTTTATAATTTGCATTTATAATAATATTTTATCTCTACATTGCATATCTCAGCTATTTATTAACTAGATTATTTTTTTCCCAGAAATTGACTCATGATATTTGAATATAAAATAGAAAAATAACATTTATGCTAGACTTCTGTTGTAGAAATCCCACTGAAGTCAGGGGACTTAGTTTCATAACTGCCTCATACAACTACTCACTTGGAGAGCAGGTAATGTATTCTTCAGTTTCTTAAGCTTAATTTTAGGAGCCCTAGTCACAAACTAGTTCTCACTTTGGTTGACACTGTACACATACAGAAAACATTTTCCCACATTCATTTCCCAAAGTCTGATACCTGATGGATAATACAGCATTTTTGCAGTATGTTAGAAAAGAAAATAGAGTAGTATATTAATTTAAAATTCTCAGCTTCAGAAGAAGTGCAAATACTAAAGTTTTAGTTTTTAGAGGTTATCCACAATATTGTCTTACCCTGCATTTGTATTTTTTAAGAAATACCTGTTCTCTCAGTGACATTAGAAATTGTATTATGGAACCATTCTGTTAAGTATCAATTTACACATTATCATTATGGGCTTTTTATTCTATGATTCTTTCAGTCACTGGCATCTGGCTTCAATCTTTTAATCACTGGATTAGAGCTTGTAAATTAGTATGAAATGGAAATGTAAAGATTACAAAGGTCAATGTCAATGAGCATTTGTGTGACACTATTACTGCTTAGCGCTACTCGTGTTAACTGACTACTCGTAGAAACCGGATACTGTCCCTTAAAGCACTGCGTGAAAGTCTGTTCACTGACCTACAATCACTATATCCTTTGTTTATATGAAAAATTACTGTCAGGGCAGCAACAACTGCAACCTTCAAGAATATTCATTATAAAAAAGGCAATCTTACTTTCAGTAGTCAACAATTTAATTCAGTACGTCATGTAACTCCAATAAATCTAATATTGGAAAGCTGATGAATAGTATTTTTACAGAATGGTACATGACTTCAACATTAAAACAGACTGGACTAGGAACACATTGACATGTGCACAACCCCCTGAAAAATCATTATAAGGATATAAAACACTTGGACCTTAATGTCAAATCTGCAGGGAAGGTTGATATTTCCTCAGTAAGGCACAGCAGGGTACTCTCCTTGTCCTGTTTTGATATAACCTACTTGCCCTTAGGGTTTGTTATGTTTTAAAATGAAGTATACTTACTTTTTAATCACAGATGAACACGGAAAGCTTTTCATAGTCCCTCTTAATTTAATCACCATAGCAAAATTGATTTACGAATATATTGTGGTGCCTTCTAGTCAGTGTACCTGTTCACATTCTGAAGATACACCAAGTAAATTGTCCACATTTTCGGATCATCATGAAAATATGAAATTTCTAAGTACTATGAAGACACTGTTCCGATGAAACAACCGTGGTTTACTGTTTCAACAACGGAATTAATTTGCAAGAACATGCTATAAAGCCATCAACATTAAGAACTAATCCATTTCATATAAGATCACTGTTCATCTGTTTTGTTTTGTTTTTTGGTTTTTTTAAATTGAACAATAGCCATAAACATGCCAATAATCCAGTAAAATAAAAAACAAAGAGCAGCATTTGAAAAATACTACGTTCTTACCAGTCCGTGCTCAGTTTTCTTGCCTTCAGCAACTGGCTTTCAATCCAATTTGGTCTTTGCTGTTCAATGCTTTGTATAACCTTCTGGGTCACTTGCTTAGGACCACTTTTCTGTTTTCCCATAATACTTTCTAAGCACACACGAACTAAACTGAGTTTTTCTTTGCTCCATCTGTCAAGTGTTGCACCTGTTAAAAGTTCTGCAGTATTTCCATCCTCAAATATCCGACATATAATTACAATCAAGTTCCAGACAAGCAGACCAGCTTTCTTCAATTCAGCAAAGTTTCTTGACATTTTTCTCTCAGCCAGAAAAAAGAAATACTTAATTGGGGGAGGCAAACATGCAATCACTGTAGGTAACTTGCTGATTACAATAGATACTGCCTGAGCTGCAAGCCTTGTGAAGCCTTAAAAAAAGAAAGAAAAGAAGATATGATTAACATTAACATTCTAGTTCTATCACAGCATGCTTCTGAATGTTGTATGATAATTTCTAACTTTCTTTTGTACTGAAAATGGGTAAAAAGCTTAAGTACTCAACACTGTAGCTCGACTTCTATGGTGCTTCCTCCACATAAATCCCACAAAATCTAAACAATAACATGAATTAAAAACAGAGAACCTAGAAAATTTAGAATTCAGACTGTGACTCTCTTAACAGTTAGTTGTTCTGTGCACAGTTATTACAGAACAAATGAAAAAGACAACACCCAGGTATTCTGAAGGGTAAAAAAGTTGTCTTCAAAATTGTAGTGCAATATTTTTTCAACTTCACGAATGGAGCACTGCACTGTGTCTTGGGATATTACATACATTCATAATCTTTACTTTTCTATCAATCCCTTTCTGTGTTCAAACCTACAAAACTTCAGTTCATCAGCTTTCATATAAGCATGCACACTGTATAGCACTGCATTTTAAACATTCCAGATCTTAAAAGTAGCTATAGAAGTAACTACAGAAAATATGCTGCTCAAAAAACAAGACTAATCTAAAAGGAAAAAATATACCAAAAGGTGATCCACAATACGGAGTCAAGTCAAGATTCAAAAAAACACCAAAACAAAACCCAAACAAACCAAGAAAACTCCTGACTCATTGCACCTGTATTCTCAACTTGTTTTAAAAAGTCAAATCTGTTCTAGGCGTCACACAGCCAATTTAATTTGTCACTAAGTCTGAGCCTTACCTCTCAGCTTGCATATCAGTTCAGGCTTAGCAATAGCCTAAAATAGCCATACAAGTTCTAGATTAAAGTGAGATTGCAGTGAGAGTGCAGTGAACACACTGCTGCATAAATGTGCCTCAAGGTGCTGAAGAGAAGATATACAGAAAGAAATAATGGATTGATGCCCTGCCTTGCCCACAATCTACGTATTCAAAACTTCATGCCAGAATATACTACCGTGATACTACTGTATTGAAAATAATCAGGTAATATTTTGGTGGCAATAAATTTATGGTGAAGTGTTTCCAAAAGTTAGCCTTTTGAAATGATGGAGGCTTTAGGCACTGTAGGCTATGAAAGTATACACCAGAAATCATCTCTACATCCAATCACCTTCAAAACACCTCCTATTACATATGTTATTTCTCTTTCTTCAGTAACTGTTTCAACAACCAAGCAGTAGCAAATTCCATACCAGTTTCAGTGCTATTCAAACAGAAATTGCTGTTGTAAAGTTGGGATGAATAAGTTGTTATCATTTCAGACAACACTATGTATTTAAATTTAAACAGTCCTGACTGAAAAGATGATAACTAAGAGAAGAACTTGTTACAGCCAGTAAGACAAGAGCATGGACATTATGCTTTACTCTGCCTTGAATCCCATCTTACTACTGCCAGATGCTAAAAATATTTTCAGTACCATTATTATCAGTACCACAATACTCATCATTTTTAAGAACATGTTTGTGTATGTATGGGTGTAAGCCTCAAGAAAGAGGTACTGAATTTTAACGATAAGTACTTTAAAAAAACCATGGGGTGCCTGGAAATTGTTTTGTTCATTGTCAAACTGCAATGCTCATGAATTATAACTGTTCAATTTTGATATGTACTCATTAAAAGGGTAATAAGCTTTTGTGACAATTTTATAAAACAGTATAAATTTCACTCACATTTTCCAGATTCTTTTCTCTTCATTTCCCGAGGAGTATAATTCCATTCCTTTGGGACCGTTTTCAGTAAACTTTCAGGAACTATTTGCTTGTGCTGGTATGTTCCATAGTTTTCTGTTGCCTCCCATGAATGCATCAAAGAAATTATCTGCTTCACTATACCCTTGACTGAATTAATCAAAGTCAACTTCAAACATCTGATAACCTCTGGCTCCGACTCACCACAACTGGAAACTTCAGAAGGAAGAATTATTAAATATTCAGTAAGTGTAGTCATTTGTGTAAATCTGTTTCAGAAAGAAGTGTTTCAGAATTCTTATGGAAAGAAAAGTAAAAACATTATGATTCATAATAACTTAGACCTATTGGTCTGTTACAAATTAAAGAAAGAGTATAAAGCAAAACAATGTAGCATCTTGTACCATCTTAATACAGTACTGACAAAAAACACAATTTATTTCCTTCATCCTCATTTCTCCATCAATATATTTCTAAAAATTTAATTTAAGCTGACTGATGTCTTCCTTTTTATATGGAGTACATTTAATTACTTGTTAGACATCAGTGAGGCAAACAGATATACCGTTTTTCTTTTTCTACTTCCTTGTCTTGATAGTACTAACGAAGTTGCGTTTATTAGATACCCAAACTTTTATACTAGAGAAGAGCAAAGGAAAAAAAGGTATTTTGGAAACAAAAATGCATACAAATAATAGTCATCAACAGAGACATAGCATGTTATCAGAGATTGCATGTTGGAAATAGGCCATCCTAAATACAGCTATTGACATTACAACAAGTATCAATCTTCTCCACATTCTTAATACCACAGAGAATTGCAGTTTCTCCATTGCCATGGAGCAGCAGTTGTCAGGCAGAGTGCTGCAGGATGTATTGGAGATGTCTTTTGACATCTTAGGTCCTTTGTGCTCACTTTTGCTTGTCTGTACTTTTTGTTGATCTAAGTTTAATTCCTCTCTGCATGGCCTTTCTGGAAGCTTCCATGCAATATTTCTGTATTGTGCTTCCTATTACACCTTAGACTTCTACTTTTTGCAATCCTATTTTTCTATGAGGAAATCCTGAGCACTTTTACCACTGTTTTCTATTTTATGATATTCGTAATTCTATTTCCCCTCTTCCATTCTCCCATTTTCTTCTTTTCTTATCTTTTGATCTTTCTTGCATTTTACCTATCATTTGCAAGATCACCTTTCTAAACCTCACCTCTCTTTTCTGTTTGAATACTGCTTTTCCTTGGGGGCAGCGCTAGTTGCTTTAATTGTGAGGGCAGCTCTCCCTCTCCATGGAAAATTGGGAGCCTGCCTGCCTGTTGACAGCAGAGTCTCTATGCCCATCAGACTATGTCTCCCTCAATAGGAGTCCTTCCTTTTCTTTTTCCATTCTTCTTTAATCATTTCTTACTTTTAAATTGTGGCAAAGGTCTGGAGCTATTAAATGCACAGAGCCAAAGAACCTGTATTGGTAGAGAGCTACAGAAACTATCTGCTGCCAGCCTGCTGGTAAGACAGACACTTAAAGAAATCAGAATTCTGGTTGACCACACCACTCTGTAACCTCTGCTTTCTTCAGAATTTTCATCACTCCTACGGTGACTTGCTTGCTCAAAACACTTCAATTAAACTATAATTTTGAAGTAAGCTACCATCATTTCATCTGCTTTATTAAAGTAAAAATAATATGCACTACATGTCTGAAAACTGACAAGGTTTAACATCAGATCTTAAATACTTATTAATAAATTAAATACCTGTCATATTGTATAAGCAATTCCACAACTGCTCTTTTTCCATGTAGGTCTCAAAAGCAATGCCAAGAGATTTGGGTGATAAAGTGCAGTATGACAGTACTGTGAAGATTGTTTCAATCAGAGCAGGCTGTTTGTTATTTATCTGTTCTAAGAGAGAACATTGTTCATCATGATTCAATACTTCATTTCCTTCACAATTAACAAAAATATGGTTACAATAATTTCCAAGTAATTCAAGTTCACAATAACAGATAGTATTAATCAAAACAAACTGCAAACTGTATCTGAACAATATTTCAAAGAATAATAATACTTACAGATACTGAAATCTGATCTTCCTCTGCATAATGACATTTGACTGTCTTCCTGAATTATATACAGCCATTAAAAAAAGACTCAAGCATGTTTACAAACTGTGGAATATGCCTATTTAATTACAAATGAACTAAGTATATAATTGGAATTTGATTATTTACTGAATATTAATCACAAGTAAACTGTACTACTTCTGTAGAATCACAGTCAAAAAGTTATTACTACTCAACTCCTCTTACCAATATATTAGTCACATGAAATAATAGAACGCTATTTAGTTATGTAAAATAAAATAAAGTAGCAGCTGCATACTCCCCCAAATGGGTTGGCTTTGTTTTTCAGTATAAGATGTAACTGAGAAGAAATCAATTCCACAAAACAAAATCTCAGCCTTGCTAAGATACAGATACCTATGTTTTTAAAGACAACTGATTTTCATAGGGTTGAGTGGTAACAGCTTACATAACATGTATTTCTAAATGTTTTTCATAATCTTTATAAAGCACTCTCCCAGCTGAAAGATAACGATGTGTTTAAACCTCTTTGAACAAATGCAACTCAATGGCTTTCACTTGTGCTAATGTCAAAGACCTCAGCTTCCCACATATTTGTGGAATATGCTTTTGATGTTAACAATCATAACAAATGACCAGAGCCAGAACCAATTAAAGACTTCTAATTTAAATTTCTAGTTTGCAAAACTGAAAGTTTCTGTAAAACTGATTTAGATAAAATTATACTTGAAAATGTCATTGTTTTATGCCAGTTTGGCTGTTCTTATCTTTAGCCACCTGCGCAGGAGAAAGATGGGAGAGACTAAATTTCTAGGCTGCGTTTTTCTTGTGGTTCAGACAGCCTTCAAAATCTAGCACAGTGGAAAATTGCTGCTTTCCACCTAGCTCTGAGTAACTTGAGAATGTTGTGAAATTCAAAAATCTCATTTTACTCTCCTCTGAATTCCTGCAATCTAATCCACACATTACTGTAAACCACTCAGTCTGGGTAGTGTGCAACCTTAACAGAAAAAGCCCATAGGATGTAGAAAGCTGAAAAACAAGACCAGCAATTTCAGAACCAACAAGCTGTGGGTTTTTTTCCCCAAGGCAGGAGACAGTTCAGCAATAAGAATTTTTTTTAGTCAGCTTTTTTTCCTATGAGTTGAATGAGCTGACATATTTTGCTAAGACACCTTCCAATGCCAGATGCTTCTGAGTGAAGAATCAAATGGATTCCACTAATTCACCAGCGATATGGATACGACAAAGAAAGAACCAAGAAAGCAGAAAAAGCAGTTCAAAAAGGCAAACCCAGAGGTATTAAAACTGTGAGATGAAAATTTGAATTGAACTTCGATTATATTACTATAAGTATTTTTTTCCAAATTAATTTAACCAAATTCTAGGGAGGAGGGTTTGCTGAGATTTTAAATCCTATGTAAACTGCCTTTGCAGAACATGATGGGAAATTGCTTTGTTTAAAGGGGCTTATGACTGGAAATTAAACCCAAATTTGCTTTATGATTGTGCCACATGGAAAGTTTGAGTCACAACTTATTAGTACCTTTTCTAATCAACTTAGTGCTACCAATAAATTTAGATAAATGGAAAGAAGTATAAAAGAATTCTGTAGAGGGTTATACATATATCTTCTTATAGCTAGTGTATGATATAAGTCTTGTGCTTTTAAGCAAAGATCTTCAGGAATCCACTGGGAAACCATTCCGAGGATAAACGTAACAAGATATGTAAGCTTTCATCAGCTTTTTCTTGTTTTACTGTGAAGTAAATGTTTCCCTTGTTGTAAAAATATTTAACCTTTCAAAGCTCAGGTTGAAAAGAGTTTTCTGACTGATAAACTGGCATGGATCATAGAATCATAGACTCATAGAATAGTTTGGGTTGGAAGGGACCTTAAAGGATAATGTCAGGTGGTTAAAAGATTCAGCTAGTTGATCAGTATAGCTGGTTAAATATTATGAATTAGGAGTCTACAGAAGGATATGTAGATTTCTCTTGCCTTAGAATTTTTCTTTAACGTTTATTAGCTCACCTGTCATAACATTAAATATTCATCTTAGTTTGAACTCCAATGCAGCCTTCTTGTTAATCATCACATAAGAACAGTATTTATATGATAGGTATCATCATACTTATTGCCCACTGATGCTTCCCTCTATATATCTCTCTTTTTTCCACTCACTGTATTTGTATATCAAAAGCTAATCTGTAAAGGGAATCTAAAGCTCCTATAGGTAGCTCAAAGGAGATGCTTCTTTTTCATTTTAGCAGGACTTACACCCATACATAAATATGGCTATATACTTATCTAAGGTACCTGTTAAAGAAAATCTATTTGTTATTTCCATATAGCATAATGTTCCATATGCACAGAGGATGCCAAAAGACATATAAAAAACAATATTATTAATAAATATCTTTGTAAGAAAATTACGTATCTAGTGAATAACAGCTATGCCCTAACCAGTCATCATGAATCATTCTTCGTATGACAAACTAATGCACTTAACCTCTTGGGATAGCACCATGTATTTTAAAACCATATCTTCAGAGAGGCAGACTTACAAGCGTAATTTATCCATATTTCTTTCTTACTGATAGAAATACCTCCCAGTAACTTGCTGACATTATCACACTCATCCAGCTCTTATCTGCTACTGGTTTAGCCATGAAATGAATCTTACTGAATTTAGAAAATCTGTTATTGACTCTAGTCTTCTCCTTCCCTAGTGAATCCTTACAAGACAGACAAGCTATAAACAGTTATGCTGTCTTTTTTGACCAAAAGAGGTAGTCAAAATTCAAATTTATACATGCTGTTTCATTTAGGAAGAGAAACTGAAGATGGAGCAAGTTATTTCTTATACAGTTCTTTTATTTGTAAAGAGCATGAAACTTCTGCTTTCTTTATAGTTTAAATCACAGCAGCTGATGAGGATATAAAGAATGCAAAAAGGATATATTTTATTTGTTTATAGAACCACATCTTTCAGCAGCCACTCTGCACTACTTGCTTCTTTGCACTATATTCTCAGTGCTTCTTCTGTCACTGGCTTTTTTTCTATTGTTTTTCTATATCTGTTCTGGTAGATCATTTTACTTGTCTCTCATAGAGTTGCTCCTCTCCAATACAATCATTCTCCAGTAAGTCTTGACAGCTAGAATCTATTGTAACTTTGAATATGACTTCATTTTGGCAGAAAGTCTATTATTTTAGTCTTTAATTCCAAAAAGAAATTTTACATCATATTACTTCTATCCTGAATGAAATGCAGATCTTAGCCCTACCCATTTCAATTTAGTAAAACTCAAATAATAATATCCCCTGTATTAGCTGGTACCTGTGAATCCAATGAATCCTAAATTTGTGACAACTAAAAAGCTCAACACAAGATAAAAGGACTTTAAGAAGCTTTATATAATCTGCCCATAAATTATTAACAAATCAGTAAACTACTACTGTGCCTATATATTTATATGTCACCAATTCCATAGTATTTTACTCTCATTCAACTTCCTTTAGAATTTTTTCTCCCTAAACATTTTATGTTCAACTATCTGAGAAGAAGCTTCCATTAATTTCTGGGTTAATGGCTTCTGTGAAATCTATCTTACCCGTGTCAAATAGAGAAAATCCTTACTATCAGAATACCTCCAGCCCTGTTTTTGTGGGATAGTATGCTGAAATTGTGGCATTCTGATAGCCAAAATTTGATGAGGCAATATTGAGTTTAATCCTATGGCCACATTACCTCCTTTGTATTATTCCATGAATTGGGATCAACACTGAACAACTTACCCTCTTAAAATGTATTCAGTCTAGAGCTCTACTGTAGCAAGAAGTTCCTACCAGAAATGACTAGGTCTTTGAAAAGCTATCCATATAACCATATAGCATAATCACAGAGACTATCACAGATATATCACAGAGACTGCCTCCACACTTTGTCAAGAGAAGGTATGTGATTCTCAGCAGGGCTCTATTACAGTCTGAATGTAAATTCCTATTTGGTATTTCAGAAACTCCATAACATCTGTTTACGGTTTTCTTTAGCTTATCACTGGAAAGTCATCAAAAGGAACAGGATATGTGATTAAGGTCCCTTTTCTATTGATCTTCCAGCTAGAAGTACATCATGCCTTCTACCATTTTACCACATCGGTTATGCAGGTACAGTATCCAATACGCTTACTGGTCAGATGGATATTTTGAGGAGATGCCACTTTTAAAATAATTTTCTAATCTTGTGTTGTTAGGCTACCATGATACAGTTTGCTATCATGAAGAAGCTAAGAAAACTTTCAGGTGTTCTGGAGTTTGTACTCACAAGCCTCATCCTGGATGATCCACAAATATCTGGAGGAGAGAGCTACCTCTGCACAAGCATATAAATTCTTTTAAGAGACTTACTTGTGCTCTCCAAATGAGGACAGTGTTCCAGATTAACCCTGAAGTTTTGGCAAAAAACCTGCAAGACTATATTTCCCCAAAATTGGGTGTGGTTGAACCATGGGACTAGCAGAGTTGCTAGTTTTTCCAGTTGCCTAGAAGACTGTGTCTCAGGATTATTAAATCCAAGGAGTTATTCCAAGGAAGTACAAAAATAATGACTTTCAAGTACTGGAAATAAAAGTTTTTAATTGTTACACAGATTTAGCCAATGCCAGGATTTTAATGGAGATGGTAATTTATTTAGGGAATGTACATTTTCTTTTGTAATAACTCACTTCTGTCACTAAAAATTTAGTGTGATTCCTAAGTGAGGTCAGTTGGTAAAGCTACTACATTTCACTGTTCTTTTAGGGTAACTTACAAAAAATCAGTCCTATTTACCTTTAAATGCCTAAAATTTAATTAATTTAATTAAAATTTAATTAGTGCTTAAAATTTACCTTAAAATACATTATGCATTGTGGCAGTTAAAGAGCTGCTTCACAAGGGGCAAAGAATTGGAATGGGGAAAAAAAAAATTTAATTCTACAAATACATTTTCAAGTAATTTCTCTTGCCAGAAATTGGTTTATAAAGCACAGTCTTAGAAAATTCTTCATATCTATTAGTGTCTAGGGAGTTGGCTGATACTGCACCACAAAATTTTATTTTCTCAGTGGAAGTCCTCCCTTCCCCACTCTGCTTATGTGTGCAAGGTAAATTATCTCTTTTTGAAGCAACTCACATTTCTTTGGGTCCAATTTCAGATTTGCAGCCTTAAACTTATCACAGAATATTTGCAAATGTTACTATCAGTTCTTATCTCAAAGTTTTAGTGGGGACCAGGATATCATCTAGGTTTAACTGTACAGGCTACACAATACCCTCTTCCATTAGTCTCTCAAATTATGCATTGTGCAAGCCAAAACCATTAGGTGAAATTGCCAATGGCCTTGTCCTGCTGTGAAAGCAGTTTTCTTCCAGTTTATCTCCACATGCCAGTATTCACTTTAAAGTTGTGTGTAGAAAACGAAACTAAATCTCTGTAACAACTGGAGTCTTGTGTATTCATTGTAACGAATAAGATTTTTTTAAAAGGAATACATTGCTTTTTCTATTGTACATCATTAACTTGGTCCTACCATCTCTTCTTCTTAAACAAAAGTATGTATGAGGCCCAAGCACTGATTGAAGGCCTCAGATGTGCCCTGTTGACGATTTCTCAGCGATGTCTTTCTTATCTGCTATTGGTAAACGGCAAGGTGTCTGTTGACTGACAAGGTTCCCTTTGGTATTAATCCTATGTTGGGCCAGTATAATTGAATAAAGCTATTGCTTTTTGCTTTATTTTGCAAAGAATAACTCCTGGTTCCTGGAAATAAAGACTCTCAAACAAGAAGACACAGTCTGTTCTGCTGGCATGCTGTGCATTTAGAGCAAGCCTAGCAGATATTCCCAGAGTTCACTTTCACCTTTCCCATTTTCACATCAGCATCTGCTGGATTCAGTAACTGATATTCTGCAACCACTTTCCTTATTTCCTTATTATGTGTTGCTTGTCAAAATAATCCATTTCTGTTTCATATGCATGGGTGATAAAGCAATTCTGGTAAAAAATTCTGCCAAGAAAATTGCAAAACAGTTTGTTTCATCAGAAAATTAACAGAATACCAGCTACCTTCATTACTTCTCTCCACAAAGGCACAGCAAAGGCCCTAGACCCTTCGCTCACTCAAGAATATGTCTTAGAAGAGATTTTCTGAATGTTTTACCTATAAAAAACAACTCTGGGATTATGTTACACTGTAATTAACTGTAATTCAATACACCCAGGTTATTTAGACTTGTAGTTTAAGTTATAGACGTCCAATATGCAAATCCAATTTTTCAACTATTTTTTCAAAGGTGACTTTTACCCAGTGGCCATACTTACTGGAGACAACTAAGTGGTTCAGTTTTGGGTATCCTGATTTATTGCCTTTAGTTATTTTTGATGTGATAACTTCATATTTGAGGAGCATTTTACTTTTAATGCACATTTCATATCTTTCATTGCACAAAAAATGACAAAAGTCCAAATCTTTTCACTTCCCTGTCCAGACAGCTTACAGTTACGTACATGGAGTTTCAACAGTTTCAACAAATATGATAACCTTCTTATAATATTTAGCAACACTAAATCACGTATACAGGCATTCCCCCAAAATACTCTCTACTGAGACAACTTTGCCAATCCCAACAGTACTCCCTTTTATGATGGGGAATATACATTACTTCTGACCCTTACCATGGTACAACCATATGAGAACAATATGACTGCAATTAAATTAAACGTGTTTGTGTGATGCCTACTATAAGTATCCCAAAGTATTGCTACAATACAAAAACATGCTCTCATTACCTAAAAACATCTACATATAAGCATCTCTTTATAAAGAATTTTTGCTTTCTGACCTGTTTTTTAAAAGGAAAAGGGAAGACTGTGTGTAAAATAAAGTGAAATGTGAGAAGCCTTTTCCTATTCAAAAAATTCTTATAATCTAGTTAAATACCAGGGAGTTTTGTTATCACTAGGGCACATGACTCAAAAATGATGGTATACTTAGCTTTTTATCTGTTTTCATGCATAACATCATTGCAAAATTTTACTGTTGATAAGTACATAGTTCTGTAAGCCTTTTATCTCACTGAACAGAAGAATCCAAAACTGTCATTGCTAGTACTAAGGTATAGCTTATTAGTCCAGCTTTCCTTGTACTAATACGTAACAGCTCACATAATGAAAAAATTTAGCTTATATAGCATCAGAAGGTTGCATAGGAAGGAATAAAGAATATAATCATTTTATCATTAGATAATTAACCTTATTGAAATTAATCTAGAAGATACAGACCATTGCAGGTCTCAACTTCACCTAAACTGAAAGTTTATTCATACCAATATTGTAATTACCTTAATAAAGTCTGCATAAATAGCACATTTTCTAATTCAAAGTAGCATATATTTCCCTGAAGCTCAAGGGGTTGGTCAGTCCATAATTTAATACATTCTGTCACTTAATACCTGTGATAATTTAAGCATCTACTAAAATTCAATACTGGATAACAATAGGGTGAGAATATGATCCTGATCAAACATTTGTCAGTCCTTGTAAAAGATGACAGGTATTTGAATCGGCAAGTGGATGCAGTGCAGCTCTCAATAAGATGCACGACAGGAGTAGAAGCAATGTTGTACCCCTGACAAATGTTAGACCACTTTAAAATGACAGAACTAAATTATGTTATATCTAATATTATGTGGACCTAATAGTTGTTTTGCTAAGTAGGGAGAATTCTTTTGCTAAAGAAAGGTAGAAACTGAGACTCTCATTCACTATTACTGCAAAATTATGTCAAACAGGTGATTACCCCATTAGCTTTTCAACAATCCAATCATTTGATCCAAAAGCTATTAAAAGGAAAGATGTGATAACGTTTGTTGCTTCAAACACAATATTAGCAGGATGAAAAGAAAACCTTGTAGAACCATTCTTTTATTTGTTATACTTCCGTAACAGCATTAATGAGAGTATTAACATGAGGAAGCACATAAATGTACTTCTAGAATGCCTACAGTGACAAACATATAATAACATAAACAAAACCTCTAAGAAGCTTTTCACTGTTGAAACAGTTTTGAAAGTGATTTTTCAGATGACTTATCCACACTTCTAAAAATCTGTGTACAGCAGTTGTGGTATCAAAGCTCTGTTAAGTTTAAATTAATTTTGGCTCCTTTGCATTTATGACAGCAGCCTATTTTATCTAATTGTAGTCTGCTTTGAAAATACGAATACTCCGATTGACTGCAAAACATTTTCATTAAAAAAGTGAGGATTTTTTCTTTCTTTTTACCCATTCAAGAAGTGTCCTACTGATAACTGAATGTCTGCTCATATCCCCCCAAAATGGTTGACAGCCTTCCTTCAGTATTTAAGTAGTTGTTAAAAATGAATTTGTGTTTCTCACTGATATTCTTATAAGGACTGACAGTATAAATACTTACTTGAACTCCTCAGTAAAATTTTCACTAAGAGACAATCGTGATGTAGCAGTGTTTCCAAAAGCAAGTTCAAATTACAGTACGGCTGGGATAAGAGCAGTTTCAGCTGACCCGGGGCTGCCATTTCTCTGGCTGATGGAGTCCTTTCAAAATGTAAGATAAAGACAGAATAACGTAGTTAATTTATCTATGAAATTAATATCCTTAAAGTGCAGATGTAATGCTAACTCCCTTAAATGTCAATTCCTCCCAGATTACTCTGAAAACGCTTTCATGCTTGCTTACTTTAAGGCAGCTCAGGGAAGGAATTACATTTAATCTCAACTAGCTAAAAGCAAATTAACATTTGGTAGTCTGCCAAAGTTATAACTGATACAAAGCAACCTCACTTATCTCTTTCATGGAACCATGTTTGCCTTGTTCTACCAGGCAAAAAGGATTTTTTTTGGTGCTTGAATAAATTTAAGGCTATTATTCTTTAGTTCACTATTACATTAATTGTTTAGTAAGAGCTCTGAAGTGTCCTTGATGAAGTATATGAAGCTGTTAATTAAAAAACAGAGAGAATGCTTAAAGCAGCCTCAAGATTCCACATTAGGTTGACCAATTCTTACACCTCCTGAAAAATCCACCTGAAATATTAGACTGGTTGTATAACTGCTTTGCCAGCAGGGAGAAGTGAGAAAGCGTAGTACAAACTCATTAGTTTTTAAGGAGACCGCAGTTTGTTTTCTGTTTGCAGTTTCCATGTTCTGCAAAAGTTTAGGTTTCCAAACAAAAACATTCCAGGGCTTCCTCTGAACTCAGCCAATGACCCAACACCAACCGTTGAACTTACACTGGAGCAATTAAATTAAATAAATAAAAAAAAAAATCTTGTCTTGCAAGATGTTTATCACCCATTGTATTTACTATTTTCTTCTTGAAACATTTTTGAAAAGAAGTTTTCAAAATCGGGTTATCGGTAATATTTTTCCTTGCAAGCTTAATTTTTCCTTATTTTGAAGTTTTTAAATTAAATTTCAACTGATGTTTAGCCATTGTATTTATTCATTTTGGCTACAAGTTTATACAACAATAGTTGGTAACATTGAAAGCTTATGCACTGCATATGTAAACTTCTATGCACATAAATTTTACATGCACCAGTGTAAAAACTACATATGCACTGATGCGTTAACTATGCAGGCATAAACATTATCTGCCAGTACACACACAACACCTTCAGCATCAGTTAAAGCCTTCCGAATCAGGAGCTACATTTTCCTGTCAGACTAGAGAAGGATTTACATGCTTCTGCACATACACTTTATGTGCCATTTACACACAGCTACTGGGACAGAACTAAAATGGGTTCATGTGGCTGTTCTAATGGAGGGGAACTTTTCAGTTACATTGCACACTTCTATGACCATCTGACTCAGCTGAGTGTGCCACCACTCAACTCTGTTTGTATGCATGCATGAAAAAAACTAGAGATGATCGCACAAAAACTTTGCTGTTCAGTCAAGGTTGCTATATAGACAATATACCTAATACAAACCTACAACTCCTGGAAATGAAACTGCCAACTGATATACTCCTCTAGTTTAGTCCCTCACATGTATGTATGTTTTCATTACCAGAAAAGCAGTATGCCACATATCTTGCAGGACAACCTAGAAGTAACCTAAGGAAACCAAGCTTCCATAACCCCATTTCCCAGCAGGACGTATTATGTCAAAACTTCACAGTTAATACTGTAATAGTCATTTTAGTAAAGGAGGAATTTATACACCTCAGCCTTTGGGATTTTAACAGTAAAGCAAATACCTATCAGTTGACAAGCAATGTACGTGCCATGAAAACATATGTATAGCTTTTGTGATTTTCTTCTGGTACATTATATACAATCATTGATAATGTAGCACTGGCTCGACAATTATACTTTGCATATAAGCACATACTGGATTCTAATAATATTTATCAAAAATATATACACATATACATTTAAATCTTGATAGAACTTGCAGCCAAAATAACTTTTCCATATTTAAAACACATTGCATTCAAAATTTCAGCATCAGGGCTTTGCATTCTTAATAATATTATCTTAATTTCTGCATGTTCAAGATTAGTTATATATACATAAACTCTAACGCATATTAAGAACTATTTAGTAGTTAGTAATTAAAGTTTAAATTAAAACAATTACTATATTCACACTAGAATTAGTGCTGTGGCTGAGAGCAAACTCAACACTTCACTAATTCACTTAAAATATATGGGCCAGTTTCATTTTGCTTCTCTCTTAATGCCACGTTATCATATCTAATAAGGTCACTCATTGCCTTCAAACTATAAAAAAAGGGACAAGTTTGGTCAATTAGATTTATGGAGGATAATATTTCAAATTACTTTAGAAATAAATGCCATTTTTAGAATATTTGAATTGAAATAAAACTTGTCTGTCATTGACCAGATGGGAAGTTATCATGTTGTAATATACACCAGCTCTTGGCTCTTTAAGCCTCTTGCAAATTGAAATGTACAATGGTGTGACTCACTTGGAGGAAAAATAAAATATAGCAGACATTCCCTACAGCCATGAAGCTAGCACCAATAAATGCACTGAGAAGTTTTGTAACGTGCATATGGAGAGGCATATGTTCTCCCATCCTCGTAGCTCAGTACTAGTGAAAATAAGATTAGCCTCATAAAAAGTGACAAAAGGTGAAGTACATATAAATATCACACATATAAATGTTCAGTTTTGTACAGTAAAAGAAAAAAAACAGAACTCTGATTTGCAAATGGTATGATTATAAACCCCAAATGAAGCAAAGAATGAATCACATTTACCACTAAAGGAACTGTAATATAAATTATCAGTAATTATTTAGTTTGATAACCAACTATGTTATTTTGGTTAGTATCCAAGATAGAAAAAAAGAAAACCTCAAATGGTAAGTTCAAGATTTTATAAGGCAAATAAACATTAATGCTAATTCATGTTAACAACATTGACAAAGATGTTAAAGTCAAATAGATAAAAGAAAACAGACTGTAGCCATTTTTAGGCATGAAAAATAATGTAGTAAATCTGGTTAAATAGTGAAATTGTAAACAAAATAATTTCAGGAACTAGCAAAACTTTCCCTTGAAATATCAAGCTTAAGAGGAGCAGATACGTAACAGGTACATTTATGCCATGTTAAGAGTCTTCAGCTAAAAATTAGGTGGCCACAGCTGGGAGGTGTACAATGGCCTCTGCTTCCAATTTTGTTATGGACAGTGAATATATACTTTTATTAGATGTAAGAAGTAAAGCCTTCAAACAATTCAGGAAGAAACAGGATGCTCTAAAAAATAGTTTTCTGCAATACTTAAACATAATGTGCCTTGTTAATACTCTAAATGCAATATTTCAAGAAACAAAAGCTTCCATGACATTAATATACAGTGTAAAACTGATAACAAAATTAGAACACCTCAGAATATGTCCATCAAATTACTTCATTACATACAGGGTCTTTCACCATTTTTTCTGAGCAGCTGAAAGGTGTGTTGTTGAAAGAAAACATTAAATATTTTACCAACATAGTTCACTCATTATCAGCAGGACAGTACACATGGCTTTATATATATGGACCGTCCTCACACAGGTACACTAACTATATCTTCTGAGAGATGTGCTTTCTCTTGGACTCCTCATTTTCCCATTTGGTGGTCACGAAGATGTATATTTTCTCCCCTTTCATCCAGGGAAAATATGTAAATCCTAGATAACTCTGGAATAGTTTTCTGCTATTTATTCAAGACAAATCCATCCTTAATAGCATCTGTAAAATCCTACCTCCACCTCAAAAAAGAGAATATGTCAGTCTGAAACAGTACCAGTATTTCCTTTACATACTTTAACAGAGCAGAGGGTATTCACTTGTGAAGTCATCTTCCAAAACTCTTAATTCACAGTATAATTTAAATTTTGAGTACTAGCCTTGGATTAGGGCATCAAAAAGCTCACCATCTTTTCTACAATGAGTCCTTAATGAAGCATAAATTCTCCCAGAAATAGAGTAGATCCCTTTTTAAGTGATCATGTAGTCATTCCCTCTCCTGTATCTCCCCTTCTCCTCTCCTTTCTCTCCACCTATGCACAACTTATAAAGTCACAAATTTTCTTGAAGCTCAATTGAGAGGTAAAAACACATGATCTTTCAAGCTTTAGAAAAACTTAAATTACTGTTTCAAGCAGGGAAAAGGACACATTCTGAATTCAACAGTTATTCAGCCTGGTATTTTGGTTAGCCAACAACACAACTTTGGCTCAGTCACAGCATCTATTGCCTCTGGTTCAGCAGGTATCAGAGGCACCAGGGAAGGAGATAACAGCACTGCTGACGTGGTTAGGAGCAAAAACAGCGTGCTTTGTGTAGCATGGGGCAAAATCATAGGGAAGATATTTTGATGTACAAGGTACAAGATACTGTATGTTCAAGGTAAGAGGTTATAAATCCACAGCATTGGTCTTCAATAGGTCACCATAGGCCATGACTCATATGATAATGTATTCCTCCAAAATATAAAAATACTTTCTCAGAAATCACAATAACAACTCACAAAAGCAGCTTTTCATGAGAATGGAGAGTGAAAATCTCTCAGGAGATAACTTTTGCAGAGGAGGAGGAGGTGAAGGGGTTAGGAGAGGATCTACACTGGTGTGGGAGTGCTTCAGGTTCAAAATTAGAAAGAGAATGACAGCACAGCTGGTAGCATATGTCTCATATGTAACTTGTCATTATATGCAGTGACACAGAAAAGAAATTAAGCTTTTGCCTCTAATCATGCAGTAATCTCCCAAAAAATCAACTACGATCAAGTAGCGTATTTTTCAATGAGTTATTTATATACCAAAACTTTTTTTTTAACCAGCAATCATAAACAGAGAGGCATACATTCTTTATCTCCCCTTTAATTTTAAGTCTTTCAAAACAGCAACTGTGCTGAACTACATTATTGTCAAGAGCTATATACTCTTTAATTAAAGCAAGAAAACTTTACAGATAATTCAAATATCAAACATAATGAATATACCAGCAAAAAGCTACACAGCGCACTGCTTTCAGCGTGACCTTTCTTACAGTTTTACAGTTCTTACAGACTTTTACAGTCTAAAAATTAGGGAAATCTGCAATGAATTAAAAAAAAAGTTGCTTTTTTTTATTCAGAATATTAATTATACATTTATTCAGATATACTCTTTTCAAAATGTTGTAACAGTATTTGATTAATATTGACTATCTGGTTATACTTTTACAACAATCAAATTTTGATACTCACTTTGGTAAGGAAGAACAGGATGATGGTATGCAAAATAACCAGTGTAATGGATGATAAAAGACTTCTGAAAAATCTTGAGGAAGATGTTCATCAGAATTGTTCAGAAATGTCCTGAAAAAAACCCAAATACTTCTGAATTACATGGAAGACTGAAAATCCCTTTGGATCACTAGTAATAAATATACATAAAGAGAAGATAAAAGATCTGTTAAGATAAATAGTACTAATATATGTATGCATACACATAATTGCAAATTTATTTATCTTATGTACTGTTAAAAATGTCATTCTATATCTTATTTACTTTCACTCTTTGAAACTTGGTATCTAGCACTGTTAGTACTGTTAAAGCAGTTTTCTTCATATTTTTACTCCTATATAGCATGTTTTCAGACTATGTTTGAAAATGCATTGAATAAGCAAGTTGTTCTTCACTCATTCGCTTCTATAGCTCTTTTCTTTCTGCACAATACATGCATCATATTAACAATACTTTTATCATAAGTAAAATATCTTTTGAAATTATAATGGTTCCCTTTTGAATAACATGCAAGTACTATAGACTTTGGGTTAAACTGGGCAAAAATCTGAACCAGAAGTTTTAGACCTTCACTGGCTTGTCAGAAATAGAATACTGGTTGAAAGAACCACTGTTCTCAAATATAAGGACTGTGAAGAATTAGATAAGCTAATTTTATGTCAGTTCTGCATTACTTCTCTTAGCCAAAAGATGTGAGAGGTAAAAATCAGATGTGTCCAATCCACTGATACTAAAAATTAACCATTTAATTAATTAATGATATTATATGATTATAAATATATATAATTAAAAGGGCAGGATTACAGATTTTAATATTTGCCTTTAATTATTATTTAATAATAATAAATGTACTAGTATTTGTACAATTCTGTAACAACCACTGGGATGCAATAATGTGTAATAGGAATGGATGCACTTTCGCCTGTTCCCTTTTTACTCTCATTTACACTGAACACAATTCCAGCAGAGAGGGTAGAGTCTGTTACATCCATCCTCCATAAACCATAATCAATTATCACTTCTTTTGCACCTTACTTTTCAACTTACTTGGCTGCGAATTTTTTTTCTTAATAACTTTCCTTCTCTGAAGCTTGTTTCTTTATGTATCATGGCTGTGATTTTCTAAGTTATATAAAGAAGGTAACTACCTTTAAAAATGCCACTTCTACAGAACTCATTTATGGTATATTTGCTTTACTTTCTGGAGTGATTCAATGTCATTCCCACTTTTGAGTCAGTACTCTTTCTATTGCAGCAAGAGTAGGACATTTAAAAATACCTCAGGAAAAGACATGAGGACTTTCTCAGGACAAGAAAATCTTTTTACAAGACATAAAAAAAGCCACTGCCCCAACATGGAAACAGTGAGAGTGGATTTAAACACTTAAAACTGGAGGTAGAATGGAAACCCACTGGAACACAGCCTTCAGGAACTCCTGACCTAAGAGGTAAAATCTCCTCTTTCTTATAGGGTGCTTTGTCACCATGGCATTTACAGTATTTATGTTTTGTCATTTAATTATTCAAAATTACTTTTTAACTCTTTTTCACAGCTGCATATAAGTAATTTAGAAGTGTAGCTACATGTCTGTGAGGTCACTGTCTGCCTATAAGACCTCAGATGAAAGAAAAGAGAGAATTACACTTGTTCAACAAGAAAGACAGGTGTATAGCTTCTGAACTTCTTCAAAAGATAGGGTGATTTATTTGGAAATTAATTTTACTAATCAAAATTAGTAGGAATAATTTACTACAGTCTTCAAAATGATCTTAAGTAAGCAATATCTGAGCAGAAGGATTAGCACATGGTGAATTTGTGCTTTGTGAATTCATGAAAACATGAAAATTAAAAATAAAGCTGAGATTGTAATATAGATAAAGGGAGAACTTAAATTAGAAAATAATTCTTTTAAAGATAGTAATTTCAACATTGTGAGAAAATTAAAGAAAAATATCTTATTGTCTCTCATCCTCTGAAATATTTTTCTTAATATAGCAAAGCATAAAGACAACTTCCTACAAGAAAGCATGATAGATACAGTTTGGGTAGCAATCTAATAAAAAAAGACCACATCTTGTCTACTGATAGCGTTTCAACCGTTTGAGAGACTTCTGGGCTAAAGTAGCTTGTTAAGTATGGTTTCTTATCTGTCTCCCAAGGACAAGCACAGGGCAGACGTCTGGACTCTGAAGCTTGCAATAAAACCTCTACACAAATTTTTAAACTGCGATGGAGATAATCTGAGGGCTTTAAAAATTGTTTAAATATTAGAATACCTTCAAATATTACAAAAAAATCAAGTGTCTAATGATAATACAATAATTCTGGTGCCAGCATTTCTCAGTGTCCACTGCTGGCTATGTAATTCTTGCCAGGAAAACCCAACTCTGTGCCAGACAGTTTAATTCAACTACTCTTCTGACAGAAGTATAATAATAGCTAGTAGGAAATTTGTTTTGACTACAAGTTATGTTAAAGCAGCTGCCTATAGTCTCAAAGCAGTGGATAGCATCTGTGAAAGTATTTAATACCACAGCAAGATTCCAAGTTACAGTAGTTTTATTCTTCAGTAGAGTATGACAAGGTGAGAATTGATCTTGTAAGCCTCAGTGCAAGTGTGAAAAAATGAGACTCCAACAAGATGCATCCTAATGGTACGTCCTTGTAGACTTCAAAGGATTTAGCTCTGTATAAGGAATAAACATGACTAAAAAGCAACTTCATGAATTATAACTCTTATCTATTAAAATTAAGAGAAAGATTTTCTATTTTTAAAATTGAATGACAGATATTTTTACCCAATAGACAGCAATTTTACCAATAGAATCTCTAAATTCTTCTTTCAGCATTCAAGTTATTCACCTGAGTCCTTGTTGAGAAAGTAAGATAAAATAAAAGATGCATCCACCTTACTCTTTATGATCTTCTCTAACAGAAAGATTGTCATCTCCTACTTGGTACAAAAGACTAAAGAATATAGAAAAAAGCACAAGAATAGATCTTCTCCAACTTGAGCAACCCTCAACCTGGTGCAGAAGACGGTCTCTACTCTGAAGTCATAAATGGGTCTGTTGTACTGCACATTGCCAGCCTGCTTCTCCTGGATAATTCATTCTGTAAAAAATAATGAATACCTCCATCCCTAGAGGTATTTAAAGAACGGATAGATGCGGTGCTCGAGGACATGGTATAGATGGACTTGGCAGTGATAGGTTAACGGTTGGACTCGATGATCTTAAGGGTCTTTTCCAACCTTGACGATTCTATGATTCTATGAATTACAACATTGGATTCTCCTACGAAATCCAGCAGCATTGAAACTGTTAGATCCACTGCATGAAACACAGCTATTTGAACAAGATAACTGACAAAAACCTTGTCAGTGAGTAAGACTATGACATCTGAAAATTCTGAGGGGTGAAAATCCTCTTTTTTCAGAGATTTGGGTCAGCAGCAAGAAAATAGCAACACCTGGTAGTTTTGGGGAGCACATTCTGGAGACTGCTGTTCAACAGCTTCCTCAACAACCTGGACAAAAGTGGACAAACAGAACACACTTTGACAAACTTTTCTCAGTGGGGGCTGATGTGATACAGCAAGACATAGCCAGCAGCTTTGAAGGTTCACAGAAGATATTAGGCAATACCGTGCACCAAAGCAGTGTAGCCATGGAACAGGTTTCCCAGAGAGATTGTAAAACCTCAGTTCCTGGAGGTTTACATGGGTCAGCTAACACAGTCATCTTTGACTGCTCTTGGTGATTGTCCTGCTTTGAGCAGGAGATTGGACTAGATGACCTCCAGCACTCCTTTCCAACCAACATTTCTATCATGCCAAAGTTACTTCAGGAAGGCCAGAGAAGGGTGGAAGAAAATGAAGCACAGAAAAATGAGTGAGTATTAAAAACTGATGATCCAAGATTCATAGGTGAATTTAGGACTGGGTCTAAGTAGACTTGTCATACAGAAAAGAAACTCTTAAGTGATAGCAGAATGCACAATGTTTGATCACAAAATTAGGAAGGAGAAAGCATACGCCAGAATCACTTTATTTGAAGTTAAGGATATTATTAATTTTTCAGCACCCTTACTATTTTGTTGCATTTCAACAACATAATAAAGAATCTTGAATAATTTTAATTCCCTGGAAGCAATAGTTAATACAGAATCTCTAGTAAATTGGAAATGAGCCAGTCCTATTATTAGACAACTCCTGGAAAACAATGTTCTGTCATCATCACTTCTATGATTACACAAAACTTTCCTGAGCAGTCTAAAGATTAATTTAAACCTAGTCCCTGCAGGGAAATCTTCTAGTACCAAAAGAGAGCATGATAGATTTAAAAGAAAAATCTTTATTTCACTTCCAGTTAATTTTACTAAAGTTTTGAAAGATAGAGCCAAGCTAACAGATGGAAATTTTGATTATACAGCTGTAATTGTAAGAAGAACTGATGAAGGATTAGTATTCCTTTAATATCGCGCATAACATCTAAATTTGTTATTGATAGATTCTTAACATGATGAACTATGCACAACTCAGTAAATAACAGACCTAGGAATTCAACATAAAATTCAGTATATGAAAGTATTTCCAACTGGATATAGTCATTCAAGAAGATAATTTGGTAAATATTTTTTTTTCTTTGTATTGTGGACACTGGGTTAGGTTACCTGACAAATATTGGCTGTAATGTAACATACAATATAAAAGAACTGTTTTGATATCAGTCTCACAGATTTTGAAAATAAAAGTTCTGAATACACAGTTCATAAAAAATATCCTTTTTTTTTTTTACACAAAAACATGCATCATCTCTCTAACAATGTTTTTTAGTGTTAATATTATTTTTGTAACTATATAACAAAATATGACGTTTTTTATATTCTTCTTAAACAAAGCTGCCAGATTTTGGTTATGATTTGCAGAGTACTTTGTAGTAAATTAAATGAGCTGCTACACCCTGCGCATATCAAGCTTTTGATCTCTAGAAAAACAAATTAGGATACTGAAATTTATATGCTTAAAAATGAAACTTATATGACCAAGTTGTTTATCTGTAGCATTTTACATAAAACACAAAATATGCTGCCTCACTCTCTCCATTGGCACTTTGTTCTGAAACTCAGTGAGTTCTTAAGTTAGCACACATTTTTTATCATTTGAGGTATAGATAAATCTGTAAACAACATGGATTAGTGGAGGAGACTAGAATAGCTAAAAGAAACAGACTATATTACATGTTTATTTTAGTGCATCATTCTAAGGACCTTCATAAAAGAAAGGTGAAATCTCAAAATTGACAGTAGAAGCAGTTACAGCTACCACAATGTCCATTCTTGCCTCCATTACTATTGCCACAGCAGGACTACCTGATCTGTTCATGAGTCACCTTCTTAATTGCTACTTTTTCATGAGCCTGCATTGTATAAGATCAAACATCCAGTTACAATCCTCTTTTGCATCTTCCTCAGAGCCCACAAACATTAAAATGAGCCCACACATGACAAAAAATATTTAGTTAGAGAAGCTTAAACGCAGGAGGTCTCCACCCTCTTCTTTGTACCGCTAGTATTACCTACAATATTCTTATTTAGAATAATAAAATAAAAGACAGTTGAATAGGATTTGGCTTTCTCAGTTCTGGGTTTTGTTGTTGTTCTTTTAATTTGTGATCTCACTTTGTATTGTCTCTTAAACCAAATGGGGTTACATCGAGCTGGCAACCAGTCACTAGTGGGGTTCAGCAGGGATCCGTCTTCGGGCCAGTGCTCTTTAATGTCTTCATAAATGACTTGGATGCAGGACTTGAAGGATTACTATCTAAGTTTGCTGATGACACAAAATTGGGAGGAGCTGTTGACACTCTCGAGGGCAGAGAGGCCCTGCAGAGAGATCTGGACAAATCAGAGAGCTGGGCAATCACCAACCGTATGAAGTTCAACAATGGCAAGTGCCAGATTTTGCACCTGGGACAGGGCAACCTTGGATGTACACACAGACTGGGGAACGAGAGGCTGAAGAGCAGCCCCGCGGAGAGGGATCTGGGGGTTCTGGTCGACAGCAAGTTGAACATGAGCCAACAGTGTGCCCTGGCAGCCAAGAGGGCCAACTGTGTCCTGGGGTGCATCAAGCACTGTACTGCTAGCTGATTGAGGGAGGGGATTGTCCCACTCTGCTCTGCACTGGTGCAGCCTCATCTTGAGCAATGTGTGCATTTTGGGGCGCCACAGTACAAGGAGGACACAATGCTACTAGAGAGTGTCCAGAGGAGAGCCACAAAGATGGTGAAGGGTTTAGAGGGGAAGCCGTATGAGGAGTAGCTGAAGTCACTTGCTCTGTTCAGCCTGAAGAAGAGGAGACTAGGGGAGACCTCATCGCAGTCCACAGCTTCCTCACAAGGGGAAGAGGAGGGGCAGGCACTGATCTCTTCTCCTTGGCAACCAGTGATAGAACCTGAGAGAATGGCAGGAAGATATGCCAGGGGAGGTTTAGGCTGGACATTGGGAAAAGGTTCTTCACCCAGAGGGTGGTGGAGCACTGGAACAGGCTGACAATATTCAAGAAGCATTTGGAAAACGCCCTCAGACATACGGTGTGAATTTTGGGGTTGTCCTATGCAGGGACAGAAGCTGGACTCAATAATCCTTGTGGGTCCCTTCCGACTCAGGACATTCTGTGATTCTATGATTCCATGAAATTTACAGCAGAATTTTTAGCATGAAAAAGCATTGTAAGACTCAGACTCAATTTCAGTGCAAGTAACGTGTCCTTTTGTTTACAGTTGTGACTTGTGAAGACATAATTTTATAAAGATGGACATTCTATACTCTTTCTCTTTTAAACTATATTTAATATTTGTTGAAGCATACTGGTCATGTAAACAGATGATCATTTCAGTAAATCATCTTTAAATTCCAGGACTTATAGAATTATTACGGGATGACAGCAGAACATTCTAATTTACCTGGAAGCTGAAGGTAGATAAATCTGAACTAGTAAGATGAAATGTTTTCAATTGTATGAGTAACTAAGTCCTTAAAAACCGTACCAAAGGCTTTGGTACCATAGTAATAAATGTTTTTAGACCAATAAGAATGTGTTTCTAACTAGATGTGTCCTAACTGAACAGTAAATTGCAAATTTGGGACAGTAATTATTAATGAAATTCTACTGTTCGTGTTACAGAGGAAATCAAACCAGACATTCACTACGATCTACATTATCACCAGACAAAAAAATGTGCAGTATAGGAGTTTGATCCAAAGCTAATAAAAACCCAGCAGATATAATTGGGCTTTAGGTAAGATCTTAAAGATAAGTTCAAAACCAAATTGAGAAACAGTCAAAGTTTATCAAAACTTGTCAACACTATGCATTGCATTTGTATTTCAACACAATTATTCACCTTGTAGACCTATCCATTAAGTTCAAGAACCAATTTTACCTCAAACTGAATGTTTCTTTCATACTCACTGATACAAATTCTTCAGTGGTGAAGTTAAAATAGCCAGCACAGAGAGCAGACTATTGCAGTGGCTATGTATTTTATAGATCTTGAGATCTCTGTCTTCATGTGGATTCAGAAACTCCTGTACAGAGCTGCAAACTGACCACAGGATATCTCCAGTGGACATCAAAATTGCTGCAATATCAATTCTGTAAGGAAAAAAAAAAGTGAAAATAACATTACTTGGGACATCATGATAGTGGTAAATTTAAATGGAGCTTTCCTCTGACAACATAAAATACATCAATCACAGCATAGACTTCAAATTTCATCTTCTATCGGTGGTGTAGGAATTCTGAATCCACTACACTGTAAAAATTCAGTGCTTCCACAGGAGAGTTGTTACCAAAACTAATCAAAAGAAGTCTTAAAAAATATGGAAATTTCCTCTTCCAAAGGACAATGGCACTAGACAGGAACAACTTACCGTTTAAACTACATTAAATAAAATTAAATTTAGTTTTCTTTATGATAAAGTGTATTTAGAAGGTACATACTATTTTCAAATCCTGCTGGAGCAAAAAAGTAATGACAAGTGAACTAAAGGTTCAATTTGCAAAACTTTAACTGCCAGGCAACATATTATGACGTGGAACATTTCTGAGTCAGTAATCTGTTCCCTGTTGATATTGGCTAGCAGAGCATCATGGGTCATTGGCCTAAACAATAACAAGAACCCACATTACAACAACAAAATCTCACAAGACTATGCTGACATACAACAGATAGGAAGCAGATGGGTGACACAAAGTATATGGCAGGCATGAAGCTGGACAGAAAAAAGTACCTAAGTACCTAAAAGCCAATGGATGCATATGTGATCATCTGCATTTTTAAGGATCATCTTATTTTTGGAAAATCTAGGCAAACATACATGAACAGACATTTGTCTGTATTGCAGATCAGATCTCTGACACTTCAAGAACCATTGGGAGAAAAGACTCACCCACCAAAGTACAGTATTATTTAAAAAAAAAAAAAAAAAAAGTAAAACCTCTATGATAAAAATATATTGAATGATATTAATTTAAAATTGTTTTTTTCATTTGTGCATGACTGGGTAATTCAATTCACTTAGTGACAAATTCAAGAATCACCTTATTAAATAAAACATCTTCTTCACAAAAAACGTAAAAAGTTCTTTCTTGTTCAGTCTTTTGACAAAATTCATATAGAATTGACTAATACTACATATAATAAATACTGTATCAATACATATTCTTCATATTTCAGGGTATATTTTTTTCCCAGGAAATTTCCAGGAAAGTTTCCAGGAAACCTCTCTGTACCTAAAGATATAGAAGGGCCTAATCACAGTAAATTAGTGCAGGCATAGAGCATACAAACAGGTACTTTGATACTTAGAATAAAACTTTGGTTTTTTTCCCACCTATTCCGAGAATGTGAACTTGTGCAAGTCACTTAAGCTTCCATGACACTGCTCCTTTTCATAATAAAACTTCTAACGACAGCACATAACTCTTAGCTCACACAGAACTTATCTCTGCTGAGTGTCTCTCATCTCGTACAAATGACAAGCTCTTAATTTTTTAACTTGCATGGCCACCATGGACTGTATCACTTTCAAAATCTAAAAAGAGGAACATACTCATATAGGAAAGATACATAGTGAAGGGGCAGGATGAGAAATACACCAATTTCTTCAGTCCAACAAAACATTGGATAGAAAGAGAAAGGACAGAGGTAGGGTAAGCTTCCACCTGGAGACACCTGCTTTAGTATTTCTTAAAGAGACCCTCCTTTCTGGCAAAACATAAGAACGCCAACAAGAACTTCCAGCTTCGTATTTCCTGAAATGACAGGAGGAGTAGCTTCTTCATCTTCTCTCCTTCTGCACCACTGGCTTCATTCTGGCAAATCTTTTGATGTGATCTTGCAGGTCTTTCACTTGAAAAGCCCCACGAAAACCCAAATTCTATTGGAACACATGGAGTTTTATTCATGAATCATGGCTTGATTTCTAATCTTGGTACTGCCAATTCTGCCCACATTTTTGGGTGCGTCACCACTCCTCAATGCACTGTTCATCATGAGGCTTTCAAACCAATCAAGCTGTTTATGGAACAACTTCACCAAGAGTTCAAAAGAGGTCTTTGATTCTGCCTGGTTTAGTATACGACTACCAAACATACTTAAATATACAAAATATATTGAATTAAAATGAACATCAAAATACATAAATCATGTCTATCCCCTCTGCTGTGTTCTTTAACATTGAAATTTGAATCAAAGCAGTGCATAACAGAAAACTAAGATTTACTTATTTTATCCATTAAAAGTGTGTGTTAAATATACAACCATTACCTGATTTGTGGTGTTCTCTTGTAACTGGGGCAGGCCTGACAATATCTGGAGGACAGTATAGCCAAAGATTGCTCTAGTACATCTGTAAGAATCTCCTGGGCTGTCTTGGGAGGTAGAATAGTCCATAGATCATGATGAAGAGCACAGCAGAAGTAATGCCACATCTGGACAGAGAATGAGCATCTTTCCCCCTAGCAAAACCACCACACATTAAATAATAAAAACACAGCTTCAAAAATATCAATTCAGTTCCTGTAAGTCTAATTAATTCAATCTGAAAGGAAATAGCTAAAGAGTTTCAGGCACATGATGTCCAAAAAATGGTCCTTGACAAGATGTGAAACATCTTTATTAGCAAGGAAACACATGTTCCATTTCAGTTACAAAACTAGAGTTCTGCCACAAGACCAAACCACAGCATTTGACCTCTTATATCCTTAATTAACCTATTCTCAGAACCCATAGTGTTATAAGTCTAGTTTAAAAACATATACAGTATTCTGTACTCACTAGAATAGTCAGATGAATTTAATATAAGTTTCTTTGTCCTCAAAAGAAAATAATGATTTAAATTACTCAAGTCAGATTCTTAATTGCCACACCTAACTGTGATTATGAAACTTTGGTTATATATGACGGATATGCAATAAAAGCAGAAAAAAATAACAACTGAACAATTATGCTAATAATAAGAGCTGTTCAGAATTTTTTAGTAAGATTTTTTTTTCATCTTACAGTGGTAACTCATTGAAACTAAATATTTCCTGTGAAGGAATCAGCATTGGTATCAGTATTTCATTGTCTATACAAAACCACCCCAATAAGACAGAGAGATAAATACAGAAGAGTCAAAATCACAGTGATTAATCCGTAATATCTCTAAGAAGTACATAGTTCAACTCACATTTAAATATTTCAACTAATACCTATTCAGAAAATAGCATTATGATGAAGCTGTATCAGAACAAAGAGAAATATTTTAAGAATTTGTTCATATTTTAGCATTATCAGAAATATAAAACAACCCCATGATTTTTAAAACACTGTAACAGTTTGATAGGCATTCTCTAATAATAATAATAAACAAAAACAATCTGGCTTCTTTTTAAATACACCACAATAGCAGATTATGGGAAGTTGTCATTATTCAGTATTTCGCTGCCATAATATTTGAAGTGTATTTTATATTAAAAAGTGGTAAATTATGACAAAGAACAAAAGTACAAAACTTGTGACCACTGCTCTAGTCATTAAATTTACAACCGACGTAGGCATCCTCATTTAGAAAAAAAAGAAAACCAAATCATTAAGATGTCAAATTTTCCAAGTTTCACTAATGCAGAAGAGAAAAATGTAATACAGTTAAGTTTCAAAAGAAAATTATATGCCTAATTTTCTTTGTACATACAACCATAGACATCTTACAACTGTTTTAAGCATATTTCAACAGGCAAACCAAAAACAATCGCTCTGGTATTTTGAACAATCAAGCACTTGACAAGTGTTTCCACACAGGTAAAATAGGATTGCCTTGTATTAACTGAAAATGGATATAATAAAATAATGGACATATTAAAATAATTTCCTATTTTTCTTCTATGAAATAAAATTACAATATTATTGCGTGATATTCTGAAACATCATCATAAGAAAGTACAAGTTTACTTCATAACTCAACTCATAACATAACTTCATAACTTTGCATAACTCAAACGTTAATACATTTCTGTAAGTCCGGGTTTCTTAGATATATTACCATGACTACTCTTGAGGTACATTCCAGTAGAATTTATCCAGACATAAACCCCTAACCCTACCTTACAAGTGTTTTACTAACATTTGCCTTTCTTTGCAAAAACATTTTAACAGTTAGAGAACAAACTTACCAGGTAAAAAATAATTAGTTTGAATGCCTAATGGAAGATAATTTATTTTGGTCATATCTTTAATTTACAAAAATAAATTAAAAAATTTTCAAAAACAATGCAGACTTAACAACCAGAAATATAATTCTAAGTTGACTTTCTAATGAAAGGTATTTATTTTTTTAAGTAACTGAGTGTTGGCAAGTTTTACTTTTTAATTATGTAACTATAAGCACAAATTCCTTCATTTTCTCTGCTTTATTTAATTTAAAGCAGTAAATTGAATAATACCCCTTTTCTAACATTGTACCTCCACTGCAGAAGGAACAGTTTCACTGAAGATTTAAATGAGATTAATTCCCCTTTTCTGACCCAGTTTTCTATTTGTTGCCATTTCTAGACAATTCTGCTGGTAAACATCTGCTATTTTTGCAGGCTTCGTATAATACAAACAGATGTGAGCTTTTATTTAGCTTATATATCAGGAAACAAGCAGCTGCGCTTTATTACATAAGCCACTCAATATTATCTTTGAACAGACAATTCTTTATTCTTTGACTATTAGAAAACATAAGTTCCCAAAGCTACAGCAGATGTCTGCTACACTAAAAGCTCCATTCGAAAACGTAATCTGGAGAGCTGGCCCAGTGGGTGTTCAGCGCATTCTATCAGTGAGATCCTGAACCCAGAGAGTTTCACTCCCTGGCAGCTTAGACTCTGAGTGCTGAATGGGAACTGCACTCCTAGATCTCAGCTCAGATCTCACATTACCATAAATTTGCTACTTGTATCTCACAAAATCTCTGCTTAACTTTCCTAAAAGATATTAAAAACTTTCAGTGATCTCACAGTGATTACAATTTCAGTGTTTACCGTCTAATCATAATTAGTCTTTTGGCTTTTCTTTTAATTCCAGTTACCACTATTGGATTAGGTGCACGTCAGAGGAAGGATGGGTGAGCAGGTACTGAAACTGGTTATGAAAGTCGAAAAATACTTAAAAATACATTCTTCTTATTTTAATAATACAATGTAGAAAATTCTTTTATAGAATGTAATAACCATTTGCTACCAATCTTGTTCTCAGATGTTGCCACTGTACAAACACACACATAAATGGGTATGGAAACTGCAGCTCTGTGTAATCACAGACACTGTCCCCTGCCCCTTCCTCCTTTCCCTTTGTCTTTCAGCGGTTTTGTCTTCTATCTGGACGACTTACATATCAAGTAAGTCAAGAAGATTTATTAGTCAATACATCATTACCGGTGAATGGAAAGGAAGGCTAGCACATATTCTTTGTAATACCACTTGAATGTCCTATATCATTGGGGAAAAAGAAGAGAGTAACTTCATGTGATCCCTGAAGTGTAAGATTACCATTCAGTTTGTAATTAAGCATGTAATACAAGAATGAGGAAAGAAAGGTTTCTTCCTCTTCCCTCTCCCCTACTCATGCATGAAAAACCAAAGGACAGGCAATGTTTTCCTTATTTTGTGGGAGCACAAGGGAATGTTTTTTTTTTTTCCTTTATGAAACTTGCATTCAGGATTTACAGATGAGGACTAAATCTTTTATAGTTTCATGTAATACACAAAACTGGGGGACAAAGGGGAAGAGGTAGTGAGGGTCCTGACCTAAACCAGATTCAAGAGCTAGGCTAATCCAGAGACAAGCAGAAGCAGAGAGCCAAGTACAGCTTCCCCTTAAAGAAGCAAGATCACAATGCTCGTTACAGCAGTGGATCCCACTGACAATGCAGCAAGGGCTGTGAACCACTGACTTGCACAAGCGCAAGAGTGTGTTCCCATTGAGAGAAAATAGAACCTCATACCAGAGCCTGCTCTTGATGACTGCCAAGGTCTTCTGGCACCTGGCTCCAAGCTACTCTTGTTTTCTGAGCTCAGCAGGATTTACATGACTTAAGACGCAGAGACTCACACTTCCTGCTGAGCTTAGATCTCAGAAAGAGCCACCTCTCATTGCTATAAGTTTTGGCAGGATGTTGCCTCTGTAACAAGCAACAGGTCTTAAGCCAATCTTTTTTATTTGGGATGCCTGCAAGAGCTCTATGGAAGCAGCAGCTGCTCAGCATCATGCCTCCTGAAGGCGCTCTGAGCAGATCCTGGTCCATTCTTGGGCCATGGCCCATGGCCCAGTAAAAAGAGCAGAGTGATGACGTAAAATTACATACTTCCCACCTCAAGCCCTGCAAGTGTACAGAGCTGAGATACCGGCTTTCTTCATCCTTTCCTACACACATCAGTTCTGATCAGTAACGATAAAATTGTTCAGCTAATCCATACTCTTTCTTCTTGAAACAGCTATTTCTGACAATTAGGTTTCCTCCATGGTGAATAGTTATTGGGTCACTAATAAACAGGACGCAGCACCATATGGACTACAGACAGTGAAGATCACATCATGATTTATCCGTTGCCAAAAGCCCCTAAATTTCTTACCTTCTTATCAACCCAGGACACCTGGGCTCACATTCAAACAAAACTAAAATGCTTATTTACTTGTCTTTGAGGCATGGGCATTTTGATAGATTACTCATATTAAGGTCTGCATCACCTGTCCAGTACAGATTTTTGTCACTGACTCAGCAGCTTTTTATATTAGATCTGTAGGATACATGTATCATACAGAGTTTTCTCTCATGTAAGAATTCTAGAAAATGCTTAACAAAAATACCCTCATTCTCTCACACAGCAAATGATATAAGGAAGGGCAGGACTTTGTCTCCAGGAGATCTCAGTTATTATTGATAAAAAACATATAATACTTTCACTTCACCCTGAAATTAAGTGAAAATAATTTCAAACAGTGTATATCAGTCTATGTCTGCATTTGACTGGCATGAGAAAAAACCCTCAATAAATTATAATAATTCACTTGATTCTTAGAGTTTTTTCACAGAATCATTAGGATTATAGTTTAAGAGCAGACCTGTGACTTCAAAATGCCGGTGAAATGGCACTAGTTATTTCAGAAATATATTGTTGAATACTGAAGGTAACTATATTGACCATCTATCTTTGTTACATCCTTCACTCACAAAAGGTAAAAAGAGGAATCAATTGAAAATAAAATTCAAAGAATCAGATTAAAAATTTCCAGGAGAAAAACAGCTGTCTTTCATTTTCATATGTCACACTTTCTATAAGAAGAGTTAAAATGACAGTGTCTTCTTTACTGAGTTCTATATAAATGTCTTGAACTTGACACACAATATTTAATTAAGTAAATGACACAAACACTCCATGGTAATGATTTATCTCATCTTTAAATGACTGTGTTTTCCTACATCATTTCTACAGAGATATTTGCCTGCAATAATAGATATTTCAAGATAGTAAATTCCAATAATCTTTACGTAAAAATAATGATGATCCTATGCTTCTAATTAGTCAGAATGCTGGCAACCAGTAAAACATTTTGTAAAAGGAAGGCACAGTAAACTTAACCTCACACCTCATAAAAAGCTTTGCAGTCATCCCAGTGGTGGCTCTCAGCATCCTGTAAAATGCTTGTAGCACAAACTCTGATGCAGTAGTTCGTAACTTGAAACTGGAGAACGTTGATGAATTCCTGATATTGTTGGACAGGCAATAGGAACAGGGGTCTGTTCAGAGAGAATGATCAAAGAGGCAAAGATTGAAAGGCTGTGCAGTAGGAGGTAACAATCCCCAGTACTGCAAATGGTTTTGATTATTAGGTATCAATCATTCATTTCCTCTCAGTCCTGGAGTCTGAACCTAGCATTCACTTTTGAAAAATATCTGGTGTTTGTTTCAATAGCTATTTAAATATATCTGCTCATCTATAAATTCTCATTTAACCAGGTCACTGAGAAATATATTACTTCATCCTGTTTTCTGAGATAAAAGTACATTTGTCATTCAGTTATTGGGAGATTCTGGGTTGAAGCATCAGCACTGAGTGTGATAAAGAAAACATAAACATGAGTCCAGAGATTATTTTTGGTAGGTATGTACTAAAACTCGTTCATAATACACATAAGTAGAACTATTGAGCAATGTTTTGGCTCAGACTTCCCGTTCACAAAGATAGACTTCATGGAGGAGAGAGTAAAACATCAGAGGAAAAGCAGCTCAACAATGCACACAACCCCTTAGAAATCATACATTTCTTGAAAATTGCACTAGTTCAGGTGTCCCTCCAAAAAGGCCCAGTTTCTACTTCTAAATTACGTATGGCCAGAAACACATGGACCAGTAAAGAGATTCCTAGTATCTTAAGTCAAAATCTCCTAAAAGCAGAACAAATGTAGTTATGTTGCCCCCCAGGGCAAACACTGTCTTAGACTGTACACTACTGCTTCATATCTTCTCTAATTTTTATTCTGCATGCAATGAAAAATAAGTTCTAAAACTACATTGGATGTATTTGAATACAGATTTTCTGAATACAGACAGTGTAAGGAAAAAGCACAGGAATGTATATTTATACTGTTCTCTAAGATTGCTATGACCTAAATCAGATTTTATGAAAATTCAGCCATTGCAAAGGTCAGAAAAGGAAATTAAGGCCTTAGCCCTCTATTTATATGAGAGCAGAGTACATTCAGTTCACTGGACAATCCTATTTACTCAAGCTTAATAAATAAAAAATATTGATCTGCAAATCAAATGCAGATCTTAAACATAAATAATTTGTTTTGTAATGGCTGCTTTAGATTATCAATAGCTTTGAATCAGGTCTTTCCTGAATCAAAGTACATGCAGTGCGTGTGCTAAAAAATATGATGCAATTTGGAAAACTACCACCATACTGTATCACCAAAATGGAATGAGGTCCTGTATTATTTATGTTTGAATTAAACCATTATAAGTAAAAGGGACTCACTTTTTGCTCGTTTCTCTCATTAAATTGCTGTACATCGTAAAATGCTGAAAGACATATATCGCTGTGGAAAGGGCAGCATACAAGTCTTGCAGGGGAGCCTTGGAGGGAACGTCTTTGCTTTTCTCTTCTAGTCTTGCCAGGACAGCTGTTGCCACTTTGCTGCAGGCCTCTACAAAGTTTGCTCTAATTTCCTGAAGAGAATCATCTCTGCATGCCAGAGCCAATGGAAGCAATGTGTCAAGTTCTTCCATGATGTCAGAACAAAACTGAGAGAAATAAACGTGGCATCAAGTTATTTGTATTCTGACAGCACTGTTTAATTTATACACACTAGGGTCAGATTCTTGAATAATGAAATTGGCATAAAACATAAATATATTAAATCAGTTTTACAAATATTTCATTTTGTTATACAGGGGAGAAATGTTTATCTACAGTAAATGAATTATTATTTCATTCCTTCTTGCTTTAAAGTAAGAAGAAAAATTAAAACTATCTTATGCTAGTAATGCCTGTGTTTTGTTTATGATTTCATTAGATGTATATTCAAAGCATAAGGTTAATTCCTTGTAAACAAAGATAATTTTCTAATTTATTTTGAAAAATATACAAACACATTTCTTAATACTGAATTTGAAAACAAACTTGTCATCTCTTAGTGAATTCATACATTGATCTCCCTAAAATTATCTCCCAAAAGCTTATGTGTTATTTTAAGCAAACATTCATTAACAGCATTCCAAATTTGCTAGAACAGTTGCAAAGCTTACTAAATTAAAAAAAAAAACAAAACACCTTTCAAACACATATTCCCTTAGAAAAACAATTTAATTAATCATCATAAATGACCTTTCAGCCAAATCAAAGAACTCTAATTTGGACATATTATTGGTTATGCTGATTAGTTAAATGGCATGTCTAAGGATACGAATACAGGAAATCCCTTTATAACTATGCTTCAAAGCTTTCAGCATTTTCCCACCAAACCACTTGGTAACAGAGCAGATACTAATCAGAATGTTTTAGAACTTTTTGGATGAAAAAAATAATGCCAGCAAAGTTTAAAAGTTAATTCTTTCAAGTATAGACTATGGGCTATTGTATAAAGCTCTGTTCAGCCTCATATTGTAATGCCTCTTACTTTCTCCTTAATTCCATTTATATAAGATATAGAATATTAATGGTACTGTAAGTACTTCAAAGTGTAGATGGCAAACAGCCTTGGCATTCTGTCTCCCCTCAAACTTCAGATCTTTTGATACCTGCCTTAGCAATTCGTTTTGGTTGCTCCTCCTGTTGGACTGCTCTGCAGGACTCCCTCATTTGCTGGCTGTTTACAAGACTCATTGCACAGCCTGCAGCTGAAAACTCGTCTTTCTGCTCATGTTGAAGAATTTTAGTTGAAAAATCCTCGACTGCTATTGTTATACAGTGAGCCACAGAAGAAGACAGGTCTTTAAATGCATTTCTCCATCCAAAATTCAGTAAAATAGGCTGAAATACATATTTATATTAAATCAGTCCACATTCATTACTGACTGTTATTATTGTCTAAAGCTTACACAAACATCCATAATTAGACACCATCATCTTTTGAAATTCATTTTAATAACTTCAAATATATCTACTAGCCATGAAATCATATTAAAATCAGTATATACACTCAACAAAAATGAACATGCATAACAATATTAAATTTGTCATCAAATTTATAAAAAACACTGTTTAAACAAGATTGCTTTTTAAAAGCCATGCTTCATCTTTACATTATTTATAATCTTCAACAGAATCTATTTAACAAAGTCAAATACATTTGTAACCATTTTCAATAGTTTAACAAGTAATCCAGCAATGGATACTCTGTAATAACTTTCACTGCAAGGTAACAAGTGGAAGCTACTAACCATGAATATTAATGGCAAACATTTAGAGAAGCTGGTTTTAACACAGCCACACTGGACTTCACTTCTCTAGAGCTAGATTTAGCAAAGATTAAAATGTTTAAATAGAGATTTCTAGTTTTTAGCCAACGCTGGCCTTTACTAGTTTTTTTTTTTTTCATTTTCTATAAATGGACTTCTAAGTTATCTGAAGCATATCAGTTGCAAGAAGTAGACACAGTAGGACATCCTTACTTTTCCACTAATCTTGCTTTGCATTGCTCATATGACATACAGCAAACTTAAACCTTACCAGAAGTGGCCAATTGAGAATTGCACCACTGTAAGAGAAATATTTTAATGACGTAAGATGTACAGTAAAGATGCCCACTATGAGGGCATAGTAGGAGAAAAGAAAAGAAGGATTCATAGCAAGTTGCAGTTATAATACTAAACTAGAAGACAATGAACAGCTATGAAGTGGACCCCTTCCAGCTTACTCCAATTTAGAAGTTGCCTTCTCCTTCCTTTCTCCTTCCACACTCCCAACACTCAACTCCAGTGAGCACACAGGCAGCCCCCCCTGGACGCCCATTTTTGCACTCCCTCTTTTTTTAAATTTTTTTTAATCTTGGGTCAAATAAAGCTCAATCTTCTCAAAATATTGTTCTTTGTAATCTATAAGATATAGGAACGTTAGTCTCACAAACTGATTCAAAGCACATTTTAAAAAGTTATTTCAACATTAAAATAGAGCTATTAGGAAATTAAATTCCACTATCACGAAGTATCATACTTGTTAGAGCATTTCAGTCCCACAAATTCAACAATAAAAAACTGTTTAGTAGTAAATGGAAGCCAGACTAAAACTTAATCTTGTACATACATTGTACAAAGCATAGCGCTTACTACACAGTAGTTTTTTGGCATCAAAGAAACTAGACATTGTGTGAGTACTTATCCCTA
Organism: Platalea leucorodia; assembly: GCF_965183815.1. Taxonomy (NCBI): domain Eukaryota; kingdom Metazoa; phylum Chordata; class Aves; order Pelecaniformes; family Threskiornithidae; genus Platalea; species Platalea leucorodia. The sequence goes on from NC_138858.1 coordinate 86,389,002, forward strand.
TAGGAAGCATCATTACAATCAAATGCTAAGAACTTGATAGATTTTTTTTAAGATTCTGCTGTATTTGAGAATATATTTAATACTGAAGAAAGCTATCATATTTTAGCATTTTTTAACTGTTTGTTATGAGGTGTCTTACACTGCTGATGTTAAATCTGTTCTGTTTTAAATCTTAAATAACAGCCACTTCTTCATGAATGCCATAAGATTTTAATTCATCTTAACTGAGACTTTGCACCTAAAATTAATTGCATTAGCTAAATAATGAAACTATGGCAATAGGTGTTTATAATGAACATGGTGACAGACTACAGTGGAGACACAGACAAAAGAAAATCCCATACAAAGTGTAAGACTCTCTTCATACTCACCTCTTCTACCTGAAGTAACTGTTCAGGAAGCACACTGGTTTCATTTGCTCTAGTTTCTCCTATTAAAAGCTCCCCACTAGCTTTCTTCAGAACTCCTGCACAGTATGATAAAAGGGATCAAAGTTAAGATTAATTCTGTAGAAAAGTCAGCAGCCTACAACACCTTCTGGTGTATCAATATGAAGCATAAAAAAGACCTCAACAAGATGTAGGGGAATACTAATGTTATGATAAAATCAAATTCAGATTATACACAGTTCCTTTTATACAATGTGATGAAATCCACATCTCGTTGTATTCATCTTATACAAACGCACATACAATGTGTAAAATATAGTTTCTTTTGTCATTAATTCATTTTTATACTGATTGTGCAGTCACCTATTCCTAGGGAGAACAGATAACGTTAGAACAGCTGTGTAGAAATTAATTTCTATTCTTTGTTCAATAAATTATATGAATTGCACACTAATGTATTTTTATAGTTTTTACTTATTTAGAAATACCAATATGATAAGAATAAAAAGACAGTTAATTAGTACAGTTATTATAAGCAAAATAATGGCCACAGGAATGAGAACAAGTGAAGCTCCTTAAGAAGGGCTGGTACAAAGCTCACTCATAAATCTTGGAGTAATGGGAAAATTGTCCCAGTTTTGACAAAGACAACCCAACGTCTGGGGTAGGTATCAGTTTCATCAGTGTTTCAAGCAATCCAGGAGGTTCCTGGAGTGCATGGATGAGAACTTCCTCCTCCAAGTGACAGAGAGGCCAATGAGGAGAGGTGCTCTGCTGGATCTCATATTCACCAAAAAGGAGGGGCTTGTTGGGAATGTGAAGGTCAAAGGCAGCCTTGGCTGCAGGGACCATGAGATGGTGGAGTTCAGGACCCCAATGGCAGGGAGGAGGGTGAAAAGCAAGCTCACAACCCTGGACTTCAGGAGAGCAGACTTTGGCCTCTTCAAAGATCTGCTTGGAAGAGTCCCAAGGGATAAGCCCTTGATGGAAATGGGGCCCAAGAAAGCTGGTTAATATTCAAGAATCACCTCCTCCAAGCTCAAGAGAGTTGGGAAAAAGTGCCAGGAGGCCTGCATGGATGAACAAGGAGCTCCTAGCCAAACTCAGACACAAAATGAAGCCTACAGAGGGTGGAAGCAAGGACGCGTAACCTGGGAGGAACACAGAAACAATGTCTGAGCATCTAGGGATGAAGTTAGGAAAACTAAAGCCCAAATGCAGCTAAATCTGGCCAGGGATGTCAAAGACAACAAGAAGGACTTCTACAAGTACACAGGTGACAAACAGAAGACTAGGAAAAATGTAGGCCCTTTGCTCAACAAGATGGGAGACTTGCTTACAGAGACATGGAAAAAGCTGAGGTACTGAATACCTTCTGTGCCTCAGTCTTTACTAGCAAGACCAGTCTTCAGGAATCCCAGGTCTCAGAGACCAGGGGGTAAGGTTGGAGCAAGGAAGATGTACCCTTGGTTTAAGAGGATCAGGTCTGGGAATACTTAAGCAAACTGGACATACATAAGTCCATGGGCCCTGATGGGATGTACCCACAAGTGCTGAGAAAGCTGGAAGATTGCAAGGCCACTCCCAATAATCTTTTATCAATCATGGCAACTGGGAGAAGTATCCAAAGACCGGAGGAAGGCAAATGTCACTCCTGTCTTCAAGAAGGGCAAGAAGGAGGACTCAGGGAATCACAGGCCAGTCAATCTCACCTCAGTCCCTGGGAAGGTGATGTAGCAGCTAATCCTGGAAACCATTTCCAGGCATATTATGGATGAAAAATTCATCAGGAGTACTCAGTATGGCTTCACCAAGGGGAAGTCATGCTTAACCAACTTGATAAACTTCTATGAAGAAATGACTGGCCTGGTAGATGAGGGGAGAGCAGTGGATATTGTCTACCCGGACTTCAGTAAGGCCTTTGACACTGTCTCCCATAAGATCCTGTTACGGAAAAAAACTGTAGACAAGCTCTTGATGTATGGGCTGGATAAGCAGACAGCAAGGTGGGTTGAAAACTGGCTGAATAGCCACGCCCAGAGCGTGGTGATCAGTGGCACAAAGTCTAGCTGGAGGCCAGTAACTAGTGGTCTATCTTAGGGGTCAGTACCGGTCCAGTTCTGTTTAACATCTTCATTAATGATCTGGATGATGGGGCAGAGTGTACCCTCAGCAAGTTTGCAGATGACACCAAACTGGGAGGAGTGGCTCATATACCACAGGGTCATGCTGCCATCCAGAGAGACCTCAACAGGCTGGAGAAATGGGCACACAAAAGTTCAACGAGAAGTGCAAAGTCCTACACCTGGGGAGGAACAACCCCAATATATGCGGGGGGGGCACTGAGCTGGAAAGTCCACGTGGACACCAAGCTTGGAGTCCAGGTGGACACCAAGTTGAACATGAGCCAGCAACGTGCCCTTGCCTCATAGAATGCTAATGGTTTCCTGGGCTGCATTAGACAAAGTATTGCCAGCAGGTCAAGGGAGGTGATCCTTCCTATCTACTCAGCACTGGTGAGGCCACACCTGGAGTATTGTGTTCAGTTCTGGGCTACTCGGTACAAGAGAGACATGGACATACTGGAGAGTGCCCAACAAAGGGCTGTGAAGATGATTAAGAGACTGGAGCATCTTACATATCAGGAAAGGCTGAGAGTACGGTGACTGTTTAGCCTAGAGAAGAGAAGGCTCGGGGTGGGGTGGGGAATCTCATTAATATATGTAAATACCTGAAGGAAGGGTGCAAAGAGGACAGAGCCAGGCTCTTCTCAGTGGTGCCTAGTGACAGGACAAGAGGCAGTGGACACATGGAAACACAGAAGGTTCCCTCTGGACATTAGGAAACATTTTTTTCCTGTGAGGGTGACTGAGCACTGGAACAGGTTGTCCAGAGAGGCTATGGAGTCTCCATCCTTGGAGATACTCAAAAGCTGTCTGGACATGATCCTGGGCAACTGGCTGTACGTGGGCCTGCTTGAGCAGGGGTTGTTGGACCAGATGACCTCCAAAGGTCTCTTACAACCTCAACCATTCTGTGAGTCTGTGTTTCAAAAAGAATATGAGAATAAAACCAAACAATATGGTATTTTAAAAATCCATCTCCTAGCATAAAGCTGGTAAACAACACAGGTGCAGATATTCCTAATTTAATGTATCTCATGAGACCTAAAACCAAGAAGTTTTACATAATTGGGCGCTGTCAAGCATTGTTAAAGATTATCTTCTAAGCATAAACTTATAGGTCTTCAGTCACCTCAAGCTACTGGTGGTACACATGGCCAGGGTTTAAAGAGCTTTCCTCTTTCATGAAATACGCAGTATTTGCACATACATAGGATTTCATTTACCCAAAGTGGATTTTATCTTTCCCCTAAACAATTCACCCTCTGAAAATGAACACTCTGCTTTTCATACACCTATGCAGCATTCTAAAGCTTCAAGGTTTTTGTGTTGGGTTTTTTTGGTTGTGTGTTTTTTTTTTTTTTTTTTTCCAAGCACTGTTTTTGTTTGCATTTTCAAAAGATGTCAGGGAAAAACAGATTTGAGCTGCAAAAAATGAAAGATAAAATGGTAGAATATAAAAACAGAAGAGACTAACCAGGTCATCTAGCTCCCTGATTATTCAACATATGTTACAGACAGCACCATAAACTTACTGCTTTTTTCAATATGTTTTAATATATTTTATGATGACATTTCCTACAGTTTTCTTTAGAAATTACTCCAGAAAGAAAAAAAAAAAAAAAACTGACTGGATTATTTTCCCTCTTTTCTATTCTGTGCTTTCTACCTTAAATTTGTCTTGTTTTTCCTTGCAATTCTCCTTTCTTATAGATATAACATCTAATTCTAACTATAAGCACAATTGAATATCTACATATTCACATTCTCTTACTGTCGCTACTTAGATCAGCTGTTTATAATTTTTTACACCAAGACTTTAAAGAAAACCTTTAACATTTAACCTAAAAATCCTCGAGTATTCATGGAATTGCTGCCTTACCTGTTAAGAACTCACAGCTGAGATAAACAGGTATCTAGCTGATGGTAGATTTGTGTCTCCAGAACCACAAGTGAAGGGCCAAATGATGCTTCTGTCTGCATCAGTCATTTTAAAGCTTCCTTTATTTTTAAATTAACAGGTTCTACTAGATCTCCCCACCTCCTTTTCTAACTAACAGCCTAGGCACTCTTGCCCTATATTCATATATATATATATGTTTGCATGCAGGCTCACACACATACAAAGCCTTTTCAGGTCTTCCGAAAGAAGCCCCGAGGTCAAGTCTCCTATCTTTTACTGAGTTCCTTTGGTTTCCTAAATTTTTGCTTCTCCCAAACCTCATCTAGGTAAAATTGGCCTTAATCTTCTTCAATTTAACCTCCAGCTAGCAAGGACTGCCTTCATGCTTTTCATTGATCATTGCACACTAGCTGCAGCCCCCCCAAAGCCTCCACACTTCAGATGTTACCACAACCTTCCTCTCAAACATTGTTTCCACAGAGACACATATCAAATTACCCCCTTCCTGTCCTGCTACTTCTTCACTTGTCTTCTGACTGTCTTGCCCTAATCAGCAAACTCCCCTGGGAAATAAAAGTGCAGCTTTATTCAAGAGACTGGTACAGCTGCTGTAGTGAAACTACTCAGCCTGAATTAGTTTGCCATTGCAGACAGGAAGGCAGGCAAGGAAGCATCCCTGCCTAGACAGCCATAGTTTTCTACAGAAATTCTTTGACTCCTCTCTTAGCCCACATTCCAAACCTCAAACTCCATTTGCACAGATAGACAGAAATGTATGCAGTCCTTCTCATATGGCTGCTTAGAGGAGAGAATTTGCAGAAAGAGAGCAGAAAGAAGCGAATGTCATGAAAGAAGGAAAATGGCAGCTGAAGGAAAACTTCTCAGGTTTTCATACTTGCTCCCTTTCCAGAGCATATTCTACATCTCCACCATTCTTGATTATTAGGGAAGACTGGATTAATCACAAATCCCTACTAAACCTTTCTTAAAAATTATGTTCTACAAACTTGATAAACTGCTCATACTTTGTGTGCTTCCTTCAGTTTACCAGCCAGGCAGCTTGAATCATTTTGATAGTAAATATTCAAAACAAGATTATATCAAGTTCTTCACTTAAAATCAAAACTCTTCAGCCAACTCTCCTTATGTGTATTAAAATTTGTCTGGGATTATTCTTCTTGTTAAAGCAGATCTTTTTGCCTATGTCCCCTTCATCTTCAATGTATTTAATTCTTTCTCCAATTCGGTATTTTTCTGTTTTTGTAATGGTGATGACAGTGAGACCTCTTGCACAGTTCATATAGTTCTTCTTCTTCCCTATAAGAAGTTCTATTAAATTATTTTTTCTACAGCATTGCACAGCTTTCCTATTTTTTTCATAGCGTTTAGGGTCCTAAGAACGTTCACTGTGACATCATCTTGCAGGCAGCATAGAACAGCAAAGCATGAAGGAAACCTTTTGTATGACAGCTCACTAACTGTGAATAAGGTAAATAACAGTGCCATCAAAGTGGCTTACTAGCTGGATTCAGTCAGCTCAGCCAGAACTTTTATTGAAACTGTACTGGAAATAATACGTCTTACAGAAATGGGAAATATCACACACCCCCCCCCAAATATAAATAAGCAGAAGAAACAAAAAATATTTGACTAGCTGTAGATTAAAAAATCTCTTGCTTTCTATATTCAGTAATGGACTTTTTATTTGTTGTACTATACTGAGCAAACTGTAATAACACAAATACAGAAAATGTACGTCTGGAATCAAACACCCTCCTAGTGTAAATTCCATCTTCACTTTGGATTGACCTGCTGAAGCTATGTATTTCTTAGAAAGAAGTTACTTGAACATTTTGCTTTGAGACCAAAGCAAAAATCACACCTGTCTTTCTTGAATGTTTACACCTTCAAAGTCTATTAAGAGGATGCATCTCATAAATTTGATTCCATGCTCCTTTTATAACACTTTCCAGAAATGGATACAGAGTAAAGGATTTCTTCTTATGCCGTGAAGGAAAGACCTTTGCAAATCTTCCCAGTCCCCTGAGGCAAAGCTTGTAAACCTAAGGGCTTGACAACTTTGCCCACAGTGTTTTCAAAGAGCTCCACTGGAAAAAGCTTTTCTTGGTACTCATTATCTGATCTGTCCAAAGTTCACCTTTCTCACTGGAATGGGGAAAAAAAAGTGAAAGACAGATGAAAGTACGTTAGATGTTTTTGATTTTTTAAAAGTCTCAACAAGAGGCTTCTGAAAAGCCAGAGGGAAGAGAAATCTACCTTAAAGATGGGAAGAGAATGCAATTTGGCAGGATTCTAAACCAAAATCTCCTACTTAACCCTTGACTGCAGCTGAATGTTCCAGATTCCTTCAAAGAGAACAACCCCTGTGATACTGCACGTACTAGGCACAGCTCAGAACAGCTCAGGAATTTCAACTGAATGTAAACAGAGAAGTAGAGTATCTCATCACAGTAGGCATGACAGGATACCTGCAGAAGAAAGGGTTAAATGTCTAGTCAAGAAAAAATAGAAGGTGGTTACTCCTTCAATTTTCTGAAACCTGTTGCTTGTAGTGGAATGCAGTGAAGTTATGCAACACTGAGAATAAATGTTCTGTAAATGTTAGAAAAATATGGATACCTTTCCTCAGAAAGGTAGAGCAGCAGTCTTGTCCATATGCCACACTGAAGTTCACGGATGGAACAAAACCAGATCATCATTTATTTGTCTGAGAACTTTTCATGACTTTCATGATTTTTTTTAATTTGATTTAAGAGAAAACTTGAACACCACTGGTAGTAGATAAAGTCTGTATTTATACTACTTTTTTTTAAAATTGTGCTTAGATAATACAAATATAATTTGAAATCAAGTGCAAAACTTTGCACGTACATACTGCTCATTGAGGAATACATACTAAGTTAAGTCTGATAAAGGAAAGTCAAAAAATAAAATCAGGAAGAACAGGATGGAGAACAGTGAAAAGAAGTTAGAGCGGAAAATGCAATTCATAGAATTTTTTTTCAATCTGTGCAAAGCAATTTGGGAAAATGAGGATTCTGAATATATTCCAGAAGATGCCAGATACAGAACTCTCAAACTGAACTCAGAGAACTATCCGTATCACCTAAAAAAACTCTCTACATCCATCTCCCTACAGAGTTCACTCTGGTTCACTGTTTCCTTTGGTGCTATTGTCTGCCATGGGGTTACCATCAGAGAACACTGGTAGGCAGTACTTCCCTCTAACATCTATTTTCAACCACCTAAATTGGTCTTCATAGGATTCCATTGTGCACACTGCAAAGAAACTTGTCTTGTTGCCAGCTAGAACTGTGAACTACATGTCTTTCTTTTCTTCACTGTTCTTTTTTTGGTTCACAAGCAACCTCCTACCAAAAGCAGAATCCGCAGAAGAGACTACATCCAAGCGATAATGCAATGAAAAAGTATGAAGAGAAGCCCAGGTGGCCACCTTGCAAATTTCCAATGTGGAAGCCTTCGACCTCTCCGCCCAAGAAGCAGCTATAGTCCTAGTGTAATGAGCTTTACAAACCCTGGGAGCCTCTTTACCCTTAACTACATACGCCTCCCTAATACAATCCCTTAACCATCTAGCTAAGGAACTCTTAGAAGCCATTTGACCCCTCTTAAGACCCCCTAAGAGTACAAACAATCTGTCAGAAGATATGAAATCTTTGATTCTTCTGTGATAAACCCTAAGTGTTCTTCTTACATCCAATTTATGCAGCCATTGCTCTTTGTCATCGCTGGGTTTAGGGAAAAATGAGGGCCAAGAAACCGTCTGGTTTAGATAAAACTCAGATGCCATCTTTGGGACAAAAAAAAAATTTAAAAAGAGGAACCATCCAAAGAACTACTTTGTTTCTGATGGAACTTTACACATGTTCTATATATCAAGATTGAAGTACTATGGGATATGCTGAACAAAAATCAACTAAAACTGCCATTGAAACAGCTATACACATAAACGCAACACTTGACACAAGCACATGAAAAAACATTATTTTTGTTGCATCTCGGCATGAGTTACATAGATAAAAAGGCTCCCATGAATACTAAAAGCAACCAAAAAGAAAAGGAAGCAAGTGCAAGATTCCAATCTATGTGATGCCTAGGGAAACTTTAACTCACTTGGATATTAGCCTACCTTTCATGAATTGGCCAGCTTCCCTTAATTTACCAGCAGTACTACTTGCAGAGGACTGATACTTCAGATATGCCTACACTGCAGTGACTGCAGGGTAGTTTGGATACACCCAACCTAGCTTTAAACCAGTGAGAGTGAGTACAGGTAACTCTCTAGCAACAGCAGCACACAGTTCAATCTGGGCTAATTTGCTCTGCTTCTTAAGCTGGTTCTGCAGCCTGTGCTGCATTGTAAACCTGATACTGGTACCTGAGGTAATTTAAAGCTGCTTTGAACAGATCAGCACTCTATATTCTGTTAAATTAAACAAGATTTCTAGTAAGAAGGCTTCTAAATAAGTACAGAAGATGACCGTTATGTTTTCTAGTCACACATTTTAATGTGTTCGATGAAAATAAAGCAAGGATTGTAATAAATCCTTCTTCTCAAAACTCAGCCTTCATCAGTGAAAAAAATAAGATTATCAGCCCAATCAATATAGGACATTAACAGAAAAAAATTTAAATCCCTTTTGGTACTTAACAGAACCTGGAACTACTGGGAACATAGCTCTCATTGTCCCATATCAAATCATCTTTCACTTCATCACTACAACTGAGATTTCTGATAATATGAAGTGAAAATAACACCAATAAACCCTTCTTCTAGCCAGACTTTTTTTTTTTTTTTAATTTTTCAAAGACTGGCCATGTCTTCTCTTCACTTATTCTCCAGAAACTGATATAACTGAGCAAAGTTTTATGAATAAAACCACCTGATCAGAACAGCAACACTAAAAACAAAGGTATGCCTGATGATTTCACTAATATCACCTGTAAAAGATTTACCTTCACCTGTGTTCCAGGGTGAAAGTAATTTTACATTTTCTTTAGAACAGGCTTTCTACCCAGAAGACTGCCTCCCACAAGAAGATCTAGTAGTATTCCCCATTCAGATTTGATTAAGTAGAGGTACCATTTAAGAACCTACTTGCTATAGACATGATTACTGTAAAAGAATATTCCTCAAAGAAGAAGGCTTAACACAGTTTTGAGGAACAGTTCTGAATGTGATTAAGCTTGGAGAAATGTCTGCAGTATAAAGTCCTAAATATACTTCCTGGAAAGTAAAATATTTATTGTTAATGTTGCAGTCATTAAGTTCTCTGAATTATTGGAGATCACATGTCTTTGAGTGTAGTTATTTAAACATGTAAAATAAATTTCTCATTCAAGAGTTTTTAATTTTTTTTACCTTTTATCACAGAACATACAAATAAAAAGAACGTTTAAAATTACCTTTACTGAATGCATATCCTATCCTCCACATTACCGCTATGAGAGGTTTACTGTAACACCTCTTTGTAGGATCAAGGCCATAAAACGTAAAACATAGTGTGTAATAGCTTAACATTTCTTGAGAACTAGTAAAACTGAGAGATTAAAGGAGGCAGAAATACCTTGAAACCAATAGCAAAAATGGAACTTGAATGCAAATTTTATTTGAGCTTTGATGTATGTTGTAAAAATACATAGGTTAACCTGTATTTATTTCAGAGTGTCAGTATTTCAGATGAAGAATCCATCAACAAAATGTGTGCCTCAGAACTCTTCTTATTTCATTTTTTTAAATTTTTTATCCATTTAGCACTCTGAGACCACATTCCCAAAACACCTTTCTTCTCTGCCTGCAGCTTGGCTACAGAGATATCAAATATTTGACTCCACCTATCCCCTCTCCCTAAGCAGCCTGGCCTCATTTCTGGTCTGATCCTTTCCTGCAATATAATCAAAGCTCTTGAAACCACTTGCTCTCTGGTGACCTGGAATCTCTCTACGGGCAGAAGTAGCAGAGTTGAAGAACATTTATGAGCATACTGTGACCTGGAAGGTGTTATTCACCTGAATTTTCAGGATTTCAGGTTCTCCTCATATGACATGAATACAATTAGATGAAAAACAGATTGAGCTTGGAATCTAAAGCAAATGCAAACTTGATGCTTGATTGTGTTCACTTTCTGATGTAGAGCCTACTTCTATAAAATACCCACTGAAGCCAGTGGGATAAGCATGATAGCATACATAGTACATATTAGTAAGTGTTTGTGAGAACTATAGGTTAAAGCAGGACTATATACTAATACATTTAGTCGCATGTATACTAAGATCAATTACTTGTTCAAGTCAGTGTTTTCCTCTTTTGAGAAAGACAGGTTTCAAGGACAAATTCAGAAACAGTCACAGTTTCAAAGAATTCACTCAATTTATTGTTTAGTCCTATATGAAACACAGGATTGTATAGATAATTCAATAGGAGACATTATGTTACAGTGTTCGATAGTTTTTTGTTATGAATCTCCGTCAATAACTACTGTACATCACATCTTTACACACAACCATCAGTATTTTTCTACAAGTCATTGTGTTCAAATGTAAATCCGCACATTTCAAAAAGATTTTCAGTGGATATGGTAGTAAACTTGTTTATAAAATATGATGGCATAAACTAGGTAATTCATGTTGAAAATCATATAAAATTATCCTTTTGCACAGAGTAGAATCAATAAATAAGGAAAAGCGTTAATTACCTTGAACATTCTTATTCTTCTCCGTAGATGAAGGCACCAACAGAATTTCTGCGGAGAGCTCTTCAATTTTTTCTTCCATTAATAAAAAGAGTTTGATAAGTTGAGAAAGACATTTGAGTTGATACAATGTTAAGTAGAAGTTCCTTCCTTTCTTGTGGTATTCTTGGGAGGCTGTTCAAGTAAAATCATAAAATACCTTTTACTATTGCTTAAAAAATGATCCTGCAAAACTGATTATGTAATAAAGTATAATACATCAAGTAATTTCATTTTTGTCATAGCACAATGTATCTTTGCCTCATTGTAAAATACTGTTACATTAGTTCTTCCTAAATCTTTGGCATTTCTCAACTATCTGGGAAGTTACAACTGAATTCCAGGTTTTGTTATTCATTAACTAGGATTTTTTCCAAGCAACAGATCTACTCAGAAACCTTCTCACGCATGTTTTACGGAAAAACCACTGTGTTGCAAAACCTGATTGAACAAAAGGAAAAAAACACGTCTTTACTATATTTTAATGGTTTGGGACATCACATCACTACATTGTCACTCTGCAAGTCACCTTGTCTGTTTAACAATCTGCTAGCACAATACAGTTGATGAATATGACATTTGAGTGAAAAGAAACATCAATCTAACACTCCACAACTTTAAATATGTGGGGTTTGAAAACAAGTGAGACTGTCAGTGAACAAATATCAGCAAGTATTATACCTATAAGCATTTGGTATTTAAAAGAAGAAACTGAACATTTTATTTTGAAAGGTTAACACTTGTAATCATAACATATAATCATGTCACATCAACCAGGGAACTCTGATTTGAGCACAGTCAGTCTTATAAAAGACTGTGAGCTGTTTCCAATTCAGTATTACCAAACCACATGGTTTTAAGTATTTTAATTTTATAACTTCTTTAAATGTAACAAATTTGCACTTCTATGCAAATTGTGGTGAGCTGATACCATGTTCCTATGCAGTTCTGTTGCAGATGTAACATCAGCAGAACAGTTTATGTAGAAAGTGTCAGAGTGAGAGCCAGAGTAGTTTGAAAGGGAAGCTCTGAAAGACGAAAACAAATAGAAATTGATTGAAATGTACTTTTATGTGTCAAATCTCTCTTACCTTTGCAATTTTGAGGTATGCAGTACCTCCCTTTTTCCTCAGAGTTCCTAGATATTTTTTTTAGGTATTCACAAATCACTTTTAAATAGACATAGATCTAAGTAGCAGAGCTGAGCTCTGAATACAAATTCCCTAATTTGCTATTCCAGTTTTGCAGCCTTAGAGATTGAACTGTGAGTTTTGCATCCACATCTGAATTTCCTCAAAGTTCCAAACAGATGTAGTCATGCTAGTCCCTTGCATTTCTAAGAATGTCAAAAGAAAGCGTTACGCATAATTGCTTCTGTTAGTGCCTTTCCTCTCTGAATAACAAGTAAATAATATCCGTATCACTGGATTTCCAATTTTAAGTCTTAAACTTCCAAAAAAAGACATTCTGCTATTCAGACAATTTTTCTCCTTTACCTGAAAACTTGATAATATAAACTGAGTTTAACTGACATGAAATGACTGCCTGAGTCTGCAGACATCCAGAAATAACAGATCCAAGATGTAAGAACCACAAATCACATCATAAAAATCAATGGAACGTTAGTTCTGCCTCCTATAATTTGAAAACCTTGTGATGCTCCTGCCCTCTCTCTTGAGGAACAAGGAAACCTTCCAATTATTTGATTGCCCCAAGCGATATTGTCCTCATTAGACTAAAAGGAAGTGGACCTAGAAGCCAAAGGTATACCACAGTAATATTAGAATATATTATCAAACTCAGAAAAAAAGTAAAAACTTTTATTTTTACTTTCAATGATCATTTGAAGTTCATTTCAGCTGGAAGCCAAAGATAGTAAGTTCAAAGACCCCTCTTTTTTCATGCCATTAAGAAGTTGAGAGAACACGTTAATATATGACAAAGCATATTATAGTATATGCAAATGAACACTTATATAATCATCAGAGCACAAGCTTACTATTTAACACTATATATGTTCTACAAATGTCTAGAAAAGCCCTTCGGACTTTTAGGTTGTGAGGTATAGATAAATTTCTAGATGCGTGAAGGTAGAGAAGAATATTGGGTTAATATCATGGCTGACATAAAACTTTGACACAAAATTAAGAAATAAATGGAGGTAAGCATAGAGGAAATTGTGTCTTTGATAGAAAGGCACAAACATAAGCCCCTTCACCTGATAAGCAGCCAACCCTCACAGTCAAGAGGAAAGGAGGTTAGAGAACAGTAGTTTAAGTGCAGTCATGAAGGCTTGAAGCATGAACTTGAAACCCCTCGAGTCAGTCAGGTTTGGAACTCATCAGAAACCTATAAACTATGGGCAGTGAGAACATGGTGACCCAATTCATCATAAGTGATGTGCAAACCTCTGTGACCAGAAGATGGTCAAGATAAAGGCATTAGAAAACAGACAGATGAGACCACAATGTAACAAATATTATTCTCCTAGAATTGCTGACACTAGGGGAAGCAGGCTAAACAACCATCTTGCATCCAAGCTGTAAGGCAGAGAATCCTTAAGTTGGGATGCATCACACAACCCAGATACTAACACTTCTCTGGAAGGAGAAAAACAACCAACCAACTAAATAAACAAATACCTATATGGGATTTATAGAGAGCTTAATATACTGCGGGTAACCCATTCTTGAATTTACTTTTGTCATCTTATAGGCTTTGTTGTGATAAAGAAAATGTAATGTGACTTACATTTGACATGAAAGTATACCAAAGATGTGACAAAGATTCATGCATCATTTACACGAGCTTTGTGTAACAACACTACGGATGGGCCAAGCCACATACTCTCACATTAGCAATCAGCACAAATCATGCTGATGTATCATTGAACCTGGCTATCAACCAAAATTGAAGGCAATAATGAAACAGGTATTTGAAAGGACAAGTGCTGGCCCAGTAACAGCTCTCAACTGCTGACCCACAGAGCTCACACAAAATTATGTGTTATGCTGCACAGTTCTTTGAGGCTCTTGACTCAGGGCAGTAATCTTTGAACTACTCACCTGAGTTATCCAGAACTATCACTGCAAGCCACTGTTCCATCTCTTTTTACTCATACAGAAACCATGCGTCTTACTAAAGAGTGCAGTTTCTACAGCTGCAGAAGCATAAGCATGCCAGAAACACAGACACAGACTAATTCTTATGTAAGACTGGTGCTATTTCTTGTGGGTTTGGGTAACAAAAGCATGTTATTGGATAGTCCAACTTTCGGAAGAAGTTAGCCTGAACTTCAACTCTGCTTAGCTCATCCACAGCAATTTGGAAGAACTGGACAGAGGGAACCACCAGAAGCGCATTTTCTTTCACATATGGTCATTTCCATGCCCACAGTTTTATTGTCCCCCAGAAATGACAACTCATTTATTTAGTGCCTGACAACCAAATAGTGTGCCTGAGTATCCAAAATTTGATTGAAAGATTGTATACACAACCCAGAATGTCAGAATACTGACGGCAGCATTCAACTTTGAAGACCACTGACCAGGCTGCTTGAATGAGCACATCATAGTCCATTTTTTAGCACTGGGGAATGAAACGACATTTCTCCTCAGACATTGATATGATTGGAAAGAACAGGACAGAAACATTTAAGGCCCATGTAAGAGCAGTTAAGCAGCCAATGCGATGCCATACAGAAAATGTGGAAACAGATTTGAGTCTTGCAGAAGATTGTCATGAAGAGTACAGGCATCCATGTGGACAGATGTGAAATAGACATGAGGTTTCACTGTTCAACCAAGTCTTAGTGTCATGAACCTGTCTGGAGGAAAATCAGCCCTACTCACAGAGTAGTGTATGGTTACTCTAAGAAAGTTAATAAATGGATCATGACTTATGATGTTAGGTCAGAGAATTCACATAACTCATTCACCCAGGTGACATTGAACATAAAGGAAGACATCTCTCTGTGACGAAAATGGTCTAAAGGTGTTGACAGCACCCTAGCCAATTCACAGATGACCATGCAGAGGGTAACCAGAAGTACATGAAGCTGATCTCAGCTAGCCACGAATCAGAGTTAGCAATGGCATTGCAATCTAATTGCAAATAGAAGGAAGCATGTAGCAAGTTACATGACACAAACCAATTTCCTTCCTGAACCACCTACAGTTTGCTACTATCATTCTTCTAGATGTGATTTTTTCTGCATGTCTGAGTTTAATTCATGTAGTCCTTGTACAAGGAAATAGCTGCAGCAGAACCTTTAGCTACAGGCATACATCGACAGGACCTCTGTAGTGTCTCTTAACAATAGGACACGTTGGCTTCCTGTTGAAGCACTACCTTGTGAGAGGAGTTTCTGAAAAGGGACAGAAAGGCTGTACAGAGGCTACAGAGAGGCAAGTGGATCATACAGCCATTGTCAACATGGTAATGAGCTGATTTTGCAAATATTGCTCTAAACAGAGGTGAGGTCAGGAGCAAAACAAATACATAGAGTAAGAAAAGGTTCTGAGCTCCTGAACATAGCCTCAGGCTTCTTTCTGTGCAGAACAAGAATCACAAAAATACTGCTGTACAAAACCAATGCCTATACTGATGATTTCTGAACTGCTCTGGAGGCCAAATCTGCCAGCAGAAAAAACCTAAGCCAGTATGATGAGCTATCTTTAGGCACAACAAAAAAGATCCTAACCAAGCACACTGTCAGGGAGCACTGAAGGCTGGCTGGTCCCTGAGGGACAGAGACTAGGACATGATAATATGGACAGGTTCCTCACCAGCCCAGGCCCCATCCCACAGTCCCTGAAAAAGGCAAGCAGGGCAGACCCAGAGATGATAGGTTTCAACCGGGGGTCTAGATCATCAGCCAAGTTCATGGTGATGATGCAAATCTGAGGTCGAGCCAGGAAGTTTATTTGCAGCTTGGAGTCAGGATCAGGTCTGGTGAGGGTAATGAAGAGTCAGACGCAGTTCAGTGATCGTTAAGCAAGACCATGGTGATAAGGCAGGTTCAAGCTCAAGCCAGGAATTGTGAATCAATGGGGTCCATGGCCAGTCACAGACATAGCTCTGGTGGAGATGGACACCAAGATGCCTGTGATGTAGGTCAGGCAATGACTGAAGCCTAAGGCCTCAGAACTTTGCTTATAGAAAAAGAAGCCCTATATAAAACTAATATTGACTGTCTATCAAATTGTGCAAGGTTTGCCAGACTGTGCTGGTGGCAAGGCAGCTGATGCAGTCATACAGCACCAGGGAAACTGGGGGCACTTATTTTCAAGTTTGGCATTTCACTTTAGCAGAATGGATTGAAGCTGAAGAAATATTGCTAAGATCTGAAGGACATGCCACACTTGTTGAAGAATGAAGCAGTCCATCTTACCAGACACCACTTGGCTGGTTGTATCTGGACGGAAGCATACTAATAATCTTCAGGAGGTAGGAATGTGCACTCTGACCTAGCTGATCAACCATCCTGCTAAACTCAGGGTTACAGACGGACTAACTACACTAGATTTCAAGTTTCCGTTCAGATCTCATCCAAGCCTCATGACATCACAAAAGTGACAAATGCATAGTCCTTTCCAAAGCAGCAGGAAAGCCTCAAATGCTGGAAAGTCTAAGGATGAAATATGGCCACTGTAGATATTACACACCTGAGGAGAGTCCCTGAGTGAAGGCATCAATGCCGCAACCATAAGTAATAAAAGGTATTTATTGCAGGGCAGGGACGAAGGCCTGGTAGTAAAAGATGTAAAAATACAGGAAACAAGCAGAATACTCCAGGTCCTACATCCTCCAAATTAAGGTAGTGTTATGATAAACATAATCAATAAGAAAGTACAAATCAAGTTTGATCTACTTTTTTTATACAGCCTTTCAAAACAATCTAAGCTTCTGTTCTATCCTTGTCTATTATTTAACCTAAATACTAATCTAGTTCTCAAAATTCTCATAAAGGTGTTTTAACATCTTAACATAAAATCCATGGGTCTTGCATTCTTTAACATACAACTAATCCAGGTTCTTAGGTAAATTTAAGCCAAAACAGTTGTACCATCCATATGGAAAAACTCTTCGGTTGCATTTTTGAATGTTCTAAACCCAAACGAGTTTCCTCAGCTGTTGTGTAATTTAGAACAGAAGATCCACTGTAACCCAGGTTATGGGTCATCTTCACCTATGCTAATTTGCCGAATCACTTAAAACGTGAAATTCTTGCAAAGGTCATCCCACAATTTCTTGCTTTTCTCCCTCCTTCTTCAGACTGGAAAATTCTCCTGCAATTGGAGGACCTATACAGAAAAGATGATGAAAGAACCTAGACAGAAAGAGCATAGGTAACATTCAGAAACAAATTTCTGCTGAAGCAGTCAAGAAGCAGTAACATACATAGGGTTTTGCTGTTTCACTGCACAAATTATGACATTTGGTTAACAGTAAATATTTAGATTCAGATGCTGATAATTTGAGATGAGCATGTAGTGCAAACACACCCTACAAAATGTAAGCACTCTCATAATTTTCAACAACCAGGTTTAAGTGATATACTTATGAAAAACATTAACTAGAAAACAGCAAAAACAGCATTTGTTTTGGTGCAGAGGAAGTTACACACACACACAAAAAAGTCAGTTAGCTATTTACTTCGACTTTTGATAGCATTCTAAGGCCTCAGAACTTCTAAACCACAGATAAGCATACTGCCTTAAATTATTTTTATTCTTATATCTTAGGCTTGAAAAACTAGACTGAAAACAATTTTAACTTAACTAGCTGGCAAACCATTCTTTCTACCAACAAACAATAAAAATGCATGACTCAACACTTTTCTTGGATTATGAAAAACACAACACTCCAAACAAGTAAATGGTAACTTTACCAAAGTTTTTAATATAAAATCCTGAGAACAGAGAGTAATAGAAAATTATTTTCACTTAGACTAATTATAAGAAATGTTAGTGCAAATTATATAATTTGAAAAAATTACAAGCACCTCTAATAGGGGTGGCTAAGAGAGTATCTATATATCATAAACATAAGAACATAATATTGTAAGAGTAGCTATACTGGGTTCAGCTACAGAGTCTTTTTATCCCAGTATCCTGGGCTTGGACAGTGACTGAAAGAGGAAGACTAAATAAAAACACAACAACAAAACCATATACAATGTTGTTTTTTCCTCAGAGCTTACCTACCTCTTGAGCACTTGCCGTTGGGCAGCTTCCACAGACAGATGTGGCATACATCAATAATGTGCAGTGGGTTTCTACTTCATCAATTTCTCCAGTTACCCTTTCACCCCACATACATTTTTACCATCCATAACATTTTGTGGAAAGAAGTTCCACACTTTACTTACACTCTGGGTTAACAAAGACATCATTTTGTTTGCTTGAATATTTCATCTTCATGCTTCACCTGATGCCAACTAGTTTTAAAAATCAGTCAACTACTGATACCTGTTTATTTTTATAATGCTTCCCTTCATTTTATAGAAATCTATTGTATCCTGACATCTTAATTTTATTTTCACACCGAAGAATTGTAGCTTGCTTATTTCTCCTTATATGGAAGCTGTTGTACATTTTTTATCACCTTGTTGCCCTTCTCTAAGTCTTTTCCACTTTTTTCTACATCAACAACTAAAAAATATGCCTATACAGGATATAGTCTAGTGAAACAGACACTATCAATACTGTAAAAAGAGACACATAGGGATTACTAGTGAAACTTCGCAATACTAACAGTTAAATTAATACCTCATCTTCTAATAAGATAAATTAAATACACTGTAGAGCTAATTCTACTCAATATTAATTCTAACAAAAAATTTCATTCAAACGTCAAGGTTAAATTCAGCATGGATGCAACATGTCTTGAACACTGAATCTCCATCTTCTCTTACATATTTGTATATATTTTCTGCGAAATAATTTGACCACTTGGGAGCTGTTAGGAATAAAAAAGATGGTATTAGAGAATTTCACTTCACCAGTGATGAAGTTGAGAAGTATCCATATGAATTCTAAGCCAGCTAATAAGTAATTTTCAAGCAACACAGAGCTAAAGACACACATTCAATAAAGGTCTTGATCATAGTACCTGAGCTTCTCCTAAATACTTAAATTAAGTAGCAAGATATCTGCCCTTATTTTACTACTTAACAAGATTTGCCCTCATCTCTAAAAATGAAGCAGCATGAGAAATAAGGCTGTGCTAGACTGAAATGACCTGTGTACACCTGCTAACTTGTGATTTTATAGCAAGTTTCAAAAGTGGTACTTTCCTCAAAGCTGTAGCTCTTGAAACCATTAAATAAAGTGTTTCCAATTTCCTTGGTTACAGCCTGGAAGCATTTAAAATCTCAAAAAGCATGAGAAAATATGCATATAAATGAATCCCATAACTCTAACGTAACTTTTATGATTTTTTTTCTTTCTTCATTTTTTTTTTCATGAGCGTGGCACCTTATATGTTTTAAACAATGTGGCATTCACAACAACTCAAAAAATTGAATGGCTAATTCTGATCATTTCCACCCACCCAGGGATGTGACACAGTAGTGTGGTGCAGAAATCCCTGCATCATATGTGAGCTGGCTGTGGATGTTCAAGAATAGCTACACTACAACAGTGTTGATCTCAGATTAATTAGCACTACTACTCAGTGTACAGAGCCACATGGCTAAACTGCTTCTGAGACTCGCGATGGAGTCCTTGGAAAGCAACCTGATGACTGTCTTCTTCAGTGATTACAGTGGGGATTTCTCCCTCAGCAGGAACCAAGGGTTTAAAACCCTTTTAATCAATTTTACTATAAAATACCTTCCCAATACATTAAATATCATTCCCCTGCCCCCATTTATAAGGCTTAATTTCATATAAGATAGATCTACAATATTGTTCTACAACGGACACAAGAAAGTGATGCCAGGGATTTCATCCAATAAAGCTATATGAGGAAGAAAATAAAAAAAGAAAAAGCGTAATATTAAACTTAAAACCTAACTACAACCTGCATACAAATAATAAAGCCTTTTCAAAAATGGAACTAACATTTTGTTAATATCTGAAAAGAAATAGCCTAATAAAGCAACAGAAACTCAGCTACTGATAGTCACTGTGTATAGGGATATTTCAAGGGGTAAATTTTCAAAGCAGTGCACAGGGAGTTACATACATAAATTCCATTAACAATAATGTGTTCCTCAGCTCTCAGCGATATTAACTTTTAAGTGATGCTATAACTATTATAACAATCTTGCATTTATGACAGCATTCATCTGCACACTATCTCCTAAACAGAGCTTGTATATAAACCGCATTACTCTTTCCCTTGCGTTTAGTAATGATATATTCAATTTTTATGGACATCTGCTCACAGTTTTCTCAAACTGCATGTTGGTGTATGTTTTTTAATGTAACTGCTAGGTTTAAATAATTAGTATTGCTGGATATAATCACTAATTTCCTCATACTGTAAGAGGCAACTTAATATTTCTGCATAGCAGATGTAATACACAATATTACACAGAACTAAATTAATACAAACAGTGCCAGCAGTTTTCTATACACAGTACTTAAGATAATTATAAAAAATCATCTTCATTACTGCATGCTAGCATTTTTTTAACAGTTTAATTTGGATAGGTTACAAGATACATTCAAATCACACAGATACAATTACTGCAAACCCAAGAAGCTATAAAATGTTCCCAACCAAATCCCTTTGACCCTGTTAATGTCTGTTCCTTGTTAATCTAAGGCAAACATATTTTGTAGCGTGCATTTGTTATGGAATATGAAAAAAAAGAAAGGAAATCCCTTAACAGTTGTTATTGATTCCAGCATTTACTGACTGAAAGTTAAGTGCCATTTACAAAACAGAACAGATGCAGATGCTGACAAAAAGGTAAACAATTGTTGCATGGCTTACTGCCAGATTCTAAGCCAATATATTAAACTCCAAGTGAAGCACATTTCCCCTATAGATTGCACTTATTGCCACTTCATTTCCTATGTGCTCTGTCTCTCTATTGCTGTGCCCGGCACTAAGCTATTTTCAGTTCTTTGGTGACCCCTGAGGCCTAGTGCTACCTCACATAGCCATTAGTGAAGGGAATTGCATGTGTCTGACATGGCCTGAAACCAATTATTTGATATTTTCTTCAGAATGATGCCCAACTCTGTTGGGAATGAGCAATCATGAAATAATTTACCTCCTGATTTAATTTTTTCCTGCACAAATTAGTTGTAGCCTGAGCTAGCTATACACAGCTGCCTGTGACGTCTCTCTGTCTTATCAAGATTCTACTTGAAATGATGAAAAAGGAAAGGGGGGGAGGAGAGTGGAATAGAATAGGTTGGGGAATCCTGCTTTAAAAAGGCATTGACAAGTTTATCAGATATACTGATCACATGTACTCTCTGCTGATTGAAACTGACAGACCCATAAAAAACTATCAGTGAAGCAGAGGAAACCACATGGATGCAAACTGTTATCCGAGTGTTTAAGGTCTTTTTAAACACCTGTCTTGCTTTGCAGCTCCCTGTTAGTTCCAGTGAAACCCAGGGGTGCCAGGAGAATCTGACAAGGCAGCTTATGCAAATAGACTACATGTTGGCTTATTTTTGTCCCCTTTTTAAAAAAAAATGGTCACAGATCTAAAGATAGCAAACATTTTCTTATTAGACATCACCATTAACTTGTGACTTTTGTAAGTGCTTATACTATACATCCATACTGTGCATGTGTCAAACAAATACAGTGAAGTAAGGGATCTCAACTTATGTATAAACATGGTAAGCATGTATAAATTTGCATATATTTAATCAACAGAGTGTGTCTGTCATAGAAAGAGATATGTCACTGCCAGCTATTAAACAACCTTAGTGAAGACTACACTAATCTTTTGAAAGAGATTCGCTATACATGAAATTTTAATCAAATCTGCTCCACAATATCTTCCCAGTTAAATGAGATCAGTTTTCACCTCATCATGAAGGTTGATTCCGTATCAGGTTGCTAGATGTTTGGTACCAAACGCTTAAGTCCTTTGTTAACACTGAGTGTATAGTCTGCCAAAATTAAATCTTTACTTGAAATCATGTTCACCGACCAACTGATGAAGGGATAGACCAGTGGTGGAAACACAGGCTGGAGAGTAAGAACATCTGATCATGCTCTGACACCAAATTTATGTAGTAATCTTGAGCAAATAATCTCACCAATCTGACTCCTTGACAGCTTACAGCAACTTTACAACTCTGTTGAACAAATTACAGAGACTTCCCCAAGTGCTCTGAGGATTAAGTGCCCTGTAATAATGTTTAATAAAACCACTTTCTACACAGATACCTATCTTAACTTGCTCTGAAACAAAAGACTCAACCTACTCCTTAATTTTCAAAAACACACGTATCTTCTAATAAATTAAAAGACATTCCGATTATACACTGCAATTTCTGGTATACAATAACATTTTAAAGAATTCAAATCTAAACAAATGAATTAGACTCTGAATTAAAACTAATTAATGATGGGTCCATTTAAGGAATTTAGCAGCTGGTATCCAATCATTTTCTGATAATTATCAAAATAAGGAAATAGCAGACATTCTTTAAACTTCCCTTCAATTAAAATGGCCGGAAAACTTGTAGACAGACTATATTTGCAATTGTTTAGAGCATTTACGTTTTGGGGTTTTTTTTAGGTGCTGTTCCATAATTGACAATTTCTTCTGAAGTAGTGAGTATAAGCAAACAGTCCTCTTCAGAAAACTGCAAGAATTATCCTATGACAAAATGGTACTCTTTGTAATACTTCTCAGTAGGGCTGAAACCATATTCTGGCCTTAGCAATGACAGAAATGGGTTCCACACACATTTTTTGAATTTTCTTGCCTACAGTGTGGGCTGAGGGAGTCACTGTGTTCTCTGAAGTCTTCACACACAAGCATAGAAAACACCAAAGTAGAGGAGTTGAAGAAAGCATAAAAACTGAGGGAACCTGTAGGAAACTGGAGATAGCATCTATTCTGAAACAGAGGAGTTCTTGAAGAACTCTAAGAAGTCAATCTTCTTCAGTCTTTGCTGAAAGAAAAATTAAGTACTGCCAGGTCTGTCAAACTTTCTCATGAATTCTAAGTTTGATAGGACTTGCATATGTTTTCCTGTAAACCATTTAAAACACTTGGCTGATAAAAGACAATTGTAATTTGTATTTGAAAACACAGTAATTACCATATTTATTTTAATCTGATTGCAACTTCTTTAATGTCCGCAAATATAAAAATATCTGCTAGCTTTGTTTCTGTCCTCTGCATTTACATTCGCAGCGGAATGGCTGGGTGTCTCACAGACTGGTTCATTACATCAGACCTATTCTATTAAAATCAGACTGTTAGGAACTTTCAACCAATCAGGAATTTCTATCAAGTGTTCATCATTCCTTTGTGTAGTCTACGCATGATATTATGTATTTCCTTAAATAATAGATTAAAGTGCCCCTGTCACTTTTGCTTCTCTTGCTCCTTGGAATTTCCAAGATATAACAGAGGCAGATAGTGACAGCTTTTGTTCTAATAAGAGAAAACATTCAAAAAATTACTTATAAAGCTGGAGCCAATACTCATATTTCTGGTTCCTACCTCTTTATATTTCATAAACCCTAGTTAAGCAAAGTCACCACAAAGTTCTCATGCTTACTTTTATGAGGAATATAAAAATCAGAAATAAGTCTAGGCATACAGAAAAAAGGGCAGACACAATCATTTAAGAACTTCTAGAGAAATAAGTTTGGAAATTCATAACCTTTTAACAAATATTTTGCAGAAAGGCTAGAATATTCTCTGTGTTACAAATGAAGGATTAATCATACATTGGCACGGATGTACACATATAGGTTCCTACTCACTGAGCTGAGACTACACTCTTACAACACCTCTTTCTAGTTGAGCTGATAGTACTGTGTGTAACAGAACACCTAATTTCTATGTTACAGAAATTGCTGGACTTTCCTAGCACATCAACAGCACATCAGTACACCATCCCTTGTACTTAAATAGAAAGATTTGGATCTTAGCCAGAGGATGATCAGTGTATGAAGCTACTGAGGAAAAGGAAGCTCTTCTTGAAAGTCTGAGACCAATAACTGATCCAATTCCAGACAGTCCCCAACATTTAGGGGTACTAAAAATCTCCAGTGCACTAACTGCTACATTTCTAATTAAGAAGTTGGACTGGGTTATAACCACCCTTATTCTCTCTAGATCAGACAGACAGGAATATCTCCATTGCCTTGCTATATTCACCAAATGTAGTAAAAAGCATTAGAAAATGACTGAAAGCTTTGTTTTTCAAAAAAACAGTAGCACCTTGATTGAACATGGAGGTTTTTTTTGAATTTCTAAGCCTAAGGCACAGTAAAAAGGAGATTAATGTTCTAACTTAGCATGCAACATCCATCTTGTCAATGTGACACACCTCCAATTTAAACACATACAATTTTCTGCAAAACAAATTATTGTGACTAAAATAATTTTGCCCTTTTAAAGTTAAATTTGCTTTCCAAATACACATTTTGTGAAGAAGAGGTTCTCTTGTCTTAACAAAAATCGCAGCCAGGACCATCTAATTAACTTGTGATTATATGATGGTAGATGCATATATTGAAAAGACTCCCGTAACAACTTTCTTTTCAATGAATACTTCAGCAGCCTCTTTAAAAGACATTTTTGAAGTCTTATCTGCCATAGTTCTACACACTTTTCTTCATACAGGCCTACATTCTGAAGTAAAAGAGAGCCTAGCTTAGTTATTCTCTCTCTGATTTTCTGACTTTTTATTATTAAACAGAATACTACAGTATATAAATCTCAAATTGACCTCTGACCACTCACAAAGCATCAGACTGGAGAGTAAATCACTTTCATCTTTTAAACTTGGGAGGAGAATGCAATAATTAGAGGGCATAGTGAGTTAAATGCTCTCTTCATGCTGAGGAAGAACATGCAGGTGTGCTGAGAGAGCAAAAAGGAAGATAATTAGTTGGTGTTTGCTAATTGTGGACATTTTGAAAGCAAAAAAAATACCAAGAATGGAATTATGCCCCTTCCAACCTCTACAGGATTCAGAAAACTGATTCGAGTTCCTGTTGGAAAAGATGAAGTGGAAGAACTTCATTAGGACACAACAGTCTAAAAAAATATAACCCAAAAGAACATAAAGAACTTAATGTTTCAAAATACATAAATAATTTGAAAAGTAAAGTTAATGTTTCCTTATCTTACTAAATAAACAACATGATAATAAAATTCTGGAATGAGCATCTTTTCAATATGACAAAGAGTCAATAATGAGAATTCACTGCCCATCTTCATATTATGGGCTTAAGAAGTAATTTCAAGCAACTGCTCTAAAAAGAAGGAAGGTATTCAGGCATGCTACCAGCTTTGAAATTCTGCCAGTTCAATTGACATTTCAGTAACTTAGATACTGTTATCTTACCCCCTACTAGAAGCTTAAAAAGTAACAAGCTTAATGCTTTTGTAATCTTTACGAAAATGTCATTCTCCCACTAGAAACACATTTGTGGTCCTAGGGTATAATGTTCATATGGCCTTTAAAAGAGTACCTCTTTTTTATTAAAACTTCAGCTCTGTATGTTCAAACAGATGGTTTTATTTTCTCCTCAGTACTACTCATATTTCCATTTAATATAATTGTGCACTAGAAATCAAATACAATACTTGCAAGGATAAGAAATAAATAATATGTGACAAAGAGGCTATGAAACACATTATTTCCTATATTAAATGCAAAGACATTTATTTTGTTTCCCCTGAGTAATAGGATCTTGTTCTGGCTGTCAAAATTTTATAGGCTTCCCAAGGAACAAAGACAACTGCGGAAATCTGCATCATATCTGTATGTCCACTGGTTTTCAATTTTAACTTCCTATTATAAATTCCCACCAACACTGTTTGCTCCATTATTTTAAATAGGTGACAATTAAGCCTATTAAATATCTCAATATTGATTGGCTCATAATACAAAATCAGGAATCTCTGGTATTTATAAAATAAAAAATCTAATGATGACATCTGCAATTTTACTCAATCCGTATGTAGAACCCATGTAATTTTTGCTGATGTCCTCATGTTTTCTGTGAAGGTTATATATGCATAAGAAAGAAGTGCTATGGTTTTACTTGATATATGTTACTTCCCCATCTTTCATGGATGGAAACTGTAGGATTTTTCACTCCACCTGTGTAAGATATGGGGAAGATTGTGCCATGCATCAGCATGTGAAGTGCAGCTCAAGGAGCCAGTAGTTGCAAAGCCCATTTGCATACAGGTACCATTCTTTCCAGCAACTGTTCCATATCTTGATTTATACAGGCCCCTAAAGCCCTGTTCCTATAAAAGCTATGTTACCAGGCACTCTTCAGCGTGACAGAGAGAGCAGAAATAGAAGAGAGAAGGAGATGCCAAGCAGGTAGAAATATAATGGAAGCACATCAGCTACTGCTGTCGTGCAGAAACAGAAACAAAACCAGCATGTCTATCAGAAGTGATGAGCAGGTTATCATGGGCCTGCTGGAGTAAGAAAAAAGAGAAGGACATGCAAGGAAGCAAGGAGGGTGAAGTTCCAGTTCCTGTCATCATTCCTACATTTTTGTCTTTATAATGTCTAAAAGTCACTACAATAGGTATGCAGGTCTTGAAATATTTTAAAGCTTAAATTAAAGAAAAAAAGGTTGAAAGGCTGAAACCAGGACAAACCCTTTAAATAAAGCTCCATAATTAAGTTTTAAAATTTTATATTTCTAAAACATTTGGCCCTTAGCAACACATTATAGATAAAACTGAAAACTTGCTTGTATTAATGCAAGGATCTGGGCGCTATAATGAACTTGAACTGCTGAGGCAGGATGCGATATTGGATATTATAGTCTGTAATCCATATGGGCTACTTTACATTAGCTACAGATTTACATCCACTATAGATTGTAATCTGGACAGAAATTGCAAAAAAGGTGCAAAGACATAAATATTAATTACATGAAACCAAGTCTGGGATTCTTTAATTTCCAGATATAAATGGGAGAATAAATTAGATGAAAGTTATTGAGTCCTAATTATTCCCAGACACAAATAACTCTTTTTTTCATCACACAGTCACTAAACCAGCAGGTATCAATGCTATTTTAGGCATATTTTTGATAGATAAGATGAAGATCATAGAAGATTGGTTGTAGGCAATAATCGTGGCTCAAGAGATCACAAAATGACTGAATTCAAATTAAATGGAAGGATAAAAGCAACTCTGAAACTAAGGATCTTTATTTCAAAGGGAGGAAATGATAAACTAGGGGAAATAAAGACATGTGCACATGAATGTAGAGGAGAAATCAAATTTAAGTCAAATGTGCAAAACCCAAACCTCGTATTTCAAGTTAGCTGGACAGCAAATTGCTGGGAATATGTAAAGGTAAGTGACCTCAAAATAGATTTTCCTTACCAAGTACTTTCATTTAATGTCCCAAAGTTACCTTCATTTCAACAAGTTACTCCAAAGACTGTTTCTTTTCTTGCTCTCAACTCCACTGCACAAATGCAGCTCCTCTAAACAATATTGAGTCCTTCTATTCAAGTTTAGATACATGCCATATTCACATTGTTGTGCATGTTGTGCATGTTGTGCATGTTGTGCATGAACACAACATATTCCTTAGGAACTCATGAATATTTAAAGGTAATAAATTAAAAATATCATAATTTAAATCACAGTTTGCATTTAAATATATCTTTAGAATAGAGTGGAAGTTGGTCATACTCTGGAGAAAGAAAAGAGAAAGGAAGCCTGCTGGATATATAAGTAAGAGGATGGTATACTGGACTAACAGTGTAAAATATGAATATCGAAATATGTCAGTGAAGGTGATTTAATTACTTTGTAGCTAATAACATGCGTAGTCAAATCTGCATCACTTCAGTTTACCGCCACTTTGCAATATTTTCTTAAAAATAATCTACTGTTTTTAATGAACACACTATGTATTGCCTCAGATTTTAAAAATAAATTTCATTTAACATTTTAAAAGTGATTAATTATATAAATATACTAAAATATGTATTTTAGTGGCAAATGCCATTAGCTTTGAGAGCCTATTTAAGGGTCTTGGGCAAGTTCATGATTAAATGAAAATATTAAGCTAATGAATTTGAATATGTCACAAAAAATAAAATTCAAAGCTCTAATCTCTGTTTAGTTTTAAGCATAGGAAATTAAAAAATAGGCTAATTTGTCTACACATGTATTTACACTCGCTTGGTATATATATAAAAAATATATAAATAAAACCAAAGAAAACCTTCCACTAATACATAAAACGTGTATAATTTCATGGGTTTTAAGTTTCTTTGGCTGACGTCTTATCAGTTATAAGAGTAGCTGTTCCTTCATCTAAAAGAGATGAAGGATTAAGATAGGTTACTAATGCCTGATTAAACTAGCTTAACATTTTTGGAAACAAATGAACAGGAAAAACATTCAAAAGGTAGAAGTACAATGCACATTTAATAGACTTACTGCAAATAATTTCTGAGAAATATCACATTGGATATTGAAGCAAAAAATCATAAGAGATAAGCCGAAAACCATCTGTCTGCATGATTCTTTCCATGCTAAGTATGTTAACAGATACATAACGTTTTTAGTATTTTTTTAAATTATGTAACATTACATAAACTTTTGAAAGACACATATGATTAATTTGATCGAAAGGCCAAAACAACATATTACAAAATTCCATCAAAAAATATTTGGGTGGGGGGAGCTGGGAAACATTCCTTGGATATTATTTTAGCAGATTGAAACATCCATGATGTGATGAGAAATTATGACCCATGCTAGATAAAAACCTATTACAACAATGTAACCCAAATACTAATGGCTGAATCCTGCACTGGTAAAGGTAATAACTGATTTAACTGGGAACACGATCAAGATATAACATAAAACCACCTGCCTCCACTAGAGCTGGCAATCCAAGATGCCAAGTTCCAAAGCATTTGTTTTTTCAGATACCATTTTGCCAGCTTCTCTCTCAAACCATGCTCATCCTCAATCCTGATAAATGGATACAACCTCATTACAGTACTTGACAAATAACTGTTCTAATACAGTATGAAAACAAAAATGTTAATTCCTCACTTCACAAATAGATTGTTATATACGAAATATTTTAAAAATTCATAACCCTCTTAAGGTTTGTTATATGCTACCTATATTTTTCTGACAGAACTAGGTCATCTATATGAAGTTTTCTGAGGTTCTAGCATTTTTTCCTTATTTTCTGTTATTTTCTCCTCTCCTATATAGTAGGATCAATTACAGCAGTTCTTATGGAAAAGGAAAAAAAAAAACAACAAACAAAAAAACCACATTTCCCTGAGGGTGGACTAAGTAAACACAAACACTTTTTTCACCTCTGGGATAACAGTCCCATTGAACGTCCTAGATTAAATTATTTTGCTGTTCTGAAGTGTGCTGGTTTGGTGGTTCCCAGAGGGCAGAGGCAACACGCATCAAAAAATAAGAAACACATTCGCATAACTGTCTTTCAGCTAAGAAAAAAATCTCCTTCCCTTTCTCCCCTTCCCTCCATATTCCAGCATGCTTTTTTTTTGATACTTGGCAAACTGGGTATCACTGTCAAGGCAACCTATTAAAGCTGTCTTTTACCTTAACCTATGTATAAATACAGACTTCCACTCTCATTGTGGGAGGGCAGCAAAGGTATCAGAATTTAATAAGAGTCCCAAGTAGGAAAAGCCACTTGACACTAAGAACTTGTCTACCATTATAAACCTCCCAAAATAGTTATTCTGTAGTTTTTTTTCCAGATTAGTTATTTCAGTGTGAACTGCCCTGAGAACACTTTAATTCCAAGGGAAGGATGCCTATTTCTGACTTAGTGTGGTACAAATGCAGTATATTCAGACATTTAGAAGAGAGAAATCTCTTTCCAGAAAAGACTCTTCACATATGAGCTCACATACAATTAACTATTCAACAATAATTGTTTTGGTAATGATACAAGTTTTGCTTGAGTTGATTAAGAATACAAAATAATAGGCTATGACATGTCCACAAAATGAAAAAAAAAAAAAAAAAAAGTCCTATGTAACTTCACAACTCTGACCCCTATTTTGCTCTAGCCTGCTAGAAAACTAGTAAGAAAGACTGCAGGCAAATCAATGCTTGCCTTGCATACCAACCTCTTGAAGTAAAATAATATGAAGTGCTATACAGCAAAGAGAGGAAGGCAGGAGCATGACAGCCACTGTGAAGAAAGTAATTTTGAGGATTAAATGATGTTAACAAACACCACTTCTAAACACGTTTTATGGGTGCTAAGGGGACAGCTGCTGTACCTGCAAATCTGACCTTTAATACATTTTGAATAAAAATAAAAATATTCTGTGGGATTTATGAAATATAGAGATTTTTTTTTTTAAATTAATTGCAGCAAACGTTTTAAAAGTTGCAAGCAGGTCCCAAGATTTACTGTGTATATTTTCACCTTCCTCTGTTCTCTTGAATATACAATCGAACTGTGCACTGGGAATCTGTCCTGATAGATGTGCTGACAGAAAAACATGTAAAGACACATCTTGTGGCAAAGAAAATTTCAGCAGAGGAATTACTATCTTAATAGATTGAGGGACTGTTCTCTTCCTTCTTGTAATATAGAAGCAGTTAATGTGTGGTTTTTTTAGAGCCACCCTTATGGTCACTTTAATCTCCATGTCATGTCTTAGATGTAAAATGGAGATAACTGAACCTCCCCATCTTTGTCAGCTGTTTTGAGATTGAAAGAAAAATTAAACTACAAACTTCCAGTTCCCTACTAGTCATTTTTTTGTCAGTGAATACTTTCAGTGAATACTGACTCCCATCTCACTATGTAACTCAAAGATACAGTTCTTGTCATTTATTTCATAACTCAACATTACTCTGACACTACTTTTCCTTGTTTCCCACCAACACTCCATCCTACTAATGTATCAGCTTTATGTTGAACTTCTGATCCTTTCACATGTTTCAGCTCCTGTTGAAAAATTATTTCTGCATTTCTTCTATTGGAATTTCCAGTTGACTTACACTAACATGTATATTGATTTTAAAACTCACAAGAGTATAATTTTATTCTGCGTAGACCTGGTAAATCATTACCTCACTCATCCTTTGTGTATGTTGTACAACCCAAAGATCTATCTTCTGTTTCTGTATTTTTCACATGATTGTAAACTTTTAATATTTTCTGCCTGCAAACTACTTCACCTTTATGGAAGGCTATGTTTTAAACAAACAGCTCTTGCACAGAGGAATGCTCAAAACCCTGCATTGAAAAAGCAATTACATACAATCTTGCAATTATGTTACAAAAGTTTCTATTCTGTATGATTTTTTTTCCTAAAGCTCTGATTCCTCCCTTTGGAAATTAGCACCTTAGACTCACCAACTGTAAAAAGAAAGTACAGAAAATACCACATCAATAACAGATTCCTTTCCTGCCTTAAATCCTTAGAACAAGAAATTATGAGGTAGCAATAACTCTAACTTACTGTACTTTCACAAGACTAGAAAACTTAAATGATTTTTTTTTTAAAGTTAGATTCTGCACAATAATCTTTTGCGTCAGCTGTGATGTACAAATCTGTGTCTATTTCACAGTCACATTATTGTATGGACGTTCCTATAATCTCCTTTAAAATTCTGACAACTTGAAAAAAGTGGGGGTAGAAGACTGAAGAGTTTGTATTCTTTTAAATCTGGATTAAATAGTTCTTATTCTATTACATATTTCAGCAGTTGGAATAAGTTAGACTGAAAAAAATGATAATGACATGACAATGTTATCCAGTGATTTATAGTGGGGTTTCTATATACATAAGAATAAGATATTCTCCCTTACTTTAACACCTTTTTCATCACAATTTTGACATAGTCTATAGTTCGGCTGCAGTAATATTTTTAAAATATAAAGCTGTAATTAATAATCTCAGGCCTCTCTCTTCATAGGAAATAATAAAGTATATTGAAAAAAGTAGTATAATTAAAATAATATCTAACTACAATGAACATAAAATAAGGCTACTAACCCACAGCATGAACTGTTCCTCTATGCTTCTTTGAAATCTTGTTTGCCTTAACTATATGCAGAGCATTTTCTTTGAACTGCAGCTCACAAAGTCTTTCAAGAAGAACTGTCATTTCTTCAGTGATGGTATCCAGATAAGTTTCATTAATAAACTTCAATGATGAAGAAGGATCAATAGTTCCACTTAGTATATACAAATCCTCTTTTATCATTGTGCACAATGTGGGTATGGAACTTTGGTAACCACGAACCACCTTATCAAAATTTGTTTCACCACAACTAGACAAAATACAGTTCTGTAGAAGATCACTAACCAGTTTATTCTGCATATTTTGATACTTTGTTAAGACTTCTGATTCAGGATAAAGAAACAAAAGTTGCTGTATGCACTGAGTTTTAAACTCCATTTGTTGTTGTAAAGCATTAGTATTTGTTTCTTCTTGACTTTGCAGTCTATTTACTAAAAATCGTCGAAGATGTAATCTCACATCATCCCAGAGAGATTTCACATCCATAGTTGAATCATCCTCAATGGCATGAAGGGAAGACGTTAACTCAAAAGACGTCCCACTTGGAGTACAGGGAAATGAGACACCACACTGACTAGAGAGATCCAGAAGGAAGTGAAGTATCATTTCTTCTTGATTTTGCTCATTCTTCAGCAAGCTTTGCTAACAAAGGTAAATCAGACAGTATTTTAGAAATGTTTTGTTAATTCTAGTTCATAAAATGAACAGCTTCATGCTACAGTACCAATTGTTTCCAATGCTAATTATCTTACCAGCAAATAAGAGACTCAAACAAATTGCTATATAAACAACATAACAAAGCCTGTTTTCCCATGGAATTATGCATCAATCCATCTCCTTGTCTACTTGCTGCAGTAACTCACATTCCTCTTCCCGTCTTTCTTACATCCTCAACCTCTCTTCTCAACCAATTCTAACCCACAATTCAAAGGAAAGCTTTGGAAAATTCATTAGGTAAGCCTTGGTAGCCTGTTTGTTGTGGTCCACATACAGATTTTTGAAAGAAAATGGTATGAAAAATTACTCAAGATTTACACAGATAATGACAGGTTTTACTCACAAAACCAAGACAAGAATTTATAAAACGTCTATGTTGTGGCTCAGCAGGCAACCGTCAAAAAGGCCATTCGAAGCATAAAATAATCTTGCCAGGACCCCTTAAAGAACTAAAATTGAAAACTTGTTAAGAATCGAACAAGCTTAGAGCACACAGGGCAGAAGAATAAGAAGCTGTGCATCCTGTCAAACTGAGATGCGGACTGATACATTAACAATACAGTGACCTCTAAATACACCTCAGCTATATGGGTTGGAGAAGCAGAAGGAAGCCAGTTAACAAAGCAGGTAAAACCACATGGATGCATGCGCTGTTCCTACTTCATCTGAGCTGCTTCAATTTCAAGAGGCCATGCAGCAAATAGCAGGTCCTCTTGTCACAGCTCAATGCTATCTACTTGGCCCAGAATAACACAAATTTAAACAGCACTCTGCAGCTTTCCTTAATATGTATGAGATGAACCATTTGCATGAACAAGGCGTGTCCATTATATGAGTAGAAGACAACGCTAAAGTCCCATGGTCACTGGACACCAAATCTCCTTCCTCTCTCAGAGAAAAAAACTTGCCTGTTACAAACCCATTTCCCACATCCTCAACATTTTTCCTACTGCAGGCTGGCTTTGGCCACACTTCTAGGCCCATCAGCTTTTTATTTGTAAAGATCTGTTCTCAATACTCCAGCTGCACTAGAGCTGACTACAGATTTCCCCACCACAGTCACAAGAAAACTGAGTGACATTGGTGGTACTCTTGATTTTCTAGGTTTCAGGAACCAAATAGGCAAGCCTTAGGTGAATCAGGATCTGGAAGCTCTCTCGCTTGCTCCCCCACCTCCTATTGCTTCTCTCCAACAGAGAAAAGCAGTGTGGCAAATTGCATAAGGGTAGTTCTTTCCACTCATGTCCTATATCTGGGTCTCCCAGCTATACTCCATTCTATAAAGCATGGCTGGTAATGAAACTGTTGGCAATCTTCCACCTTCAAAACTACTGATATATTTAACCTACAGTATTTGAGGAAATGATTAGTTTTATTTCTTTTCCCATTTTGAAAGAGAGATAAATAAATCAAATTTGAGTGTGGTATTGCATAAATATAATAATTTCCAAATACAAAATGTTCAATTTTTCTACTGTAGCAAGCTTTTATCAATAGATAATTTATAAAAAAAAATAGAAAAGACAAAATTTTAAACAAAAACTTCAGTGGGCTTTTTTTTTCCCTCATGCTTTTGAGTCACAAAAATTTTGAATATCAGAACTCCTGTTCTTTGTTCTGGATGATTCAAAACTGTTGCAGTCTTATGGGAGAAAACAAGAGTTTAACCTTCCTCTTGCCCTCTACTCTGGAGTGCTCTGTGATGAAAATTAAAACATAAAAGACTTGCACCACAGAAGCTAATTCTGAATAAAAGACAGAGAGCATGATTGTATCCTATAACGGAAAGTCTCAAAAATCATAGACTAGCTATTTTTCTTCCATTTTCATATCTTTATTTCAGAATGCTTCCTGTGAATTTTTTTTACTTACAAGCAGGAAACACATGTGGAAGACAGAATAATAAAGGAAATTTTCAGTCAAATATCATCCTATAAAAGCATGTGCATGTGATAGAAGTATGTATAACTAGTTAAAATCTTAACACATACCTATCAATATGCATATACATAAGGCTGGTTTGATTTTCTTTTATTATCTACTGAAGTACTCTATGAAGTTTTGTGGCCCCAAAGAGAGTGTGTGTCAGCGTGTAAACTGAAACCCTAATCACTAACCACTGTGTTGAAGAGTCAAGTCTCTACAGGTAGACTTCTGGAGTTTAAAGGCTAATTTTTTTTTATGAATCATGCTCAAATACCGTACTCTGAAATGAACAAAACAAGAGAAGCTGTCAAAACAGTGAATTTAACTGATGCCTTTGGATGATGAATCCAAAATGTCTTCCAATCAAATCCCTACTGTTGTTTTTTAAGGTTAAGCAGAAACATTTTAATTCATGAAAGCCAATAAGAATCTAAGTATTGTTTCAAGCCCTTTGCAACTTATACTAAAGCATTAAAAGTAGGGAGCCTGCAGATGCCATCCTAGACTTAGTATTACTCAGGAAAAGAGCACCTGAACTGAACTTTGAAGCTCTGAAAACACAGTGTCATCGGGTCTCTTTGAACATTGCCTATATTATATAGGCTTTTCTATTTAAAAATTAACCTGTAAAAATACTTCAGAAGATGATGCCAAAACTATTCAAGAGAAAAAGATCCAAATCAGTATCCAAAGGTTTTAGAGAAGCATGAAAAGTTCTCTTATGAGCACAGAAAGTTGGTGACAATAATATACAGGAAAATATTTGCGGTCTACCAACCAGACTACTACCTACTATAGATTACGACCTATCAAATCAATAAACAAATCCAATAAGATGAAGATTTTGTTAAAAAAAAAATTTTGTCATTAGTTTAGCAGGAACAGAATTTAATGAAGATGTGTTCATGTACATATTCAGCTTTTAAATATTTAGAATTACAAAACAGTACACGGAAAAGCAAAATTTCACATAATTAACATTTTCAGGCTTCATGAAGAACCTGTCAGTATTTCCATAAGAGTTCACAAATGCATGAGAATACTATGCAAACAATAAACCTAAATACAGCACCTCAGCCAAAACACATACAGAACTTTGCACTATTTTTTTAATTGTTCCAGCAGCTTAAAAGATAAAAAAAATCCCTAATAAAACAAACACACGTAATAAGGGATAACAGTGAATAGGGATATTGTCCTGAAGTAGAAGGAAGGTTACTATTATTGAAATGTGTAATATGATACTTAATTAAAAGCTTGCACGTGCAAAATTAAGTCAACAGAGTAACGAGTTCAATGGCTGGAGATACACATTTAAGAAAGGT
Source organism: Platalea leucorodia (assembly GCF_965183815.1). Lineage (NCBI taxonomy): Eukaryota > Metazoa > Chordata > Aves > Pelecaniformes > Threskiornithidae > Platalea > Platalea leucorodia. Next base: position 86,425,373 of record NC_138858.1, read on the forward strand.
CAGACTGTAACAATCTCATTAATGCTGAATATTATTGAAAATAGTTTACTGCAGAACTGTTCATGGAGGTAAAGATTACCACTGCAAGTATAACTTCTTACAGATGGATTGTCTATGCTAATACACATACACTTTTCATCTGCAGTCTCATCTACACAACAGGCTGGATTATCTAAGGAGCCACGAGCCTGGAAACAGTGATGTCCAAGTTCCTGAGCTCCACAGATGTTTTCCTGATAAGCTGTGTAGAATTGAGACTTTAAGGCTTCTCACACTTTGCTGTCTGTTTAGCAGCCTGCCACAGAGCCATTCTCAAAGCTTAACTGGACTCTACAGCCCACAGCCAGACTGTCATGCAGTCAGTAAGCTCCTGAGAACCTGAAGAGCTGGAAAGCACATTTTATATAAAATATACCCAAAGTATTCCAGAGATGGGGACATTTTGATGTTTCCCAAACAAATGCCGCCACCTGGTGTTCAGGTATATGGCTTGAATAGACCTTGGAGAAGGAAGAAGGCAGTGAATGGACACAAGTAAGTCCTCATTGTCATGCCCTCTTCTGAGGGAGTTTTAGTAAGGATCTAACTGGACTAAGAGGAATAACAAAAGACTTCATAAGTCAGCAATTTCTGGGATTCTCTCATTTTGTTTAGATGAAGTATGACATGTAGCAGTCTCTGACACCCTTGAGTGGGGTGATTATTAACAGCACCATTCATACTGATCACCTGTGTTCGAAGGGGACAAAATCACTCCTTCACCACATGAACATTAAAGACCTGGTGTTTCTAGAGATGACTTCCTCATTTGACAGAGCTAAATATCCAGTGGATTCAATGGTGACTGAAAGATCAACAATCAGTTTTAAGAGTTAAAAAACTGAGAGGCAATTTAATGAAGCTTGAGCTCTAGCCAGGAGATAGTCCCAAAGGAGAAAATACTCCTCCACAGCAGTTTTCCTCTGCCAATACAGCCAATCTTAAACTAAAGGTGTTCATGTCCTACAACTAAAACATGGTATGGAAGTGATAAAGAATAATCCACTAGATACTGTTTACTTGTTCTGACACTCATACATATGTACATCATATGAACACACATATACATAGTTTATATATAAACTTGCAGGCTGTCATTTACTGAGGTATCATCCTTCACTTATGTAGTCAATTCAGTTTTCCAGACTTCCATTTCTACACATATATTCTAAGGTTAACTTTTAATAAAAATTTTGGACAAAAATGCCTTCTAAAATTATGGCATTTTTCATTGAAGTGAAATTTGATTTCTGGTTACGTCTAGTTGTACAGCTTGCTAGGACAATGGATGTAGCTCCCACATTTCTAATTTGAAAAAGTAGATAGGAAGTGAATGCTTAAATAATGCATAAAGGACAATAATCTGTATTAGATAAGTTAAATCAATACTGATACAAGTGAAGAACAAGCAGTAAGAGTAACAGCCTCAGTGCAGACAGATACTTCAGATGTTTTTTACCAATACGTGTTTATAAAACAGTCCTAGCAGTGCTAAACACGTGGTAGTATCATGAAAAGAGATTGTCCCAAGTTTGTCTATTTAAGGCATGATCAAAAGGAAACATAACCCCTTACCACGGACATAAAAAGAGTACTAAGCCTTATAATAAAATTTCTGAACTATCCTCACCACAGTGAAGACTGAAATAACTAATTAACCTCCCCTCGCCCCCCCCAAACTCCACCCATCATATAACCACCTTTCCCAAACATTAAGTCTTTAGTAAACAATTTTTACCAGGGTCCTAAGGAATTCCATCAGCTCTCCATGATGTGTAGAAGAAGATCTGAGAGAACTAAAATTGCAGTTGTTTAGCCACTGAAGGCAGTCAGTTGTGCTTTGTAGTATTTCATCGGTACATATTTCATTTACTTCTGATTGCAGGTCTTTAAGACACTCTTCTATGCTAAAAAAACAAAAACAAAAATCACAGGGTTTTTTTCATGACTTGGAGATAAAAGCATTTTATATATTCCATATTCTAAAAAGAAAAACTACTTCAAATCAATGTAACTCTAGTCCTTCTTTGTCATAGATTAAATTACTCTCACAAAATAAGGCCTAAATTTCCAGTATTAACATTTAAACACAGTCAAGCCAGAGCTAAAATAAATTTCCTTCAGGCCAGACTGTACCATCCTCAGCAAGAGTAAGTACTGCCTCACTTCTCAAACAATCTTGTACTTTTTAATAAAGTAGTCAGTGAATAAGACATCATCCAACCTAAGATCTGGTCCTTGGTGCTTAATTAGCTAAAGCAGAGAATATAAACTGAATCAACTACCATATTCAAAGGTGAATGTATGATTCTGCTTCCTTTAGCAATCAGCAGTTGTTTTATAATACGTAAAATACATTAACGACTTCTTAAAGATTCACTGACATCACAGAAATGCTGAAAAGAATTTTAGAGTCAGTTGTGCTGAGAAAGCAGATCTTTTCTTCCTTGTTTTTGTCATTAGAATACTTGAAAGAAAACAGAGTTTGTTTTGAAGGAGCTGATCCACTCCTTAACATTAATCTAGAATCATACTCCTGTTTATGAAATCAGATGTGGCTGGTATAGTTATTACAGGGATTTCAGTTGCAAAAAATCACAAGAACAACTGAAAATCCAAAGATTTTATTTCTATTTATGTGGACCCTTACATGAAAACAACAAAAAAAAGAAAAATCCAGAAACAACCTAACTCTATATCTTTTCCTGCAAAAACACCTTTTCAGTATTTCAGAACTACTTTTTTTTAAAAGCAATGCTTAATATTTTATACAGTTTCAGTTAGAAAAATAGTATTGACTAGATCTACCCAGATACAGGTTTAATACAAACAGAGCCAACAATAAGAGTGAGGCCAGTTTTGGTTTATTGAAGTGCAAAGTGATTCTCACTACTATTTGAATTTTATTTTGGAGTATATTAGTTATTCCATTTATGTTCTTACAGCTAATGAAGGATGCAAGGTTTAACACAAATTAAAATTTAGTTCTTTCTGTCTCTGTAGATTTACAGGATTAGATGAGACTGAGCTCTTTACAGGTATTTCAGTGTCAGATACTTTTGATCATATTCCTTTCTATTTTCATGACATCAACCAAACAACAAACTTGCATATTATACTGCCACTCTCCTCTCTATTTTATAGAGATGAAGTATGGCCGTTTTTCTTTAACTGCTCTCTAACATTTTCAAACTTGACTAGTCTTGGCAAAAGAAGACAAGAGAAGACGACTAGAAAAGAGGACAGGAACAGAAGAAAAGGAGAGTGAGAAAGGAAGGAAGAAAAGAAACTGGAAAACAAATCAAATATTTAAGTGTATTACAAGACGTGACAAAAATACCAAATTAAAGACCTCCAGTTTTAAAAAAAAAAAAAAAAATTGAAAACTTTTTTTTAATTAGTAACCTTGAATAAAGTTTCTTATTTTTTTCTGCATAACTTCTCTGTGTGGAAAGATTCATTTTCCATGAAATGTCATCTTTTTTGAGGAACATATTTTTATTAAAAATATAATCTGCTTTGAAGATGAAATAAAAAAAAAAATCTTAAACACTACTAACCCATATCAATTTTTAATAAGAAATCAGTGATGAAAGGCCATTCTGCATATCACCCACCGACTATACTTCATCATTTAATTCTGCTTGCAGTACTGTTTTCAGGATGAGGAAGAAGTATTTATTTGATTTTCTACTGGATTTTCTCCTTTATTGAGTGATTTGTATTTTATTCTTTTACAGATGTTATGCAATGTACCCTAAATTCCTACTAGCTGTCTCATTCTGATCAACAGCAATAAAGTAAATCAGTGTCATCCGTACCTGTGGGAACTGAGTCTGTTAGTTTGAATTGACATTTTAAAAAAACAGGGGGAAAAAAAAAAAGCAAATGATCACACTAAATTCAGCTGAGATAAACAGTAGTCTGCGTTTTCCTTTTAAAGTTACCTACAACAAGCACAAAAGAAAGAAGTATATTTTTTCTGAGAATGCCATCAAGACTTATCATCTATGATAGGTTTCACTTTGTGCTTTTTGTTTCTTTAAAATACAGTACTAAATAACAACGAGCTGAACATGAAAACTGCATCAACTACAATTATAGAATGCAAGGACGATCATAAGAATGTAAGTGTAAGCAGAAGTGTAGCATTTTGAATGTCAGAAAAAAAATACATAAATTGTTTCCAAAACAATGACTACACAACTTCTACAAAAAATTTCATCAAAATCAGTAGGTCATTTCAAACAGCTTATTTTCCCATATTTAATTGTATTAATTAAGAATTACAGGTATGTTTGTTTTACATTTAGAAGACACGAAGTAAACCTTTCAAAGTGTATCTACTCTATCAAAATAAAGTCACCACATTTTACAGCTGTATTATCTTCAGAAACCAAATTCAGTAACTACAACTAATGCTTAAATATGTAATAACTATTACAATTTATGAATACATGGGTGGCCTGTAAAACACTTCTATAAAATTGATGCAAAAGTCTTAAGACGGTCCTGAGCATGACTGAGTTCAAAATCAAGTGCACTGAAACAAGTATCTTCCCATCATCAAAGGACCTTATCAGGAGCACAAAGAACCTCCTGAAAAACAATCACTCTCTGCCTGTGGCCCACTCCGGTTCCTGATGGGACAGCCCAGCCATGAATACCAATTCCAAACTTGACAAAAGATTGGCATGTATCTTTTTAACTTGTGAAACCTGTTCTCAGGACTACGAAACTAAATACCTTGTTCATACACCTTGACTCCTGGGACACTATCAAAGGCTTTTATTGTGGTGTGCTGATGTCCCTCATTCAATCATACCCAATAGATTACAGCATTGTGCATTGTAAAAGGGACTACTGTTGTTAGTCTGTGCCAATCTGTTTCAATTATGAACCAGTTTTTACACTCATCTTTGACATAGGAATCTGCATGCAATCCAATAAACTACAAGCTATGAATAGGCTACAACCTTCTCAAGACCAGATATTTTGGTAATTTGTCCCAATGCTGATAAGGGGATTAGGTGGATAAATTTCAGTGGCCTTCCCTGTAGGTACAAATCATGATAAGTCTGTTCATTTTATTTAATCCTTTTATTCCAATAAAGTAAACAGTGAATTAGGACTAAAACTGTTTTTCATTAAATAAAAATATTTTAATCCTGTTTACTTAGAACATACTGTAGGTAAACATGGCCTCAAAAACAGTGCTTTTTTTTTTTTATAAGATTTTTGTCAACACTTGGTATTACATGAACATTGTTGATTATAGATACTTATTCCTTTACGTTAATTACATCATTAAATGAAATATTTAGGAAGTTGGCTACCACTGGAAAAAAAAAACAAAACATTTTAGTGTGTATTATATGAGTTTCGAAAGCAGTCATTTTAAATAAAAGACTTCCGCCAAATAGAACTACAAGTATTCTCACTATGTAGGTTAGTATTTAAAACTATAATTTCATATCAGTGTAGGGAGAATGAGACTTTGATTTCCTTTTTTAGAAAGGAAATTTGCTGAAGTTTTAAAAACTGTGAACAAAATATATAATTTTGATGTGAAAGATGTGCTTAATTATTTAATGAATTTTATTCTTAAACGTACAATTACAAAAAGCCATATAAAGTGCTAAGTTCCTTTTTTTTCCCCAAATAATGCTTTTTCATTAAGGTTTAACTTAAGCTCAGTGCAGTAAATAAGCTCCTTTTTTTGAACAAATTGAGGCATCAACCCAGATGATGTCAACTGACACTATACACGGAGGATGGGAGTATACATAGTGTTAAAATCATGTGCAGCCATTGGAAAAATACAACCAAGTCTGTGTGCAACCCTATCTAAATGAGGAATACAAGACCTGGAGTACAACAGGGAAATCAGACATAGTTTAGTACTTAATGCTTTCTACCTGTTTTCTGCCATTAACTGGTTCTCTGCTCCATACATATGTTTTTTGAAACATCCTCTGAAACTCTAAACCTCAATGGTAAGGTGAGGCATACAATTAACGTTTTAGGTGCTCAGGTACCAATGTTAAGACATTGCTGAACCTAACCAGAAGGTGCTTAATTCTTCTGTTGGAAATTAGCCTACTGGTACTACATTAGAATAGCTGTTCCTGCTCAGATGGAAGGTCTCCATGTCTCTGACAGTAGTCACTACGAGATGCCAAAGAAGAAGAAAAAAAAAGAAGAAAAAAAAATGTTAAAATTTCTCAGAATATTTTCATCATCTCTAGCAGTTTGTGACACAAGGACTTAAATCAGACAGTGTCCTCATATTTAACAGCCCTCAATTAATTTTTCTTCCACAGATGATTTCACTTTTCTTTGAACCTGTGGAACTGTTCAGACATAAACAGAAAAAACCAGTCACCAAACTACTAAACAAGGAGTGGAATATAAAAGCTCAAAGAAAAAATTAACTTTTCTCTGTAGCAAAGAAATCTGATAGTTATTCTCATATGGATTTTTGTAAAATTGACTGATTTTTCAAGAAAGAAATCCATTAGTCCCACGCAAAGAGTATCTTGAGCCTTTGTGGGCACATCAATGCTTGTGGTTAGTACTACTGGTATACCATTATGCCAGTGAAAACGATATCGCTGAAATAGCTTCTTCTTTTTACTCTTTTGCCTCTTTTTGTTTACACCCTAAGCAAAGTTCTGTTATGTTACCTGTGTCCACACTAGAGTGCTTTTCTGGAGTAGCATGTCAATACCATTTGGTAAGTATTCCCACTGTAGACAGACAGTCTCAGTTTGAGACTCCTAGGTGCTCTTATTTATTAAGTTAATGGCAGTTTTTAGGAATAACCAAATCACGTGGAGAGACTGCTTTTTAAGTGGCTGCATCAATGGACAAACAGCTACAAACCAAGTCCTATAATGGAACTGATAGTGTAAGCACTGTCATACTGATACAAAATTATTTTGAAAACCAGTGTATCAAAATGAGTGTTGCTGTCTCCATATATCATTTTCCATTGCCTAAGATTACTATGAGTAAGTTGAAGGATGATCTTCCAACTCCTTTCAATTTCTAACAAGCACCGTTTCAATTTATTTCATATAGCATATGGAACAGCCATAAAATGACAATGAGATTGGTTAAATTGAACTGCTAAGCTATAAAGTGAAATTATCTTTAAACCTCATGTTACTTATGCTTAAGATCCTCATATTCATGGAGATCTACTTTTAGAATCAGTTTACATGGCTTTTGTTAAGAACAGTTTGTTTTAAACGTAATGAAATAATTGTTTCCACTGTTTTTTGAAGATAGAAGCACTAATATAATACTACTTTGTTATTATCACATATATTCATTAAAAAGCTTGACTGCTAAAGACACAGGTCATTTTACACAAAATCAGTCACATCATTTGGAAGCCTGTGTGTCAGAGGACCTGCTGTACACTTTGCATAGTAAGAAATCTTTGAGAAAGGCTTTTACCAGTATAATTCCCACAGACATTTTCCTTGTTACGTTTTCTCCCATGTGGAAACAAACATTTTGTTTTATTTAATGAAAGCTGACCTGCCAAAGAGGAAATACTAAGAAAAATTCCAATGATCTACAGAGAGTTTCATGAGGTCATTGCTGACGCCTCCGCACTACTGTGTGTTAATAAACAGTAATTTAACCATAAACATAAATAACATTTTCTAGTAACTTTTAAACTGCTAGATACAATCTAACTGAAAAAAACCATAAAGATTCATGCAAAGAATGTTTTGATAACTTCATCTTGAACAGAAACAAGAGGTTTAACCAAAAATGGCTATTTATCATCTTGCATGTTCCTGCAATGCTTATGACAATATATAGTAAAATTCACGGTACAATGTATCTCTTAAGATTTCTGAAATTCTGAAAAAAATTAGATTATTATAGTTCCAGGCCTATAATGTTTATGCTGTTCCTTTCTAGTCTACCTGACCATCAGCTTATTCTTTCTGGCATGTCTATTTTCTTACTCTCATTAACCTAACTGCATGAACAGATGAAATTCCTTTTTATATTTTTGTTCTTTACAACGGTGACCTCAACAACAGGGGAGAAAGCTAGAAAGTAAAGCTGCTACTGCTAATAATATAGGTTTTGTTATCACCTCATATTTGTGTGTATGTTAACTTTTTTTTCATAGTTTAACTATATTATTCTCTTATTCATATTTTGTATTTAAGTTCTATTAAAAAAAAAAAAAAAGACCAATAAGAATGAAGCTAAACATTATTTTGTAAGCAGCAACACAAAACTGATGGAAAGACTGACTACAAAAACTTCACCTCTTTAGAAAAACTCTATTAAGACAAATATATCTTGACACTTGTTTTTAAAACCAGTAATTCTTTAAAATATGAGTCTGAAAGTTACAGGCTTATTATAAAGCTAAAAGCCTTGAAAAAATTCACTTCCTCAAATTCTTCCTATTGTAGTCTTGGACCTTAAGATATAAAACAAAAACACAGCCCCTGCTTCAAGGACTTTGCAAGCTACTTCATATCTCTAATTTAGCTACTTACCAAACATATACACAGAAACTGTAAAGTAACTATACCATTGAAACCAGAAAGAAATAGAACAGCGATGACTTTGCTGCACCTCAGCAAGAGAAACTTACTCAACAGCTTAACCATATAGAACCATCAGTTTTAACAGAACCACTGCCTACCTTTAATTTCCAATCTTGTTTTAAAGACTTGAGATATTTCAGTCCACAAGATAAAAGCTTTGCCTTGATAAGTTATTTCAGAAGACTGGCAGTAAAACATAGGAGTCTTTCAACTCAATTGACCAAAACATGATAGTGAAAAATAATGGCTAAAAAACCATTGTCTCTTGTATCCTCATATGAAATGAATTGGGATATTTTGCAGTGCAGTCAAAGATCTGATTACAGCTTCTGTAGATGTACATGACAGCTAACTAACTGCCTAAGACAGTAACACAATTATAATCACTGCAGATGGGAGTTAAGAAATTGTGTGTCTGTTAAAATAGCCAATCTCTGAGAAACTTTGTGCTGTCCAGCTAGTAAGGTCGTAAGAAACAACTATCCTGAACTCAGTGATCATCCACAAAGACAACACAGGCTGAATAGGAATAAAATTACATTCCTTTCTCATTTTAATTACTCATTCCTAGCAATTAGTCCAGGGCAGTGGGTAGACAGATACTATTTTGACAAAGATTTTAGTAACATTATTCTACCATCTTAATAGGTACTAAATTCTCAACTAAATACTACAGTAATGTACTTGTATGGCAAGCAGGTTACATTCACGTAGAAGAGTCAAATTCTTTTTGAGAGCTGTGATAAACATTAGGCCCAAGTAAAACTGATAAAATTATCAATTTTATTCCTCTACTATTAGCTCTAGTTTGAAATTCTCCCAAATACTCAGCCACTATTGGGATTTTGGTTGGAGATGCCAAGATTTTGCTAATTCTTTTGAATCCCAAGAAAGTGAGGTATAGCTGCTTCCTGAAAATTCCAGAGAGGAATACACCAAGATTTTCTTCAAAATACAATAGAGAAAGATAACTCTTGCAGCACATCTCAGTTTAAAAACACAGGAGCCCTTGCACACTCCAATTCTGATAAGAAAATGGAATGAAACAGTAGTGCTTAATACCCTGTTTGAAACTCCTCCATCCCTTTGATGTGAGGTGTTGATAGTGGGAAGTATTTCTATGCAAATCAGCAAAGTTATAGTCAACAACTGGAAAATGCCATACTAACATCCTTATTGAGGTACTTGCCAGATAGTCCTATTATTCACATGTTAAGCCAATCACTCACTGAAGAAACAACTGAATACACAAAAAAAAAAATCAACTGCTGAAGAGATTTCATGCGTAGAATCACTTTCAAGTTATGCACTATAAGCTTGGTTTCAAGCTCTGCACCTTATTTTCTGTTTAGAAGTATTAAATATCAGCTGAAACTTTAGTTCTGTGGATCGCTCAAAAACTAGAAAAAAAAAAATCCAAACCCTCAATTTTGATAAACAGCAAAAGTCAAAGCAAATGTGAGGGGAACGACTGAAGACAAATGGCTGTCCTGATGAAATTATGAATGCAACTTCATGCTTTACAATAACCTGACAATATCACTGCATATAACTGGACAGCAATGACAATGGTTTCGATAGTTCATATTCACGTGCCTCTATAAACTGCTGTAAAAATAAAGTTAACATTCAAGTGTAATAAGAGCTCTGTTATATGATAGTGAATGAATGAACCACTTACTCCCTTAAAACTTAGAAATAAAACAATTTTGCACAGCTGGCCTTTTTTTTGTTGTTGTTGTTCTTTTGATATAGCACCAAATAGAATTGGTACAATACAAAAATACTGAAGGTAATTCAACTGCTGAAAGCATATCTGATTTGTCGTGTCACACAATTTTATAAAAGCTATTCACTTGGAAGGCAATAAATGAGCATTCAAGTGATTTACACACTTTTGGATCATAATTTTTTACACAATGTTTTATTTTTAAAAATATATATATGCTGTATACTATTATGTTTATTCTCTGTGGTATAATAAAATCATAAATCTACCTGATGAAAAATGGATTGTATTCCAATTGTATCACTGTAGCGCATAGAGCTGCTCTTATCATACCACTTACAAAGATCAATGGTAACTTGAAAATGATTTCATTCCATGCTACCTCTAATATATTAGCAATAAAAGGACTCTTTTTAATTTAAAAGTCACATCAGCTGCTGTCCATCTTCTTTTAAACTCCTCTCCATTTCTGAAACTGACATATTACAGGAGCAAAATATCACCTGGTAACTACAGGTCTACTTTCTGATTTTCCTTCTGAAAATTAGTTTAAAAACTAGCTTAAGTGTCTATTCAGCAGAAATACAAAGCTTTTTCTGACGTGCATTGCTGTGTACCACACCCTAATCCAATTTCCTGCTCTTCTCGCATATAATACCATTTGGTTCTTACAAAACTTACAGCAAAAGGCCCTTCTAATTTGTTGGACTATGTCCCTAAGATGGGGACAATCAGCCTTCTTAAAAATGTACAAATAGTTCCACTGTGATTATGTTAACGTAAAATGTAACATAAAATGTTAACTGATGTAAAGTACCATTTAAAGGAATGAACAGCTGGCCTGCTTTCCCATAGCCAAAAGTTTTCTCAACTAGCAGCATACATTTTGCACACATTAAAAACAAAAGGAGTAGCAAAGCATGCATTCCAAAGGCTCATCTTGATAACAATCTTTCTAACTCTCAGGCTGGCTCTGCATAATGATGACAAAATCACTCTTATTTGGTAGTTGAAGAGGTGACAACACACCTGTCAAAAATGCTGATTCTGTTTTTTCCAGATATATAAGAACATAGCAACTCAAAACATAAGTACCTATAAATGTGTTATGACATCAACTAAACTCTAAGTAAGTATCTACATTTCACTGATGTCAACAGCTGGAAAACTGTAATATGAAATTGCAGTATGGTCCACAATAGCGTATTTCCCAGATCTTCACTATCATTGCTACCGTGGGATTATTACTATTGCAACTACATTTGTAAACACTAAGTTTTTAAAAGAAAATGTTCAAAATGTGAGATATGAGTAATATAAATAAAAAGCCTGAAAAATGTCTCAGCCTGGCATAAGAAATATAACAATAATTTAGAGATGACCTACATAATTTTTCAGTGAGATACAGCAATGGTTTATCTCTATTCTTCAGGAAGCTGTTTGGGAGCAAAGACCTCCAAAATGAAGGACCAAAATGTGGACTTCATTAAAATTACACAGTCTTAAAATATATGTCATGAAGGGTATTCTTTGAAATCATACAACTCTATAACATGCAATGTTGTCCAAAGGCAAGCATTTTCCAAATCTAAAACAAAATTCTGCTATTTGCTATATCTCTGAAGGTACGCTTACTATTTTTAAAAGGGCAATTAGTTTATTTGCTTATGAGCATCTTTCACAAATCGAAGTATTTTAAAGGTACTAAAGAGTTTAGCCACAAAACACCACCATCACTTTTCAAATAAGGAACAAAACCTTGAGCTGATTTTTTTGTAGTCATGCAAAAAATCCATATCAACAAAGAACTCTTTCAGTACTCCATTGTTTCTGTAGCATTCATATTTGGAAACCAGTATGTTACAAAGAAGTGGACAACGAAATATATTACAAAACAAATTCTAGTTAGAAAATCTTCTACAGCAGCATAACAGTTTTAACTGAAATAATGGCTTATATAAGAAAAATTATATATATATAACTTACTTGCTTTTTCTACTTCCATTAGAAATGCTTAAAGAACATACTGAGTTCCAATTTTGGTCTTTTTTGTAAAATTCTGTAGCTCTTTTAGTGAATAAAAAATCTATGTCATAGCTGTAGGAAATACAACTGTCATGGGAATACATATTTTCTTCCTCCACTATCACACCTACTGCAATAATTCCTAAGATTAAGATGATTCAACCGTTAAAAATACCGTACAGAGAAAGACTATAGCACAAAAATTATATAGCATTAAAAATTTGTTAAATGCTCAAGTGTTTAAGGTAAAATTACTACTGAAATAATTATCAGAATTTTAATCTACAACTAGAAAAGAAAGAAAAGCTGTATTTCTTCCTAAATGTAATGACTTTCACTAATATTTTTGGCATATAGAAAATACTCTTTACCTAGAAGAGTTCTTCTTTATTTTTTCATCAAGATCACTAAGGATTTGTTGAAACTCCAATTCTCCAGGAAGGATATTTAATAAACAATCTAAATTGGAAGAATCAAGAGAATAATCTCCTCCCCATTCCATTTTCAGAACCTGTAAAATAGATACAGAAAAGTGGTTAAATAATGAAAAAATTCATGTATCAAAATACACAATATTTTGTTACTTGGAAATACTTAGATTAATAAGGGAAGACTTTATGTAGGGAATTATAAAATCAGTGTTGAATAGTAAACCTCGTGCATGCTTCTGAGTAGAATTCTACAGAGAGGGACATCTGTAAAATAAAAGCAGAGATAAATTTCATAATATCTCGCATTTTTTTGGTTTAAAAAAATCAGTTCTTTTACTTTAATCAGAGTGGTAGTAGCTTTCTTCATTAATTTTTTTTTAAGATTTAGAAAGAAAATTCTTACTATTATAACTGGAAACTATGAAAATAAATAAATACATTAGAGCGTAAATTTATTTTCTGTGTGCTTGTAACTACTGCCCAAGGAGTAACTGCTTTCTGGAAATTAAGCACATCATTGCGAATAACTAGAACATAAAAATCCTTACCAAAACAGTCTAATGACGAGAAAACAAGTGTCATCTTGTTTTATACACAGTTTACTCAACACAAACTTGGCCAAAACACAGGTCGAATCCACTGGCCTACTCAAACTAAGACACTAAATCCCAGGAGTCTTTACATCAGAAGCAAAGCATTAGCAGAGTTATTTTTTCTCGTTTTTGTTTTTTTCTTTTTTCTCTTTTTTAAGAAATAATGAAATTCATTTTACAACCACTGATGACTTGCTACCAAAGTTAAAGAAAAAATTTTATGAAAAGTGGAAACTTTTTAATAGCCAGTATATTGCATGTCTACCATTTAGTATTTAACAATACTATTCATATTGCAGCAGCAACATGACGGATAAATGTAACTATTCAGATGCACACAATGTTTGGGCAACAAAATATAATGAATTAATCATAGAATAACGGAATCATAGAGTAGTTTGGGTTGGCAGGGACCTTTAAAGGTCATCTAGTCCAACCTCCCTGCCATGTGCAGGGACATCTTCAACTAGATCAGGCTGCTCAGAGCCCTGTCCAACCTGGCCTTGAATGTATCCAGGGACAGAGCATCTACCACCTCTCTGGGCAACCTGTGCCAGTGTTTCACCACCCTCATTGTAAAAAAATGTCTTCTAAAATCTAAATCTACCCTCTTTTAGTTTAAAACCATTGCCTCATGTCCTATCGCAACAGGCCCTGGTAAAAAGTCTTACTCTGTCGTTTCTATAAGCTCCCTTTAAGTACTGAAAGGCCGCAATAAGGTCTCCCCAGAGCCTTCTCTTCTCCAGGCTGAACAACCCCAACTCTCTCAGCATGTCCACACGGCAGAGGCGTTCCAGCCTCCTGAGCATTTCTGTGGCCCTCCGCTGGACCTGCTCCAACAGGTCTGTGTCTTTCCTGTGCTGAGGACTCCTGAGCTGGACACAGGGCTCCAGGGGGGGTCTCACCAGAGTGGAGTAGAGAGGCAGAATCCCCTCCTTCAACCTGCTGGCCACGTAATAAATACACTATTTTTCTTACAAGCAATATTGTTTTATGAAGCAGTGTTAGTTGGAAATCTACCTAGAGGCACTACTAGAAAAATAGATTGAGAGTTTTTCTAAGTGAACAATCTACAAGACACAAGCTCCAAAAGAACGTTAGATTACAAGATGCAAGGTCAAGATGATAGTTTTGGTCAAATATAAGTGTAGACCTACAAGTAGCAGAACTGCACATTTCTTCAGCAGAAATGACACTACTGATTCTGGTTTTGCTCTTTCAAAACAAAGTTAGAACAAACTTGAAGGTTCTTTAGAGCCTAGTATCTTGCACATCTGAATTAACAACACAATACTACAAAATATTTTATGGATATATAATTTTCTTAAATTCTCAGAAGCTACAGAATACCCCTTTGCAAATAACAATTCAAAGACTTTCAACATTTTGGAATGTAGCTGAAACTCAGTCACCATTCTGGTTAAAAAGTTTGGATGTAAAACAAATACATCACGTAACACATCGAGGGAGGATCAGTCTTTGAATATAAGACTCAAAAGTATCTTAACAGATGTTACTGCAATTAAAGACACTGTAATTAAAAGTAGATGTTAAAAAGCATTCTCCAAATGCTGAAATACTTCAGTCAGTTGTTCTGCAAAAAAAAAGTAGGCCAACTTGGCAAGGTTCTGCAACCAATCGAAAAACATTAGACAGTGCTTTACAGAACTGAGATAAAAGGAATACCGAAAATACAGTTGTTCACTCATGTATACTTATATTCAGATATGGTCACACAAATTCATTCCCTTTTCTCTTCAAAAATATCTCAGAGTTTATACAGAATATGATGCTAACTCTGTTCAATAGCTATAACTCAAACCCATCTTTTATTCAACTATGCTTGCAGAACAGTCAATGATTGGTGTCAAATGTACTGTATAATAGATATATGTAATGCAAAAATAGTAACAGTTTGGAATGATTCACAATTTTCATAAAATAGCTGCACAATCAAAATATTATATTTATTCCTAACTCTTTTCTTCACAGGATAGCCAAAAGAAGCTTATATTCCTCAGAAAAATATCAGTATAGTTTACTTACTGTTTAAAAAATTCACTTACTGTTTAAAAAATTCATCACATGAAAAAAATCACCTTGTAAACATGACAGTCTAGTTTTCATGTATGCATTCCTGTAAGGCTTCTATGTCATACTTCTTCGGTTCACTTGTCA
The DNA here is from genome assembly GCF_965183815.1 of Platalea leucorodia. Lineage (NCBI taxonomy): Eukaryota > Metazoa > Chordata > Aves > Pelecaniformes > Threskiornithidae > Platalea > Platalea leucorodia. Next base: position 86,440,956 of record NC_138858.1, read on the forward strand.
AAACAAGGTAATTATTCCTTTCAGTCTTGGTTTATGGGGGAAAAAAGCAACATTTGATTCTTCAGTTTTCAAATATTGGTTTAGGTGGTCAGTAGTAACTTCTTCTTATGAAAATCTAAGTATTTCTCTAATACAAGACTATCATATGAAGAAGCAAAATACAAAAATGTTTCAGAAGGAGAAAATAAGTACATCAAGATATAAATTAATACAAATTGAGCAGAAATTCTACTGTTGTTTAGTGTAACCACTGTAAGGGCCCTGGGTACACTAATAGGCTTAAAATGCCTGATGACCTGGACTCTCAGTGGAACTAGACTGTCACTCCGGTGCCTGCCCCACTTGCCTCCCTTAGGGGCAGTATGATGGGCATTGGCTGGCAAGGTCCCTCCCCTGCCATTTAGGTCCCTCCCCTGCCCTCAAAGAGCAGCCAGTCACTGCTGCTCCCTGATAGACAGTATGACACAGCCCTCCTCTGATGGGAAAAAACAATTTTTGTTAAGAAATAAATCCATTTCTAAAAATATTTATTATTTCTAATAATATGGAGGAAGAACTCTGCTTTCAAACTCCAAATTCTTTCAAAGTATTTTAGACAGTAATAACCCATTTCTTCTGCAAAGGGGATTAATTTAACACTTGTTATTATGGTGCATAGAAAGTATCATCCCATCATATTTCTATTTACTATCACAATGAAATACTCTATGTTTTGAAACAAATGGTCTTAGAGAACCTGGTTCAGACGCAACTCACTGTATCCCTATCTGTAATAGGTATAGTTCTTTTCAAAACATATTAGAGGACCATTCATCACCATTAAAATGATGTAGCTGTCAGTCTGTTTGGTAGCTACTCAAGAAACTTAACCTATGTACAGTGTAGCTTAACAAGAAATACTTTTCAGGTCTCTTATTTTAACCCACAGTATCAGTGCAATTTAACTTCACTGTAACAATTCCCCACTCTTAACAAGTGTGACATTAAGAACTAGTTTTTATCAAAAACAATTAGGCCTATCTGAAAAAAACATTATGAAACTTTCAAGTTAATACAACAGATACTTCCTGCTTTTTCAATTCATATAATGTTTACTACAGAAAAAAAAAAATTTTTTTTTTTTTTAGTGCTTTCTTTTTCAATGTCAATCAAAAGGAAGCAATCTTCCCACAGAAGTCCTCTATAAAAAGGTACTTAGTTCAAACTGTTTATTTCTTCATTCTGATATAGCAATTCAATAAACATCATCACAAAAACCTTCCACTACAAACATACATGTGAAATTTCACAGAAATTCTAAGATTAATTTGTAATGTTTATATTTACTATAATAAGCATTTGTCATCAGACATACAGTTTGTAAAAGCTGTATGGACCTAAAATGAACAGATTTTTGTATAAGCACTTCTGCTGAATTTACACATGTACAATATACCCCTATACATGTATAAAACACAATATTTAACTATAGATTCATAGTCTAACATACTGTAGATATGCAGCTAACAGACATCTCCCACTTTTTGACACAAGCACTATTCTTTTTAAATATAAACTACGGGTCTTTCATTACACTGGGTGAAACATTACTAGGTCATGTTTATAGAATACAAATCCATTCCGGCATTTTTAGAAACTTTGTAAACGTTGACAGACTTATTTATCGGTAAATATTCAGTACTGTTACTCCTTTATTTCCCTATGGCCCTTCAGCCAGTTAAGATTCTTGTTTTGACATCAGTGGGTTTCAGATATCACAGGACAGCATCAACCACGGAGAATGTCAGGCAAATTTTGTATTATAGTTACACTGAACACCTTGGGGGGGGGGGGGGGGGGGGGAGGAATCTAAATACAGTTTTACACTTCAGTTTGCCTGGAGTTTCCTCTGAGTCAATTGCCTAAGTCTAATGGAAAATAAATCAGCTGGCCCTTTGAAAAAAAAATTATAGTACATATGTGTTCAAGAAAATCATAGCAGAAGTAAAGCAGGAAGTTTAAAGTTAGACATGGTTTCTCATAATGTTTGACCACACTTTGTTAAACTTCCAACTAAACTTTAAACTTTCATGGGTTTTCAAATGCCCTGTATACATTTATGCAAACTCTAAGTAAACTAAGAAGCATTAGGCAGTATAGCATTTCATATAATGCAGATTTAAAGAGATCTGTCTTTGAGCACTATGGCACCTACTTGAGCAAATTACACAGTAGGTTTTCAGAAAAAAGGCAAAACAAACCATTAAGGTTTCAATAAAATCCAGAGGTAGGCTTTTATACATACACTACTGTGTATGAAATAATCTAAAGAAGTTATCTAAACCTAAACAGAATCTACTACTTAAGCACTGGCAGATATTTAATGGAATCAACAATTTATGGGGTGTCACATTAAGTAAATCATGTATACTTGGGTAGAAGGTCTTAATTCCCAGTATTTCTAACCTGTTAAGGCCAGAATATGAGGCAATATATAACAGATTTATTCCAGAAGACTGAAAATTAACAATTAACAATCTTAATTAAATGAACCCCAAATAATTTTAACATAAATGGTTTGACAAAGATAGAGAATTAAATACTAAGTTTCTTTCTAATAGCTGAAGAATAAAATAAAAAACACCTCTTCAATTTCGTTATGATAATTTAGCTTCCTGATTTATTACAGAAAAAATGTTTTGGTTGTATCGTAACTTCTGTTATTCACCACAACCAGCATACACGTGTAAACAAACCTCTTTAGTGGATAAAAAACCAGCAGACTGATACTGTTTTGTTCAAATCACTGATTTCTAACCAAGATTTGTATAAACTGAGTCTCATTATTTTACAACTCCACAATTCAGTCTTTAAAAAGTCATTCAAGAGTTAAAGAACTCATGACCTGTCATTAATTTCATTCAGTTAATGCCAACGTACTATTTTAGCTCTTGTATAATGAGACACTTTTTTCCAAATACTTCAAATATTACCTTTAGTATTTTCAAGATAACTTTAAATAACTATTTATATTTTGAATTTAAGCAATAACTTGTACATATAAAATATTTATAATATTATCTACTACATTTATTCATTTAGCAACATTTTTTCCACATATAATATTCCACACTTTAGCACAAAATGCTTTGTCTAAGTGCAATCCAAACACCATGGCAATCAAATTTTCTGGACTGTTACTTTACGGCCAATCTAAATATTTGAAAACTTACTTTAATATTATGTGAGTTTTACCCCTAGAGCTCTCATTCCACCTATATCCAGGACAATAAAGGAAAATTGTTACCATTAGCACTACTTTAAAAAGATCATGTCAATGTACCCGTGATTTGAAAACAGGGATATTTCAAACTGCAGCACTATATGTACAGAGAGCTAGCCAAATCATTGAAGCTTTTTTCTGATACTGCTTCTTATCTTACAGGAGATATCTCTTTATTGCCCTACCATCCTTACAAAACTAAAAGGGGATGAGAGAATTGACAAGATTTTTCATCACTCAGCTTACACTTTCAAACCACCATCGTAACAATGATTTCCTTTATCTATCTTTAGTTGCACAACTGTTTCCAGACGCTTTACAGCACAGAAGATGTCATCTGCAATTGCACAGCAGGCAGCAACAGCGATGGGAATGGCTTGAGATAATACTATTCAATGTGAAATTCCTATTGTTCTGGACTCTACATCGTCTGAATATTTAAAGTTTTTTTGGAAACCACATACAGTTTACTCAAGAAATATATTTAAAAATTATAATTTCTTGAGCTCTATCCTGACACAGTAAAAGCTTCTTACCCAATTTTCTGTGGTAAAAATACTTTCAAATTTGTAACACTGTTTGAAATAAAGTCTGGTAAAAGAAAAGGAAGAACTTAAAAATTCTGTCTATAAAAGAACATAACCTGGTTTTGGTTCTGCTAATAGGCAGGTACTGAAGATCTCTAAATTTTCCAAGTTATCTTTCATATTGACCTATTTCCCACACTTTCCTGAAGCATACACAGCTTTTACGAAAAGAATATTATATCGTTCCAGTAAAAAAACATGTAATGCATACGAAAAATAGTCTTCATGAGGGTTGTATTTACAGAATATTTTAAATGCCACAAATAACTTCGAAAAAAGTTTTATTAAAACCACCTTGTAATGTTCCTCCTGCAGACTTTCCACATTTGCTGTTGTTATAAACTTATATTTAAATGTTAATTTTATATTCATCAGTTATTATTCACCACACACATAACACATTTTCCTTTATATCTTTCAAAGAGAGATTCTCAGTATCTATAATTAAATTTGTAAACGTATTGAACACAGTTTTTCTCCCAAATTCTGCCATTATAAGAGGCAGCAAATAAGAGAGTGGGAATAAGATACAACCCACAGCGGGACTGAAGAAACACAGTCCTCACTGTGGATGAAACAGAAAGCTGTGCCTTCTGTCTAAAGCTGTAACATCAGAACACAGTGCTCTGATCTAAGGCAGCTATAACAGCCAATATCGTCTAAAGCCTTGAAAAAGGACTGGATATGTAGCTCTCTTAGAAATCTTCCTATACTAAAAATCAGCTAATGCAGATTTCTGACAAATAGCATATGCTATTATTTTTAATCTCTGATAATATTTAATATAATCATAATATTAATATTTAATATTTAAACTATGTTGCTTAGTCCTGTTTTCTAGGCATAGGTACATGCAAGAATTTAAAACTAAGATCCATGAGTTCTTCCTACTGGCTCTCCCCCATTCTTTGAGTCACACAAAGTGAAATGTTGAGAATATAAAGCAAAGGAATCAGAACTGCTTTTTTAGATTTCCTGCTACTTGGGACTGGTAAGAGATGTTCAAAGACAAGGAGAGAATTCTCATTTACATAAACTTAATCAAACACTATTGGTCAAAGGCAGTGACTTCAAAAGAGGAGCACGCCATCTGGAGTTGCAAGGAAACTCCTGAGGAGTTATGTCAGAAGAAAGGAATAAAGCATAACATGATTTCATAACCTTCAGAAGAGAAGAAATGGCCATTTTCTGAGTAGCTCTTGAGTGAAACAGTCCTATATCATCTTTGTCTCTCAGCTAGTTACCCTGTAGATGGAATCCCACAGTGTACAACGTCCAAGATTCAACATTAATAAACAAGCCATTCTTAGTCAAGAAGTCCACAAACACCAAGCTTCCTACTTGCGAAAAGTCAGTGGCTTTCACTGCCTTCCTATTAGTCTTTACAGTTACTAAAACTGTAAGGGTGACAACAACTGTTTGCACACAAGTGTGACCTTTTTCTTTTTTTTCCTTTTCTGGTTTTCTTTAGCAGAGATAAAGGAAGGATTCAAGATACCTCTTCTCACAGAATTCTTTTTTTGTGCCTGAAGTTCTGTTATATTTAGTAAGTTAAAAAAAATGGATAAACCTGGTGCAATGTTGCCTTCTTTAGATATGGTTTAAGGCATTACCAAAAAAAATTCAATAATCCACTCTTCTGCCATTGCCAAATACACACAAACACAGCACAAAATCCTCTTCTGCCATTGTGCCCCATTAAGACTGCATCAATCAATCTCATTTTCAAATGGATACGCTTTATGAATGATGGATGTTTTAAGAATACTTTTCAATTACAAAAATAATTACAAATCAGTACACTAAAGTAATTACTAATGCATAGACAAGAGAGTCTTAGAAGCCTAGTTAGAAATACCTACCATATGTTTTCTTATCATCTTTTTTTTTGACTAATGGTATTTGCCAAGAAAATATACAATAATTTGAATAATTTCAAAATAGCATAGAGTATTTAAATTATTTTCTACAGCTACAGCTGAGGATCATAAGTATTTGAATAAATTTTCCATACTGGTATGAGAAAATGTCTGAGACCAATAATTACTGTCCCCAGAAAGACTGCATGGCATTGTGTTTTTTCCTGAAGGACAAGAATATAAGAGTCTCCTATGTGTGAGACTAATGGTGCATCTACTGCAGAATTGTATTTCCAATTGTGGCAATGAGAGATGCTATTTAGGGATAATATGTGAGTTTTCTCACTTTCTGTCACTTATAAACTCAGAGAAGAGGCAATAATTTATAAACCCCCACATCCCTCTCAGAACTATGCTCTCAGAAACACCTGCTACAGCCTTCCTATCTTGCTTGTCATTAATGTCTAAAATTGCACAGATTTGTAAGGACTGTACTGAAGGAACTAATCTTTTAACACACTGGTAAAGAGCCTAACGTACCATTTTCAACTAAAAACCTTACAAATACATACTAGCTACTTCTATCCTAGACCATAAAAGCATTTTCTCCTCTTGTTTACTGGAAAAATCTTCCATCCTGACACAATACTCTTTGAGGACAATGGTATTTAAAGGAAAGAAATTTCAAGACCTTTGAGGTCTTATAGTTCAGTAGATCAGTTACAGAGTTGTTAGAATTTTAACAGGAAATAGTCTTCCAATGAAACTATTATATTTAAAAAGAATTACATAAAAAAGTCTGTGACCACAGCTTTTAAAAGGTAGGCTGCATTTCAGTCCCTTCACTCCCGCACATTCTATTTTCTTCCATTACTTCTCAATTTAAAGCTGAGAGTTTGAAAAATGTCAATTTTATAAAAATGAAATACAGAAACTCTCCATAGAGATGTCTTTTAAGTGGGTCCAAGTTTATAGTCACAATCTTAAAGGCTTGTTTAGTAGTATAAATGTCATGGTTGTTTTTTGTTGTTTTGTTTTTTTTTTTCCCAAATACTATTATTAAAGCTTCTTACTAAACTCTACACAGGGTCATATCAAACATTTTACTGACAACTGTAAATGTCCATTAAATTTCCTTTTCATTTTTTTAGAAATCTTTCATTTCTTAAATCTAAAGTTTAAATTGTTTTTTGCTGGCATAACTCAACCTGTAAAAGTTTCATGCCATACTGCCCAATGCTCAATACATCATTAAGAAACTACAGGGTAATGCAGTTACATACTGCTTCTTATTCACTTAGGATTTTCAACTTCAAAAGCACTGTTAAACTTCTGATTTTCTCTCCTTGAAAAAAAAACCCATAAGTAAAGTAACGACACTCTACTTTCTTTTACCATGTACCCTAGAATATACATACTGGAGCACACACGATTTAGAATGTGTTAGGTATTTTCAAGCTTGCAAGGCAAAGTCTTGTTTTAATAAAAAGTATCTGCTTGCTTCCCCCATACTCCACATCCAGGAGTATGCAATAGAAACATCAAGCTTCTTAGTCAGCCTCTCACCCAAACCTTCAAAGCAGCCAATAGATCAAATCAGACTTATCTTAAGGATGCAATTTCCATCTTTGAATTCATGAAACTTCACTGCTCTTACTCAAAGTATACCAGCAAATTTATGATGAAGCCCAGAAGAGACAAAGTATTTTGGCTGAGAATACTTGGTTACATACGAAGTGTAAGAGGACAGCAAAGCAAGACTAAATAATCTTAAACACATATCTATCACTTCCTTTCAGAAAAAGGCTTTTCACCATAACATAAGTGACAACAGTGACATACCACCTATAATAACATCTTCCTCCTCAGTGTCTATAGCCTTTTCTTCTTTAAAGCACAAGTATGTGGAATGTAGTTAAAAAAAAAGTTATTTCCTGCTTTTTTTTATACAAAACTCTTTTCTATTTAATACATTAATTGCCTTCTCATCTTCTATTCCTCTACTTCAACTTTTTTTGTGTTCCTGCTTTTCAGTCTACTTTCCAAAGAAAATGGGGCTTATGCAACCGTTGTCTGTGTATCTGTCTTTCTCCACACTGTTCCAGGTGCACCCTCTTCCCAATTTCAGCCAAGTTTTGCAAAGGGGTAGAAGACTCAGGGATAATTAAATCATAGTAAGTTTCAGGTAAATAGTTGCACAAATGAAAAAGAAAATCCTTGTAACTGACTCTGCTGAACTTACCCAGATTTTGTAATCCAATATAAGAGACAAAGCCTTAAAACATGAGGTATTGCTAATTAAAGATGCAGTTATGCTGTGATGCTGGAAACACGGAAAGTGATGACCCTAGACCCTTAAATGTCATGGACAGGATGAGGTGGGCACTTCCCAGAGATGTATGACAAGCATCAGTCCTCCTGAAGGGATCACGATAAGACACACATTTCAGTGTTCAGTTATAGCACCTTCTGCGTAGATAATCCTTATTCTGATTTGTGCTATCTGGAGGTCATGGGAAGCAGGGGAAGAAAGTAAGTCTCCAAAGGCTTTTTGCAAAAAGGAACTGGATGAAAGTGTGAGTGAGAAATGAGCACAATGTGACTTATGGTAAAGGCATCCACTAGCTAGTGACTGCAGAGACATCTAAATAAGGCACATGGAAAACACCTGACTAAAAATAAGGACACATCTCTAAAAGGTTCCCTATTTTCTAACTGCAGGAAAATGAATGGATTGTCCTGGGACAACTGAATTGCATATAGGATGCTTGCTGTTTGGCAGATGAATCACACCTGGAATGTTTTAAATAGGAAATACCTCTGATAGGCAGAAGTAGAAAAGGCAACCTGATGGAGATTCTGAGACACTTTGGCACCATTTATACTAAATGAGTACTTTCGAAGTGGTCTTAAGTACTGATGACTAACATCTGCCACATTCAGGAGTGTCTGCTTGACTCCTCTCCTCCTTGTACCAAGGAAAACAATGAGAGGCTATCTGTGGTCCTTCAGCTTACTCAGATGCATGAGTAACCCGAGCTGCAAGTTCTGTGTTAACAAACTGTACCCTGGATGTTGTTTTCTTCATGCGATCTAGTAAACTCCCATTAAGCTACAGAAGGTCTCCCGCAAATCACTCAGTTTTGGGCTCTGTTGAACCAGTCTCAAATTGAGTCGGTGAGTCCAAGATCTTAGGTGTGAATGGTGGATCAGATCTTGAAAGAATCTCAAAGTTATAAGAACACTTCAGCTAATTTTAACTTGAAAAATTGCATAGGAAGAAAGTGGCCATGTCGGTGGTTGGAGCACAGGCCAACTGCAGTCTTCCTGAGTGACTCCGATGGAAGCTGTAAATCATGACAAGCTGTACATTCTGCAAATAAGCTTAATGTAGTTCGTATCGTATTGCCCTCACTACTCAGGAGATGGATATTTTACTATATAGAAACTGACGCTTTTGTGTAAACACATTTCCAAATAGGTCAAAGTAAGAAGACATGAGGCCAATTGTATAAGGTCCAACGACGATAAGTGCCAGGCCCTGAACTTGGGTCACACCAACCCCATGCAACGCTACAGGCTTGGGGAGGAGTGGCTGGAGAGCTTCCTGGCAAAAAAGGACCTGGGGGTGTTGGTTCACAGCCGCCTGAACATGAGCCAGCAGTGTGCTCAGGTGGCCAAGAAGGCCAATGGCATCCTGGCTTGTACCGGGAATAGTGTGGCCAGCAGGACCAGGGAGGTGATAGTGCTCCTGTACTTGGCGCTGGTGAGGCCGCATCTCGAGTGCTGTGTTCAGTTTTGGGCTCCTCACTACAAGAAGGACATCGAGGTGCTGGAGTGTGCCCAAAGAAGGGCAACGAAGCTGGTGAAAGGTCTAGAGCACAAGGCTTATGAAGGAGTGGCTGAGGGAGCTGGGGTTGTTCAGCCTGGAGAAGAGAAGGCTGCGGGGAGACCTTATTGCTCTCTACAACTACCTGAAAGGAGGTTGTAGGGAGGTGGGGGTTGGTCTCTTCTCCCAGTAACAAGTGACAGAACTAGAGGAAATGGCCTCAAGCTGCGCCAGGGGAGGTTTAGATTGGATGTTAGGAAAAATTTCTTCACCAAAAGGGTAGTCAAGCACTGGAACAGGCTGCCCAGGGAAGCGGTTGAATCCCCATCCCTGGAGGTATTTAAAAGGTAGCTGTGGTGCTTAGGGACATGGTTTAGTGGTGGACTTGGAAGTGCTAGGTTAATGGTTGGACTCGATGATCTTTTCCAACCTAAACGATTCTATGATTCTATGATTCTACTCAAAATGCAACATGAATGACCAGTGTAGCTGGGGAGACCTCAGCACACTCAAGACAGTGTTTTGAAACAATCATGAAAGATATTTCCTGACATCAAACCTCTTTGGAAAATGTCAGCTACTGCACTCAGAATGGTCTGCTGACAGAAAGGATGTGGACCTTACCAGAGCAAAGTCCCAAGGCAGGATTTCAGGACACAGGTTATGATTAAATCCAGAGGTTTGGCTTCATCAGGCACTTTTTAAACCTCACTCAGAATGAGAACCTAAGTGAGAGGCACAAAATATACCAGTCAGAAAGATGCTTCTCCATTGAATCTCAGAACCATGTCACTTTCTACATCTACGTTTCGGAATAGGTTCTCAAAACATTAACTTGCATATTGCTGCCTCATGTTGCATAAGAAGTTATTCAGAAACACAGATGCAGAGGAAGAAAAAAAACAACAAAAAAGTCAAGAAAACAATATGAAGATATGCGTGGATTCTTCTTGAAAATAATGCGAAAAGTAAGTGCCAAAACCGCAGAAGACATGAGACTCTCATAACTATGATGTGGTTGAGAACAGCATCATTGTTGTACTTAACTGAGAGGAACTGAAACAATGCCAGGTGCACAATGGCCTAAACATTAATACATGAAGTATGAGAAATGGGAGGGCATAACTGCAAAGGATATTGCCTTTAACTACACTGTTTGCGAAATACTGCCCTCCAAGTCTCTCCCACAAGAATTCTACCTCTTTCAGCCAACAATCAAAAAACACATCTCGGTTGCTTAATAAAAACTGTTGAGTCAAGGACTTCTACCTTAATCATTGCTGAAGTTGGAAGATACGTGATAAATAACACAAACAAATAAAAAGGATGATCTGGTTAAGGCCTGTGTGTTCTTCCTTATAGAAATTCCTCTGCAAAGTTGGATAAATTATCAAAATCAAAATGTCGTTCTGTGACAAAGGTTGTTACTCATTTTCTCAGTGCTTAAAATGAAACATAATCTTGTTATATTTCTAAAAATTGCCAGATGACTTGCTAATATATGAAATATAAATAAGATCTTAAAAAGAATATAAAAGAGATTTTTAGATTGTACTATTTCTTAGTTTAATTAACAAATAGACAGTTTTTAATGACCAAAACAGAATAATATTTCTTTCATTTTTACTTCGAAAGATGGTTATTAAAGACATTGTTTACACCTCAACTTAGATATATTCTTCAAAATAAGTTTTCCAAGATCTTTGTAATTAAGCAGTATGCAAGATGGGAAAGGGAGGAAGAGGGAAAGGGAGGAAAAAGGAAAGGGAGCTGTATATCCTTCTGATTTGTTCCTGTTGCTTTCATGTTTCCCCCTTTTAGTTAACAGAATTCTTAAAGCCTACTTAAAAATCATACTAAAAAGCTTGTACTTTGTCACCTTCAATTATATTGAATGCATTATTGATTATATTGTGAATGTTTTATCTAATACTTTGCATATCAAATTATTTTAAATATTAAATTTTTTGTTCTCTTAAGAAATAATATTTGACTACCAAAGTTTTCAGTTTTCACTGTTTTTCAAAAAAGATAAAAATGAGGCACTCGAGTAGTCCTTTAGATAAGGCAATTTTTCTTTAAAACTCCTACATTATATAAGAAATAGTGCACTTCTATAAATAAAATTTAATGCAGTAAGTTATATACATTTTGCAAATAAACATGTTATAAATAAAATGTCATTGCTTTCTCTCTTCATAACCAAATGTTGCCATACGGACAGAACTATCCAATTACACCAGTTGTTGGCATTTCTCAGGGTTATGGAGTCTTTTAAATTATATCATGTCTTTCACTGGCTGTGTTCCTCACATCCAGCTGCAACTCCATTGAATACAGAAGGCTAAATGGGCAAGCAAATCCTTAAAAGTTCAGGTTTCTTGCCTAGCATTTTATTCTCATCTACCACAAAATGCTATTGCCTAGACTTATGTGTTAGCCAAAGTATAGGTAAGTAGGACAACAGACTATGGTTGCCACGGCATGAAAGATATAAAGTATGGGTGTTATAGACAGCTCATAATGAGAAACTAAGGTCACATGTTTCTGTGCTAGACTTCTGAATACTGAAAGTCCACTCAGACGTAATCTGGGTACAATACTTACCAGGGAAGATGTAAGACTAAAGAAAAATTAAATAAACTATACCTTTAAATAACTATGACATAGTTTTTAGAAAGATGATTAAACAGAGCAAACTCACTAATAGCCCATAAATACAGGCATTCCTAAACTTACACAATTACACACATACTTTCTTACACTTACACACACTTTCCTAAAGGGTATAAGTTACAGATCTGAAGAAATAAATTTTTGCAGCACTGATTGTTGTTTAGACTATTTTATAGATATCTTTGTTATGTTCATGTTCCAGTCAGATAATTTCAAATAGCTGACTAGAAGAAAACACAGGAGGGGGAGTTCTTAACCAACCTATGAATTCCATTTAAGCCACTACTGTAGTTTTGTATAGACGCTGTTTTTTAGTTAAAAAATATAAAAATCGTCTTAAATATTTCCAAGCCTAAGCGAGCAAACTTCCTATTTCTTATTTTGAGATATATTTATGAAAAGTCTATTTTTATTTGAGAACATATATATAGTAAAAGTTAAGTCACCTAGCTTTGCTGAAGTAGAACAACAAAGGCAGAAAGAATACAACTATTCTGAATCTCCTAGCTTGCCACACATTTGGAAAAAATAGATAGTAACTATGAAAAAGGAGGAGGCCAAAAAAGATACCTAAGTGGTTCTGAAAGGGGATTTGTTAGCTCTCAAAACATCCAGCTAGTATTTCCACCTTGGAATAGCTGCTGTAGGACCCAGAGATCCCTTCTGAATCTCAAGATTTTTCATAGAAAATCATATACCCTTGTACTCAAACAAACATAACTAGAATCACTGTTTGAAGCAGGAAGACAATATGATTTCACATGTAACTTATCTTGGCTTCCTAGATCACAGAGCAGTTTGTGGTCTGTAGCTTTTCAATCTACAGGCCTATTTCAGCTTAGGAAAGCAGTGTAGTAAGTCACTTTCTAAAACCGAATACCCTCAAGGACATGGCAAAGACACAAAAGTTTAGCTTAAGATAAACAGAAGGAGAAAAGACAACTCTTGACAAACTTTACTAATAAGTACCTTATTTATGTGGAAATGCAAGCTCCTTGTCCTTTTAAACTTAACCTTCCAGACCCAAATATTAATTCACCACAGATTGCAGTAATTTTTGTGCTAGGCTTACATTTTATTATTTGAAGTTCAGCTTTTAACTGTAACCAAGACAAAATATAAGATTTTATAAAGAGAAGGTATTTGTAGATAAAAAAATTCAGGTCTTTTCCAAAATATGCTTTGAAATGTGGTAAGAACCTGCGTAACTGGTGTAAAAGAAGAAAACTGAGGCCTTCTCTGGGTTATAGTGCAAAGGACTTCCTCCTTTGAAGTTTAGTCCATTTACTGACAACAAACTCTACCCTCATTTGAAGTAGCTATTTCTTAATACCACATATTCATTGTCATCTTTCTTACAAATTCTACTGTTGATTTGGACTCGGTTTTTAGACATCTGTTTCTCAGATCTAACTTACATCACCTGCAGTTTCAGGCTGCGACTCCTGATCCCTTCTTAATATGCTAGTTAGTCATAGAATCATAGAATGGCTTGGGTTGGCAGGGACCTTTAAAGGTCATCTAGTCCAACCTCTCTGCCATGTGCAGGGACATCTTCAACTAGATCAGGCTGCTCAGAGCCCTGTCCAACCTGGCCTTGAATGTATCCAGGGACAGAGCATCTACCACCTCTCTGGGCAACCTGTGCCAGTGTTTCACCACCCTCATTGTAAAAAAATGTCTTCTAAAATCTAAATCTACCCTCTTTTAGTTTAAAACCATTGCCCCTTGTCCTATCACAACAGGCCCTGGTAAAAAGTCTTACTCTGTCGTTTCTATAAGCTCCCTTTAAGTACTGAAAGGCCGCAATAAGGTCTCCCCAGAGCCTTCTCTTCTCCAGGCTGAACAACCCCAACTCTCTCAGCATGTCCACACGGCAGAGGTGTTCCATCCCTCTGAGCACTTTTGTGGCCCTCCGCTGGACCTGCTCCAACAGGTCTGTGTCTTTCCTGTGCTGAGGACTCCAGAGCTGGACACAGGGCTCCGGGAGGGGTCTCACCAGAGCGGAGCAGAGGGGCAGAATCCCTTCTCTCAACCTGCTGGCCATGCTTCTTTGGATGCAGCCCAGGATACAGTTGGCTTTCTGGGCTGAGAGTGCACATTGCCGGCTCATGTCCAGCTTTTCATCCCCCAGTACCCCTAATTCCTTCTCGGCAGGGCTGGTCTCAATCCCTTCATCCCCCAGCCTTATTGATACTGGAGGTTAGCCCCGCCCAGGTGCAGGACCCTGCACTTGGCCTTGTTGAACCTCATGAGGTTCACACGGGCCCACTTCTTGAGTTTGTCCAGGTCCCTCTGGATGGCATCCTGCCCCTCAGGCATGTCAGCTGCACCACTCAGCTTGGTGTTGTCTGCAAACTTGCTGAGGGGGAACTCAATCCCACTGGCTGTCATTGACGAAGACATTAAACAGTACTGGTCCCAATATGGACCCCTGAGGGACACCACTTGTCACCGATCACCATCTGGACATTGAGCCATTGACCACTACCCTCTAGATGCAACCAAACAGTCCATCCATCAAATCCATATCTCTCCAATTTAGAGAGAAGGATGTTGTCGAGGACTGTGTCAAAGGCCCTACAGAAGACCAAGTAGACAACATTTGTAGCTTTTCCCTTGTCCACTGATGGAGTCACTCCATCATAGAAGGCCACTAGGTTGGTCAGGCAGGACTTGCCCTTTGTGAAGCCATGCTGGCTATCTCAAATCACCTCCTCCATGTGCCAGTCATCATGCTTGCATCGTTACAACAGAGACCAGAATAGGTGCCAGAAAATTAACTGCAGTTCTCTCTTGGGTAACTGATCAAAAAGATGTAATTAGCGAATTTGGATGTTATTCACACTACTGCAGATGAACATAATTTAGTCAGCCAACACAGGAATCCCTTCTTTCAGATATTAATTTTTAGAGCTGCTCAGGCTTTCAAAAAATCTCAGTTCAAAACTATTAAGAGGTCTCCGCATTTTCTCAAAACCTTTGTGACAGATATAGGAGTCCCTGCTAGATAAATAAGAAGCAGATCCTCTGTGGTAGAAAAATAATTATAATGGGACAATAACATTTAGTAGAGAAAAATACAAAATGCTGATGTTTGTCATGTACTTTTTACTCAATTTCATTTAAGTGAAATTTCATTTCTGTGACCTCTGAAATGTCAAAATTTATTTCACTTTCACAGCCTACCAAGATGTTTGAAAAATACTGGAAATGCTTATTTAGTATAATGCCTGTGCTTTAAAATTTTTTTTCTATTCACATTACTTTTCTATTTCAACAAGCTTTTAACAGCTGCTATCACAGACAGGCAGGAGATTAACATGTTACTTTACCAAAATATAGCATTAGTTTCTAGCTCCAGCGGTTCTGGAAACAACAGCCACCACATACTATCAAAACAAATCAGTCCTTTACATAAAACTCTTACAGAAATGTAAAGAGGAGATTATCCCTTAGAAATCAACAAGAAGTGTTTAATCACTGTGTGCGCTAGATTCTGCTGACCATGGTCTCTGTAGAGGCCCACCAAAGCCTTTGATGACCTTTATCTCCATTTCTTCGGAGATGCCTTCAGGAAAAGATTCCCAGCTCCTTCCCTTACATTTTGCTGAATAAACTTTCGGGGGGAGGTGGTGGTGTGGAAAGTGGGCTTCTGCTAATCACAAATACTAGCACTACGTTATGATTGTTTCTTAAAAAAATATTAAAAAGACACACCTTTCCCACACCTGAGATCCCTGCACTGAGAATAAATTATACAAGGAAAGGTGTCTCAGCTGATAACTGAACTACACATTTCAGTGGGAACTCACAGACTAACCTATGCCAAAACGTAAACACATGCATTACATTTGCAGTAAAAATACTACATTGTATAAATTGTGAAATGCATTTGTCTTGTTTATATTAAGAATAAAACTCAGTAGAACTATTATGCACTAACATGAACAAGCAATAAGGAATCTGAAATTAACTCTGGAACTCTGCAAAATAATTCATATTCCCTTTTGCCAGGAGCATCTCCTCTGATCTGCTGTGTTCTGAATCTCTAAACAAATATCTTACCTTTGGTACTTGAAAACACCGTAAATACTGAAATGTTAGGGTTTGAGTTTATTATTTCTCTCTCCTTGCTCTTCAGACTAATTCCACAGACAGACATTAGAAAACGTAGCCTGATCCAACCAACCTCCCTTTTGATGAACAGCAGACACAAGGAGACAGAGATGGATTCCAACAGAACAGGGATATATTCAAAATTATGAGCATTTGGCTGAGTAACATGGTAAAATCTGCATATTCAGGAAAGGCAGCTCTCCCCCAACCCTAACTAACCTAGACTAAATCCACACAAACTGTAACCTGAATTTTAAATGTTCTTCTAATTAAGTATTCTATAATTTGTGTTATTTTTTTATTTCTGCACTCGGAAGTACTTGTGCACACAAAGCATTTAAAGAATACCACCACTGAATGATGACACGGAGATACAGAAGTAAACATGAAGATATGAAGTTGACATTTGTCAGTGTTTGTCCCCATATGAAATTCATTTACTAGGCGGAAAAAAGGAAAATCCTTCCAATTTCCTTCAAAGTCTTTCACTTGTACACTTTTATACCATGATTAATAGTTAACCATAGGCTATATTGCAATATACAGCAATATACAGCAATAACACAATGCTGTTTACAATGAATTATGACCTATCAGTAGCTGAAGGAGGTGAAGAGTATCTGTATCTCTAAGAACCTATAAATGCTTGGCCATGAAAGGGCAGATAGCTAGCTTGCTTCTCCCTCTCTCTGGGTAACCCCGCTTGTCTCTAACTTTTTCATTATTTCTTTTTGTCAGGTGATGAACTGCTGTGGCTCAAGTGTACTCGGTCACCTCCCATTCAGTACTAACATCAGAATGCCATCTCACAGCTGTAATCGACTGTTGAACACATGCTTCTAGGCACAGCAAACGCACCTCCACCATTTTAAGTGTGACATAATTAACATTTCCTTGCACTGAAAATAGACACAAAGTCACTAAAACAGTATAACTGCTGACAGTGCATAAGCATCCTATAGCATTGTAACACTACTAACAGCATAACCTGTGAAAATATGTAAGCATTTTGTAACTCAGTTAAACAGAACTATACAACTACAAAGGAGCAAACAGAAACTTATGGTATGGTTGCACAAAAAGGGGCTCAGGGAAACGTGCAAACAGGAAAATGTGCAAGATAAGAGAAAAGTACACAAATAAAGCTGGAAATATTTCTGTTGGAACCAGGATAATTCCACAGAATAAACAGAAAAGATTCCTGGCAAAACCAGAACAAGTCTTGATCCTAAAAAATAAAATCAATTATGTTGAGAGCAAATGAGATCCTCCCCATCTCTTTGAGGAGGAGGGTAAGAAGCATAAAATACAAAGGAAAAAATTTTGGGGAAAGTTTCTCCCAATGCTTGGGGGAAAGTATTGGGTTCATGCTCTCCCTCATTAAGAGCTCGAGGCTGGCTGCTTCAGTAACTAAGACCATCAAGGACCCAAGCCATCAATGGCAGCTATGCTGCATCAGCTTTGTGGTATTGTATACTCACAGTTTAGGAAAGGACTAACTGTTTTAATCTGTGATAATGATTGATAACAACTAAGAACTATATCTATTGTTTATTAATGTCAAAGTATTGCTTTGAAGTGTGAAAGTGGCCTGATTTATCTGTCTTCTATACACTACCAACACAGCAATCTCTAACTCCCTAAATGATAAATATACACACACTTATATTCAGTTGCAAGTGTCACGCTCTTGTAAGCAGAGAGTTCAATTCCTAGTCCTACTACACACTACTAACTCCACTACAGAGCAGAAGTTGGGTAAATCACCTACTCCTGTTCATTAAATTTGATTAAAATGGGAATACTGTTTCCTTCCTCCCCTTTCCTTTGTCTCATTTGTGAGCTCTTCTGATTAAGGGCTGTATTTTACTCTGCCTACCATCAACCACAGCTGAGGCAGGACCTCAGGCTGGTAGGTACTATTTCCATCAAAACAGAAATGCTAATCTAACTTTTTGATAGTGCAAGTACGTGCTTCTGCAACTACAGACCTACGTATTTCATTTCTTGCACAGGAGTAGCTCACTGCTGTGTCTTCTACCTCCCTCCAAGATTGTCCTGTACACATTTTCAATCCTCTTATTTCAGGGTCTATTTCAGGGTGGTTGGTTGTGTTTCACGTTCCCCTCTGCAGCCCACATCAGGGTCTGGCACCCTCCTCTCACATCACGAGTACTGTGTGCTCTGTTATCAGAGCACCTCCTTCACCAGTGTCCTCACTGTGTTTGCAACACTACCCTCTTCTCTCATGACAGTCCTTATTTTGCAAGTCCGTGAACAATTCCATGTAACCTCTTTTCCCTCAGTCACTCTGCTCCCTTACCCCTTTTGTTCTGGGAGATGAATCACCCTGGATGCTAATATGCTTCACTCTGCTGTGAAGATAGGTGAAGATGAGAGACGGGACTTGCTACACTGGCATGGCTTAACTGTTCAAACGTTGCTTGATGTTGTTTGAAAGATATGAAGCTATGGCTATGCTAAATAACAGCAAAGGCTTTCATGTTTCACCTGTTTTCCTTTCAGTTCTCTAATTTCCTATAAAATCATAAGACTCTTCACTGAAAATTGCCCCAAAATAGAATTTCTCGCAAAGTTCCAGTACTGGAAAACAGAAAAGGAAACCACATAGAAATGAGAGCAACCTTCAAACTTGACTAATCAGATGTCTTACTTCTACACTAACTTGCCTATTCAAAAATTGAAAGTTCACCTATACAACCAAGAGATAAAACAAAGGATTAAGATTAAATAATACATTGTATATTCACCAGACACCAAAAGATGCATAGAGTGTGCAGCTAATGTATCTCCAGCAATTAAAAATTCAGCTATATGAATATTGCAATAATTTAAGTTTTTTAATTATTTATCTCAAAGTGGCAGAAAAGATCACTATTTAAAAATAACATGCAAGATGCAAGTCATGAAAAATTGATGTGAAACAGCAATCTTTAAGACTTGAGCTCACTTTATGCAAAACTATTAATGCTAAAAAATTCCTACCAAAATTCAAGTCATTGGAAAAAGAAATTTTATGACCTGTTCCATCAATTCTTAATCCTCAGTTTTATTCCCTCTGAAGTATACTAGCAAGCTGTATGAACTCAAAAAAAGGATAAAGAGTTGTTGCTTAAATCAGATCACAAAGGAGAAAATTAAATTCTTTCTGAACCACTCCCTTCTTCCTTCCGTTTGCCCCTCTAGTCTTTCGTTTTCTGCTACACTGGGGCTCACAAATTTCCCAATGAAAATAAATACTGGATGGCTTTATGTTGAGTCAGAAAAATCATCTATAACTGCATCTTCCAGTATTTGCTGCTTAACATATCCCAACAGTGAACCTAACATTTAGAATCTATCATACCAACATAGTCATCATGATCCAAGCTGCAAATAATAGAGAGTGTCACTGTCAATTTTGCTTTCTCACACTTCCTTCCCTTCACTTCATCTGATTTTAATAATCCCTGTCAAACCACAAACAGTCCAAATTACCTTCTTGACACAGAAGCTTTCAAGGAAGAGACAGAATCTCAACTTTCATTTAGCGACTACAAAAGCAAGCTGTCCGACTGGACAAATATTATTTCCACTCTTGACAATCTCTACAGTAAAGCATGCTTTTTAATTTTCACTGAAGCTGCCAAGGGTTTGATATAAGCTTCTTGTTTAGTGTAGACTGACTCACAGGATTAGCAAACCAACAACTGTAATTGTGTTTAAAGAAGCCAGCACTTTCCAGTCAAAGAAAAAAATTGCTTGCAAAAGGTGACAATTGCATGTCATAAGCTAACTGAATTAGGAAAAATATTATACAAATAATTTCAATTTTGTAGATCTCATAGGATCTGTTTCAAGATCGTTTTACATTTCTAAGATTTACCAAATGGTTGCTGCTAACATGTAACATAAATCAGAATTTCAAGGAGGACAACTTTATATTCAACTACATCAGCAACAGTCTAAGAAAGGTTAGCATCTGACAACAGGAAATATGTTCAAGGCAAATAAGCTTCCGCAAAAGGATGTGATCTGTAATCATTTTCCTCTCTGTTGGCTTGCCTTCAAAGTAAGCTTGATAACATAACTCTTCACATATATCAGTTTAAAAGTAATTGATTTCTCTGATGAGGCACAGTATTGTATAATTAGCATTCTATTTGAAGTTTATGTGGATTAATCAAAGCATAATACATTTTTATATAAAATATTTTCTTCACATAAACACACCAGTCTCTCTAATCATCCGGAAGCCTATTGCTTCTTAGTATTTTGACTTATTTAAAGTTGCAATCAGGTTTTGAAGTGTTACTAGCTATTAAAAAAGAAAACAGAATAACCAATATGCTTCCCATCAGAAGCCTCACGTAAAGTAATTGTTTAAATACCTCCAATTGCCTATGCCATGCACAGGCCTAACTTAAGACTAATCAAAGCTGGTTTAGAAGATTCTTTGGTAACTAGTCAGAATAAACCAGAACAATGAAAGCCTAACTTTGAGGAATCCATATAACCACTATGAAATGCAGAGGCATATGCCTAGATGGTTTTTAGAGTTCTACATCAAGAGAATTATGCTTTCTATTAATACAGCAGCATTTTAGTGTTCTTTTAACAGTGTGGTCTGGCAACTGGCTCTCCATGATCACTCTTCTTCATGGCCAGACATCCTCCTGCTTGCCTTCTTATTCTGTTTTTCTTCCTACATAGAGAGTAAGAGTAAGAATTTTAACAACTTACTGTATTTTTTTCTCCTTTAGCACTGCTAGCCAAAGCACAATTTTGATTCTCAGCAGTATATTGATTCTACTATATGAGGACTACATCAGATTGGACCTGTATGGGGTTTTTTTATTCTAAAAAAAGGATCTGAGCAAAAGATCACTTAAAGGAGAAAAAAAAAAATGTATGAGTAACACAGAGACCAATGGTATTCTCAGTTTTAATTAAAAGGACATTGATTTAAGCCTCTTGAAGTGCTTAGTCTTGACTATGTCTGGACTTCTAGTTAACTACCAGTTTGAATCTAGAGCAGAACTCATAACTGATATCAACTAGCTTTATGCATTAAAAAAGTACAGATTATATACCATTTAGGGTTTAAGCACTACCAAACACAATGGAAGTAGGAGCTAGGAAAGACATCCGTAGAACAGTATATTTAAGTACAAATGTACTGACTGATACGAAAGTATGTCTACACTATATCTGCTTATTAATCACAAAAGTAATTGTACAAAACTAAACCTTATGGCTAACTGGTTTGCAGTCCTGTAACTATTAGGGAAGCTAGATTTTTTATTTTTTTTTTTTTAAGACAGAAGCTTCTTACTAATTTATAAGCCATATATAAATGATTTTTTCAACTAATTGCTCAGAGGTAGCCTCTATCTTCCCAGAGCATCCTCTCTATATTTTGATCCAGTTTTGTCTCACTTGATAAATTACATTATCAGATGTTACGTGTTTATTTCTTGGCAGGAAGTGCAAGTCACAACTTGCTACAAAAGCAAAAAAAAATGCATAACCAAGTGGCATTTTAAAAGAATATTTATCCATAATGCCCTTCCATTGCTGCCGAATAAGAAAGGAAGGAAAATAAAGGAATAGTTATAGTGAAAGGAACTTCCTTCTTCTCAAGGATCTCTTAAATGATACTCTCACACTTCAGCCTAAAGGTCCTTAACATAGGGCAACTAAGAGTCCTGCAGCTCATGAAAGAAACATCTCATACCTCATGCTGAAGTTCATTTACCTCTGTACTGTTATTCTGCATATGCCATGGAAATGCCATGTGAGTATGATTCAAGAATACTCATGGAGAACTCTAATACATTCTATCATCTCTTCTGCAAAGATGCTGTGTCAAGAATACTATTTCAAAATATGATAGAGGCAACAGTGTTAAAAGATGGGAGAGGGAATCATAACAAAATGCATTCACAAAGAGGAGAATAGATCTTTCTCTGGAACAAGACCGGCCCATAAATTACTGTGTAAAAAGGAAAGACAATCAGCTGGTTTGTGATGCAGAAAAGGGTTCCTCCTCCCTATTGTCTTAAACAACTACTGTAAAGATATTATATTAAATTCTCCAGTGCAGAAAGCACTGAGCCTTTGGTTTCATGATTAAGAGGGCAAGTGTTCATAAATATCTTACAAGTGAACACCACGCACTGTGTTATTTCTTACATAATTACAAGACACAAATGTGTTGTGCAACCAGCCAAGAAGTGGAACTACAGTGTAAACAATGTGCACTACTTGCCTATCACATGAAATAAATCTTTTGCTTCAGAACAAAACTGGACTGAAAAGTAAAGATCTAATTTTTTTTTTTGAAGGAAGACTACATTTCAAGTTTCTAGAGAGAAAGAAAGGGGGACATCACAGACTAAAACCAAAAAAGGAGTAAAAACTTTTTTCTAGGGTCACATTAACATTTTAGCAAATTTCTTCTTCCTTACATTAATTTTATAGCATTTTACAACTTTTTTGAAGTTAAAAATTAATAAAGCATATAAAATTCAAGCCAGAAACTTATAATACAATCAAATTTTTAAGGTTCAATCTATATATTTTTTAACTGCCTAAAACTAAATATAGTAACAACTCTACCACAATAGCCTTCAGAAGCACGAGTTGTGACAAAATCTATTTTTATATAAGAGTTCTACAGTGAACCTTAGGGTTTCAACTCTATTCTATTAAGCTGTAGGAGAAATTATGCTTGTTGTGACCCAGCCAACAGCAGGTGGTCCCAACCCAAGATTCCCTTCACTGGTACACCACCAGGAAACAGTATGGAGGATGTTACAAGCACAAACAGTGAGAAAAGTAGTCAATGGTATGTATTCTGAATAATGAAGAAAGAGTTCAGCAATAGAAAAGAGAGTGAGCATTTATTGAAACAACATATTTTTCCTAGATAAGCTGGTCATCAGTGACATTACAATATCCTGCCTCATGCTAATTTTTGGAGCTGAACATTATTCAGAAACTAAGCTTGTTCCAAGTAAGAGAATCAAAAGTTTATTGCTTTGCAAGTGTATATCATGGAATGGCATTGAACAAATAATTTAATTTTTAATATCACAGCAGACTGGAATGATTGTTCCATTTTTTTCTTCTATCACAGTGTGCACCAGGGATAAGTTTATTATAGGAAAAGAATCAAGTCGGCTGTATTCCTCACCACCCCTATATCTGCATTACCTGACATAACTCATGTGCTCCTAGTCAAATGGCATGAGAAGAATTAAAAACATTGTAGAGCCTACAATTCATATTTCAAATAATCCACTTCTTTATCTGTACTACTGGATGATATAGCTCCCTAAACCACTTCTTCTTGGAATGACTACAAGTTTTTATTCAACTTAGATGTTCGTACTATTATGCACTAATGGCAACACAATAAAAGGAGTGAATAGAAATAGATTGATTGTACTGAGAAAAGAGATTCAGACAACTTGAGAGATAGGGCACATTTTCTGACCCTTTCTCCACAGGGTCAAGCGAGGTTACTAGGGTTTTCTGTATATTACAGAACAGACTGTATTTCACTCCAAATGTAACAAATATTAGGGACTGTTGCATCTAAGCAAATGCTGCAAATTACAATATGCATTTCAAAACTAGTGCTCTAAATTAGCTTCTACAACAACCATGTAAGTTCTTACTACAAAGAGATACCTTATTCAGACTTCTTACAAAATTACACTAATCCAAAGTTAATACTTATCCATTTCTTAATAGTTAAAAGAGCTAGTCATTTTTATAGTTGTTGTAAAGAGGTAAGAATTTATAAAATGGTTAATCTGCACAAAGCTTGCTTAGAATTTTTAAAAACTCTTAAATTTAAATGTAGCATCTCCTACATTTTCTTCAATCATGAAAAATTCATATGTATTCTTGATTAGTACCAATAAGCACTTTCCTATAAACATCACAGGTCTCATCTAACCACCCAGTTAGAACTTTTTAAGCAGTTAAGAGTTTATAGCAAGTCAATTTCAGAACATATCAATGTACAATTTACATAAATACATACCTTCAGTCAATATGTTCTCTCTGTAACTGAAATACTCCTGTTTTCAGTTTTAAGGGACTATGCATAACATTCAGTTAATAGTCCATCAGTGGTGCTACGTAAAAAGAAGGTAGTAAAATTACTAATAGGTAGTATTTGAGGAACTAACACTTTCACAGATAAAAATCCTAACTGCTTAAGTATTACTGTATGAGCAATTTTATGTAAGACAGTATGCCTCTTATTTCCAACTGGTAAATAATAGTCCAAGTTCAAAATGTTAAAAAAAGTTTTAATTTCAGGAGCCTCCATTTCTGTTGATATTTATCATACAAACCATGGTGCTACGTAACACTTCATTTCGTTGTTCCAAATATATAAAAGCAATGGACAGAAGATATGTACAGGATGGGAAATTAGAAGGCCACAGAATCTCCCAAAATAGCATATGGCAGCTATAAGAAATGCTTTGACAAGGTCCACATAGCTCAGCTGTTTCATTGAGAATAATCTACCTTATGGTCACCCACTTGCAGAACAAGCAACTTCGGAAACAGACGAGGTGGAAGTTTGAGATGAACATTCAATATATAAATGGGGCTTATAAGAAATGGAGAGAGAGTTTTTACCAAGGCCTGTAGTGACAGGACAAGGGGCAAGGGGTTTAAACTGAAAGAAGGTAGGTTTAGATGGGACATAAGGAAGAAATTCTGTGCTATGAGAGTGGTGAGGCACTGGAACAGGTTGCCCAGAGAACGTGTGGATGGCCCATCCCTGGAAACATTCAAGGTGAGATTAGATGGGGCTTTGAGCAACCTGGTCTAGTGAAAGGTGTCCCTGCCCATGGCAGGGGGTTGGACTAGGTGGTCTGTAAAGGTCCCTTCTAACCCAAACTATTCTGTGACTGTATAATTCTATGATTGTATTAAAAGAACTAAAGATTGACTGCTACATCCAGTAGTGGTTGTGGATACTAACATAATGAATCCAATCAGGCAGCTAAAAACTAGCTCGGCAAAAAATATCCTATCATCCTGTAGCAGCCACTTATCCTGTGTAAGCCTGTTTATCCCCGTTTACCAGGCAGCTGTATAAGCACGGATGGTGGCATGGGGTAGGTGACTGCAGCGAGCAGCTGGTGGAGGCCTGCCCACTTGGCAGCAGTGGCAGATTAAATTGACAAAACTATGATGAAAATGATAGATTGCCTGCATTAGACTTACAGACCTTGAGAAATCATCTCTACAGAGGAATTGAAAGGATTGTGTTTACACATGCATGCTAACATACCTGCATAGGAAGTTCCACTATGTTTAACGCCAACAAAATGGGAAAGCATATGTAAGAAATAACAGGAAGAATGCTGTTCACCTGCTTTTGTTTCACAATATTTTAAGTAATTAAAGATAGTTTTACAACACTCTCTACATGTATTAAACTCTTGTTTTATTCAGTACTGTTTATTAAAAAGAAAGTGGTTCTTTATGTAGAAAAGAATTGGGAACTCTTAGCAATTTCCAGGGTTTTAGCTAAAATACCCCATGACTAAAGTTCCTGTAACTCAGAAGTTCTGTAGGAGAATCAGCAAAGACAAGAGCAAAGGAAGTTTAAAAGAACCGCATATAAGTTTGACAATGGGATAGCCCCTGTTCTTTGACCGATACTTTCACATCTGTATTTTAAATTAAGAACAAAGCCAACAAAGCCTGTACTTTTCCCACTGCTTTTATTACTTTTCTGAAAACAGAGGCTATGCAAAAAACTGTATCAAAAATGACAGTAAGGTTGTAACTCCAGCCCACAAAAGCCAAGAAATTTAAAGTTAGTCTGACATTCAATCCTTAAATCATGCAATTGTGCTTCTTTTTTAAAAAGCAACAATGCAAGTTAATGACAAGTTGTCAGCCCTAACTTTGAGTTGCCTGAAGTTTGTCATTTGGTGTTTGTGTCACAACCTTAATGTTATTTAAATGTAGTTTTTAGTATCTATTATTTAAAAAGGTCTACTTTACGACAGCAAAAACCTTTGATGGAATAAACCTCAAAGTACACTGTAGTGCTGGTATGCCACTTCATTAGAAGTAGTGCATAAAACATACGCTGTTGACAAATCTAATTCATTAAAGGTGAGGTAGATGCACTTTAAAACAACTGGATGGCATCATTATCTACAGTTCCTTTTATAAATTATTCTTCTTTTCCCTTTTGACTGAACTTGTCAGTGTTCCCTTTTCAGACTGTGAATGTTTTTGCCTTAAAATTCAATACCTTCAACATGTTTGGACAAGTTAAATAAGTAGCATATTTGCTAAAACTGAAATTGTAAGCAGAAACATTCACACTGATTATTTCACCTATATTAACTCATGAAAAAATAAAATTAAGCAACAACGTATAAGAGTTTCAGCTTTATCAAACATAAAATTTTAAAATTAAGAGGAGAGGAAATTACAAAGTACAACAGAGTAACATTCTGGCAGCATTTTGCATTGCTATTCACACGACTTGGATTTGATATTGAATTCTGCAAGAGAGAAGAAGATCAGGCACATCACAGAGCTGACAGCTGACGTATTTAGCTATAAAAGGAAGAATTGCTAACTATATTACTCAGACTTTTAGGTAAAGACCAATATTGGTATAGGAACTAAAGGCTATAGAAGGGTTCATAAAAAAGTTAAGCTGGTATTTGAAGCATGGCCCAGCAGAGTGGTGAATTCCTTGAGCAGCCTTCCAACAGATAAAACAGATATAACTAGTCAAAAACTGATAAAACTCCATCTTAGAATATTGTTGCCTGTGAGAACATGTAAATTTTTCTCCTCAACCCAGAAAGAACAAAGTCCTTCTATCACTGTGGTCTTTAAAACCCAAATGACAGTGCAGGAGCTTCACTGAATCGACTGAAAAATAAAGTGAAAAAGAATGTTTTTGAGGACTAAATATAAGACAAGTTATGGTTAAATTCCACTAATCACATATTCAGCAAAATTCTAAACTACACTGTATTCAGGGAAACTGGAAAAAAAATCCAGGATTCTTAATCAAGGATTCTTTCTGTAACATATTTTTCCTTTTAATTCCATATAAAGTAACCTAAATCTATCAATTTAAGAAGAAAAACCAACCAAACCAGATATTTTTGCATAGAATGCATAATCATACCTCAATATGTCAATACTCTGTATAAATATTTTGTAATGAATTAGCTGAATTAGCAAAGAATTTTGCCTTTTTCAAGAAAAGCCCATGTATAGCACATAATACCATCCTATATATTTCTATACAGACACATGTACACATACACATTTTTAACTAGATGCAGTGTCTCAAATTAATTCTATGTTGTCTCTTGCAGAGACAAGCTCAATCCAATGTAACACCGTGAAAATTTAAGAGGTGGACATTTTGCTTAAAAAAAATGGCATATGAGTAACTTAAATATGGAAACACTTCCGTATATAATTCACCGAAGCCTATTTTATGCCTCCACAGATTGCAGCAAATCAGTTTCTGCAAGAAACTCTAAATGTTTAAACTAAAAACTGACAGGTTAATTTACCACATTTCAATCAGCATCTACCATTTACCTCAGAAGACTTACATGATGTATGTCCAATATGCTACACATGCAATTCTCCTCATTAGCCTCCCCATTAATCCTCATCCTTTTTTCGTTTTGTTCCCTCTCCTGCCATACTGTCTTTACAATCCCATGAGTGGAACAGTCATCTTTGTTTAAGCCTTCCACCACCAAAACATGGGAAGAGTTAGCTGCAGATGGACAAGAGTACAGTGGTATCTCCACTCAAGGAGACACATCTCAAAGGCCACTTGTCTCCAGAACCCCTTAGTTAAGAATTGAATTTTGAATTAAGATTCAAAATCATTCCACTTAAAACATTCTTATTACTGAGAAGATCCGTATCCTATTGACTGCTGGTACTAGCAACTCTTCTTGTAAAGTCATTTCTTAGATTCTGTGAAAGGGGCTTCTGTTTACCTCTAAACAACAGGGAAGTAGGACTTTGGGTACCTAAATTCTACTCTGGTCTGCTGAATAAATCTTTGAGGATGCTGCTGGGAGTGAGGAGGCAGAAAAAGGAGAGAAACAGGGCTGGCATCCTTAGAGAGTTTACGCTTATATAGAAGAGCCCATAATGCCTTCCCAAAGGAAGCTTTCATTCTCCCCAACATTTCCCGAAAAGATGCTCTGTTCCCAGTCAGGGATTTCAGTCCTGCTCTTACTTCAGCCCTTACTGATGATCTTTATGAGCAATAATGTTGCTAACCACACAGCCCTTCTGTCAATACTGGGACTCCAGATGGGAGAAACCGCTGACAGCAAAAACCTTCTACACTAATAAATGTCACTGCTTCATTGGAAAAGTGGAAGAAAAGAGGGAGAGACCTTATCTATGTCATTGCTTCAAAGGAAGTCTTTTATTCTTCTGTGCATAAGGGACTGCCGAAGAACCCCTTCTGCAAAACGTCTAGCCTTTTTTTTTCTTCAATTTTTCTGCAATCCTTAGATTATTTTCAGGAAGCTATTTGGAGAACCTGACCAATTCTCATAAAGCTCCTGGGACTACAGATCACAAAAGAACACTGCTGTTTCTTTCCTTGAGGGAACATTTCCCTCATAGCATAGAGTGGTATCTCTGGATAGGGGAATGACTTATATGTCTTACATCTGGGTATGCCAAAGCCAGGTAGAATCACACAGTAATGTTCACAATAACAAAACTCCACTTCTGTTAACTCCCAAGTCCACAAGTGTGATGGGAAACAATCCATCATTAAGCAAAACTTCTTGTTCATCCAAATGAATTCTTCACAAGACTCAGTAAAAAAAAAAAAAAAAAAAATTATGGATGTTCAGCTTATTTTGCACTGAAACAGACCTCAAAGCCTATCTGAAGAGAAACCCACTTTCGTATGGCAATAGGTTACTACATTAATATGATCTATTTTTTGCTATTACTCTGACAGTTAATTTTGGATTTATTCTTTGGTAAATGCTGTCTGCTTTTTGAGTCTAGTAGACAATGATTTCTGATAAAAAACCACATCAACGAGCACATTATTTTAGTACTGAATGCTTCTACTACAATCTTCAAGAGACACTGAAGAAACGCTGATATCCCAGGGTAAGCTGCCTTCAGCAGCAACCTGGAATTCTTCGGGATGGATGACAAAGTTGTAAGAATACAACAGTTATCTGCAATATCTGCTGATGACAGGAGTTGCACCTTAACGGACAATTAAACAGTTACAAGGAACCGCTACTCTGTTAACCTCACCTTAAGTACCACATGTATGTCTGATACTTGTATGTCACAATTTTATATAATCTTCCAGTTACATATTGATAAAGTATATAGATAGAACTGTAACATGCTGTAGGGTATTTTGATATTAGCTTGCTCTTGTTGTACCTTCATTATCTTCCCTATTACAATTTAAGCCACACTTTCTCCTTTTTAGTATGTTTCTTTTCTCCTTCCATCCACAACCATCTACACCTTTTGCCTACCCTCTGTACTGACCTCAAGTATAGTGAGCAGCAGAGAAGGTAAAAAGTATATATGCAACATGTTATCCCACTGGTTACATCACATCTAACTTGATTTTCTAATGCCTGTGAGCCAGGGTTCATGTTTATCTGCATTGTGAGGCATCAATCATGCTGTTGGCAGTTGCCTAATAAGAAATAAAACTGAGGGAAGAAAAGGATTATTGCAGAGAA
This sequence comes from Platalea leucorodia, assembly GCF_965183815.1. Taxonomy (NCBI): domain Eukaryota; kingdom Metazoa; phylum Chordata; class Aves; order Pelecaniformes; family Threskiornithidae; genus Platalea; species Platalea leucorodia. Next base: position 86,471,072 of record NC_138858.1, read on the forward strand.
GAAACCATTCTGGAATATTCCAAGTATATGCATTTCTATTTAGCAACATAAAATTATTTTTAAAAAATCATAATTTCTGCTACTATTACACACATTCACCATTCTGACTGCAGGTACTTAGGGAAGAATAATACAAAAAAAGACAAAAAAATGCATTTTGAAACACACTAAAAAAAATCAACACAATCAGAACGAGTTTATGTGGATTCTCAAAAAAAAAAAAAGAAGGTGAAGAGACTTTGATGAAGGAAAATATGCTGATCACATCAGAATGCATCTCCTATGTTGGAGAAAATATTAGAAGGTCAGCGGGGGAATTAGGTCAATTAAGTATTCCAGGCAGGTATAGCAGATTTAGGTCAGGGCAGGAGAACAGTAATATGATTAAGAAAGAAGGTCCAAGCAGCCAGGGACTAACTCATGTCAGGCAAAGACAAGAAACTTTAACTTTACGTGATAGGAAAGGTAAGTATTAAATGCAAAATGAAACCATTCCACTACCCATAATTTAAAAGAAAAAAACAAACAAACAAAACCTTATTCCAAGTCATGAGTGACTGAAAGTGCATTAATGAAATGCAGCTCACTAATTCTTTAATGAGAGCTAGTACAGATAAAGTATATAGCTTGGCATCATTTACAGAGGAGTTATTGAACAAGTTGCTGAACACCGTTCTGTGCTCTCTACATGTGTCCCTCAACACTGATTCATTGACATACATTAGCAGAATGTGAGTTGGCAGAAGGGCAGGTGAATGCAAGGAGATAAGAAGATAGGCTGAGCTTACAATGATCGGAAAAAGAAATGCTTTATGTAAGAAAAATGGTTACACAGAAGAAACACAAATGATACCTCCTGAAAAGACCATAAAGAAGTTGATTTTAAATATATGTACAAAGTTATGATAACTGAGAGTTTACATAATCAGTAAGGCTTGAAGAAAATCAACAATTTTCACAATGCTTGTTCCGCCATTCCTATATTCATCAGCTCATGAAAGAAACTACAGGTACGTTTATAGAACGATTATTACAAAGAAGCTATTCTAGCTTCTGCGGATTTCTATTATGTTTTTATTATTTCAAATTCTTGTAATCCCTTATCACTATAGAAAAAAAATGTAAATTCCTTCACTGTTTTGACAAAGCCAGACTCAGTGCTTCATACTGAAGATAGACTTACAAAATAGACTTAAAACAGGGCACAAAGTTAGATTTTTCTCCACATGAAGGCAGTGTGGAGACACTTCATACTGTTTTAGTTTTTATGACTGACTTTTCAGTGTAGCTTCTGGCATTTTTTTTACAAAGCTGTGATTATTAAATGTTTGAGCAAAATTTGCCTATGGCATTGTGATTTTTGTTTTGTCAGATGATACTGCTTAAACAAGTATACACACGTTATGTTGAGGCAACATTAGAAAAAAGCTCTAATGAATAATTTTTTAAACTCTGAAATTGTTAATCAGTCAACTGATAAACTTCTTTGCATGATGGAAAATATTTTAAGCACATAATGCAAAAATATTTCCACTAGATGAAAAAATATGTCGGATCATATTTCGCAATGGAAAAGATGTTTATGCATGGATTGTATCACAATTACTGCAAGATATTACATATTGTTTTCCACATAGGAAGTCAAAAGGCTAGTGAGGGACAAAAAACACGAAAAGAAACCCCAAACCCTAAGTTGCAAAGTTGAGGATAAAGTGTTGAAGGCTTGCAGAAAGAGGTTGTGAGATTTAAGGACAAGGTTCAATAGTGATCACATTGATCATGGCTACACTAATGAGGCCAGGAGAAAGCTAAGTGCACATATTATGTGAAGTAAAATAGCTATCTATGGGAAACTGTAAAAAGTGACAATTCGAGGCAGAAGACATGGTGGTAACGCAATTATGTATAGAACATAAAGGAACAAAAAGTACAAGGTATAAAAGTAGAATAGTGAAATGAAAACAAAATTTCTCTTTTTTTTGGTCTCTCTAGGAAATAAAATTAAGAAAGAAGCAGTTACAGAAGTCTGAAAGAGATGAGCACCTGAAACACTGTAAGTAAACTCTTTTTGTGAAAGAGTAAAAGGAATACTCATTTCTTGGATCTTGGCTTCTTAAAGAACTGAGGACATGGGAGCTGTACACCCATTCTTAATACTCCTTAAAAAGCAATTAGAATTTTGTAAGTAAAATACCGTTTGTGTGGCAATGAAAATCACTTCTGAATTTTTACAAAAGATGCTGCATATACTGTAGAAGAGAAAGTGTAAAAGTGGATATCCATATAAAACCCAGAGACAAACAGCTTAAATATAGTTTAGAATACTGAGCCACTGAACCATATATTTGACAAACACATTAAAAGAACAAAGAAACCTAGAGGTACTGAAAAATACGCCAGTTAGAAAGACTGCTCCCTAGACCTATGAGACCTAATATTAACCCTTGCAAGTAAGAAAAAACATAATGAAATAAGAGATATCTACCTACTATAATGAGATTACAGGAATGGAAAAGAAGAAAATATTTTAGGCTTACGATGAAAAAATAATAGAGGGACAGGATAAGTGAAATCCAAACTTACCAGACATCACCAAAATGAAGGTAAACACATGTTCTCAATTTCTTAAAGCTACACTTCAGCAACAATGTATTTTAAAGTGAAAATAGACATGAAATATTGTACGTCTCACTAATTTTGATTCCACATATTTGATTCCACATATTTTTGTGGGGGGAAAAAAAACACACTAGCAAATATTTAATTCTCAAAGGTAACAAATAGTCTTCATATAAGTATGCAACTTCTTCACCAGTAACTAGTTTACAGTACTGTGTGCTGAAATTCACGGTACTGTATGGTGAAGACTTCTCCAGACTGTTAAGAGCCTTGTGGCACAAAACTGCTATTAGTTACTAGTTAAGTACTGGTTAGTAGTTGGTAGTTAGTAAGAATTAAATTGTTAACTTTAAAAAATATTAATCCAAACATTATTTATTTCAGTTTTATCAGAGTAAATAAACCCAGAATTATTTATTCATATGAACTGTGTTCCTAGTTTTTAAATAAGATAAATTTTGACTATCAAATAAAAAAATATTGAGGGACAACAGATTAAGTGTAGTCTAAACTTTAGATTACGTTTTATAAACCAAGCACAGGGTTTTGATTTCCTGCTCCAGTTACAAGAATTAAAATACCTTTACAGTGCTGACAACCCAACAGTGAAGGTATAAAGGTGCCACAGGTACAAAATAGAATATGCAACTGATCTTCATGGTCAATCAAGAAATGCAAGCAATAAATGCAGCCATTTAACTCTGAATATTCAAGTAGATGTTTAAAGATTTTACAGTGCTACTTATATCAAAAACTAATGACAGAGGTTGATGGTCACTTCTTCATGTTTGCATACAAAAATATATCTGCAATGTCAAGGAAAGGGAAGATGGGAAAACTTCAGTAAGCATTAAGGGTACCAGAATACTTCATAAACAGCAACACAAGACCCATCTGAGGCCCGGAAGAACTATTTTTCCATTTTGATATTTGGGAAACTCAGACAGATTTAAAATAAAAAGTCCAACGTGCTGCCAAGATTTTAGATGTCTGAAGCTATGTGATTTTGGTTTTCTTTCCACAGGAATACCTATGTATGCATTGCTTCTATTGATCTAAGCTGCAGTGACAAATACTCAGTGCTTGTGAAAGTTTTGCCATACATTTCTCAGTTTACAGGTCTTAAATATGAAACAGCTACCTCAATGAGTACAAACTGACTTGTCCACTATCACATAAGAATTTTATGGAAGGAGAGTGAGTCGTATTCAGTTCTCTAAGGAGGCTATTTGATCATCTTTTTTTTGCTTGAATCAGGATGCATGCCTTCTGCTCTCCAACTGTATAAAAAGGAGTAAAAAAAGAAAGTGTTCTACAAAGCTGATTTTATTCATTATGAAGCACTAACAGATTTCTTGTGCACTGTCCATTCAGTGCATTACACAGGAATCACGTCAAAAGTCACCTCTCAAATACACAAGGGACCAAAATAAAGTTTCACAAACAATCATAATCTTGGCATTTCTACATTTCTAAACTCTAAGTTGAGTGCTTGAGGTAGAATCTGAATAATATTTTGACTTTTTCATGTTGCTTTGTAATTAAAAAAAAAAAAAAACAGAGTTCTGTAACGAATAGTCAGTACCAACTTTATCTGTGGGGCTGGAATCCCTTCACCACAATATGTGGCTTGATTATCTGGCTGCAGCAGTATCTGGTCATCTTCCCTGAAGATCAGCCATCATGTGGCATAAGACACTCTGAAAGTTTCTCTGAGATACAGAAAAGGGTACTGAGGATCAGAAATCCCCACTCCCTTTCCTGACTCTCACAGCCAGCCTGCTCCAGGGAGGAGACACTTCAGCCTGCATCTACACCGAACTCCACCTGGTTCCTCTGTCACCTTCCTCTACTCAGCGAGGCCTCTTCCGTCTTCCAGCGCGCACACACCCCTACCTGACCGCTTTCCACTCTTTTAACTCCGCTGAGCAACAGAAATGGTGATTTTTCAGAGGCTCCGAGGCGGCGCCGGCGCATTTCCCAGCTCCCCCTCCGCCACACGCCTCCCCCCCGCTCCCCTCGGCCGGAGGGCAGACCGCCCCTTCCCGCCCCGCGCTGAGGCGCGAAGCCCGGGCCGCTCCGGCGGGGCCTCCTCAGAGGGGCGCCGGCGCCGCCCTCCCGCCGCGGGGGCGGGCGCCCACCAGCCGCTCTGCCGCCAGGCGCCGCCGCCGCTCGGGGAAGCCTCGGAACTGCGCGACGCCCGGCTGCGCCGCGGCCGCAGGGAACCCCGGGGCTCCGTGGCGGCTCGCGGCGGCCCCCAGCCTCGTCCCGCTCCGCGCCAAGGCCCGGCTGCGCGGTAAGGGGGGGGGGAAGGGAAGCCCCGCCGGGGCCACTTACCCGGCCGGGCTCCCCCCGCGGCTCCGCGCCGACAGCCCCGACGACCGCGGAGCGTCAGTGACAACGGCCCGGAACGGCCGTGAGCCACATCCGGGGGCGGGGCGGGGGGAAGGCGGGAACGCGCCGGGGGTCGAGCGCGGGAGGCAGCGCCCGGCACGGAAGCGCCCGGCCCGGCCCGGCCCGGCCCGAGGGACGAGGAGGCGCCCGGCCGCCGCCCCCACGGTGAGCTCCGCGCGTCAGCGGGGGAGGCGGTTGGCTCCGCGCAGCTCCCGGCTGGGACCGCCGGCGAGCCCGCCGCACCTCTGTGGCACTTCGCTGCGGGGCCTCCCCTGAGGGGGGGCGGCTTTCCCTTACGGGGGGCGGCCGGAGGCCCCTCGCAGCCGCCGGGGCCCGGTCGGCAGCGGGGCGGAGGCTTGAACGGCGCGGCCTCCCGCCGCCGGGGGTGTGGGTTGCGCCGAGCGGCAGTGCCGGCCCCGGGGGGCTCGGCCCGTTGCAGGCCGCAGTTTGGGGTTGTCTGGCCTACCCCGTTACCGCCTTTCGGGTGTCCTGACGGTGACAGGCAGTGACAGGCTCCAGTGTGGCGTACCGCCGTCGGGTAGTGCTGATTCCTCGCGCTGTGTTTCCCCTTTTTCTTAGGAAGCAAGTAGGAAATACTAGTAACATCATGCAAGCAACGTTTTTTGATGTGTGTTTTGTGTGTTAATGTTTCCTTTTCGTTTGTTTTTCTTTTAACAGATGGCAGGTGGCGGCCAGAAACGGATAATCCAATTAACTGGTTTTAAAAAACAAGAGAAAAAGGCACTGCTCGAATGGCTGTTCAAACTGGACTGTTTTTTTTTAGATAATAAGGTATTGTTTACTAAAGTACCTGATGGTTAGAGCAGAAACAAAAAATGTGAGCCTTAAAATATAGGACTCTGCGGTAGTTTAGACTTGTGTATAAATAGCCAAGAAAGTTAAACTGTTTCCAGTGATACAAGTGTGTTCTTTTGTTTTATTAGAAATACAGAAATTGTACACATCTTATAGCAAAAAAGCCGTGCAAGAGTGAAAAGTTCTTAGCCGCCTGTGCTGCAGGTGAGTAAAAGATTTGCTGTAAAATTTCATAGGATCATAACACAGGACTGGAAAGGACGCTTAAAAGGCTTCTAGTTACCTGTTTTCATTTTGTGAATGAACTGTCTTACGAACCCTCATTCTTCTTATTCCGTTAACGTTGATTTTTAACATGGTATTATGTTCAAGTTCTGATTTACTTCTTTTTGGTTTGGATTTTTTTCCTCGATGATTTTTCTGCCATCTTCCTTTTTTTGATCTGCATCTGTTCCCAAACAGAAAGCTTTGTTTTATATTAGTTAGATCATGAAGTCATCTCCAAATGATATGGGCGCTTAAAAATGGATCGCTTGAAAAGGGGGCAGACAGAGTATGGACACCTGTAGTCAGCATGCATTTTTGACACCAAATTCACACACAGCATTCACTGGTAAAGGTCACTGTCTGTACGTTCCTGTTTATGCAGCAAGAGCAAGTTCCAGGCTTTCGCCATTCTGGCACAAGCCTCTGGCCTTTCCTGGTGGTTTTTCTTTTACCTACAGCCTGATGCTGAAATCCCATACATAAGCAACTAAAATGCTTTTAGAATGAGATTACCTGGAAGGATTTTATGATGAGTTTAGAAAATCTTGTGGATTTATGAGATTTCATAATACTGATCTGTTAACTGGTTAAACATGATCTTTATTTTCCTTATATCGTATTGTACCAGTGTTAAAGCAATTTTTAGGATGGATAATCTTAAATTTAAGAGATAGCAGACGGAAATAACTAAACATAGATTCGGGTTTAAAGGTATAAGTAAATTTCTTTATTTCGTAGTTGTACTTACCATATTAGCACGCATTTTCAATCATCTGTCGCTGCTAGAATTTAGGGGTGTGTGTATATATATATATATGGGTGATTCCTTGTACTAATGTAGAATTCTGATTATACTCAATCAATTAATCAAAAAGGAAGTAGACCAAAAGTTTCCATGAGGGAAACAATATTAAAATGCAGATAGATTTGTGGCATAGCACTTAATTTTAACTATTATAAACCTCTGAGTTCATGTTTTTATACTTTTTGGGATTTAAAACATCTGGAGATGTTTTCTTGAACTGAGTGGAAATTATATATGTAGTGTCTGCATGGCAATGCAAAACTCTGTCATGTTTCTATACTTGCAAATCTTCCCCAGTACCATCTAGTACTTTTTACTCCTGGAAGAGATGCTATTTTTGCATAATCGTTGCTCTTGCCTTTGATGGCAGAGAGAGCGTGTTCATTCCTACTGCAGTTTTTCCCAAGGAAGTGTAAAAGAACATGTTTAAACCCATTTAGAGCTCCCTAGAGGTGAACAGAAATACTAACAAGGATGCCAGTCTTCACGGACTTCCTAGCTGACAGAAGTTTTGAGGTGGAAACTTTGAAATGAAAGTGATTTTAACATACAGGTTGTGCACAGCATACCTTTTCCAGTCGTAAGTCTACTGGTACCTATGCTAGGTTATGTAGAAGTACCATCTGTGCTCCTGCACTGAGACATTTTGCCAGTCAACCCTGCTGTTCTGTGAAACCAATTAGGTTCACACAATTCAAGTCAATTTCTCTTACAGTATCTTCTGTAGGTAGTGTTTCAATACAGGAGCAGGGTACTAACCACGGCTCTTGACCTGAACCTGTAAGAAGAGAGAGACAGAGAAAAAGGGGAAGATCATTACATACAGTATCAAAAGCATACATGCGGAAGATGAAAGAGGAGAGGCGGAGGAGGTGGAGCCAAGGGATGAGAGAAAAGCATGTGAAAAGAAGAAAGGGGAAAGACAAAAGTCTAAAACCGTATCCCCCTAATATTGATATTCACTACACTCACAATGCAAGTAATATTAAGAAGATATAAAAGAAACAGCTTACATGCTAAAACCTTCATTCCTCTTTTTAATCATTGGTGGTAAAATATTTTTTCAATTTACTACATTTTAGTACATTTCTAAAAGTGTCAAATGATATTAAAAATAAAGGGTTAAGCAAGGTTCTGTGGAAGTCATAAGAACAAGATCTGGGAGGCTGAAAAATTCCGTTTGCAGATTTTTGAGGAGGCAGACGTTTTATCTCTGAAGGGAAAAAAGGTACTTCATCGTTAAAACAAAACGATCATTTTCAGTGGTATTGTGAGATATCCGATTTTAAAGTGTGAAGAGGAGAACTCTTGGAGTAGGAAGAAGTTTTTAAAATGATACTTAAAATTCCAGCTTTTATTTGCACAAGAAAGGTTGAAGTTAATTTTATATTAGATCTTCAGTTGATTGCCATTTGTCTGCACAAAAAATCTTTTGTGGTTGACAGTTCATTTGCTTTTTAGGAAAGTGGATACTAACTAAGGAGTACATAATTAATAGTGCCGAAAGTGGCAGATGGCTTGATGAAACAACGTACGAATGGGGATATGAAATTGAAAAAGACACCCATTATTCACCTCAAATGCAATCTGCACCTAAAAGATGGCGCGAAGAACTGACACACTCTAGTGCTCCAGGGGCCTTCCACAGATGGAAAGTTGTCCTCCTTGTTAAGGAAGGTGATAAACAAATGGCGTCTATTAGAAGGTAGGAGGATATGTCTTAAAGCTTAAATAATGAATGATGGGACACTTATTGTACGGTTGAACACATTTTTGTTCTTCCATCCCATTTAATTTGGTCCATAGCAACCTCCAGCTCTTCAAACTGAATTGTTTTCATTAATACACTTCCATACTGTTTTGAAATAAAATTACTTTAAATCTTTAACACCACTGCTTTTCTTGCTTTCTTTTAGTATAGTGCCAAAAATAACACGCATTCTCATATATCTGCATCTTATGTAAACTGCTTACAGAAACTTTCTTCATGAGGCAAGATACATAGGCTTATGTTTTTTATGAGCAGTTGTTTGTTTTGTGTGGCTGTTACACTCAAGTCATAGCTGGAACAGGATATGTTATTTCACCTGGGTGGGTGACCTGAGCCAGCTGTGAACTGTGTCTTATGGATCCAGGCCACACTGTGACTGATCTGATCGGTTTTTGTGTCACATCTATGCAACAGCTTCTTGTAGTTCCGAAGACCTAATTTGTACTGTAACAGATGTTTCCGATACGGTGTAAGTACAGATAGTTCAGAAGGTAAAGGACAAATGTATGAAGGAAAAGCAAAGAAAAGGAAAACAACTGAAATGCCAGAATTCTGGGACTACGTTTCTGTTCCGTCCCCACCCCCCCTTTGGATTCTGTGGTTTAAATACTACATTGAATTGCAAACAGTATATTCATGACTGTTTGCTTCTGGTACAGTAAAAGCAACCATTCCTTGATGCTGTTTTAGCGTTTTACGTTCATTGCAGGAGCAGATACTGTCCTACTCTCCTCCGCTGAAATCCCAGTTAGTTAGGAGTACTTCTCAGGTCTGGGCGTGCCACAGATGCACAGGCAAGAAGGCAAGGGCAGTTTGTCAGGTTGATGATGGTATGGAGCAGCATGCTGCATCGCAGAATGCCTGTCTGCAGTTCCTAAAGACAAAGTGAGGTGTAGCTGAAGTTACCATCTTCTGATTTTGCCAACTGAAGACATTCTAAGTATGCTATTTTCTTGGCTGAGCAGAAGAGTTTACTATGTGCTGTCTTGCAGAAAGATGCACTCATCCTGCTACACTTGTGAAAAATGCTGTTTCTTTTTCCATAAAAACTGTTTATGCAGATTTTCATGCTAACACTATTGAAATGCTGTCTTGCACAACTCTCTGTAGTAGAAATAACCTTTAACGGAACTGCATCAGCAAGACAGGAACCTAACAGGCAATTTTGTGGAAGGAATCTTTTTCCAGACTGTTTCCTATACACCAACATGGGGATCCTTTTAGTCAGAAAACACTGAAAGGTAGATAGTACTTGCTGGAGACAAAAAATGTCTTCAATTATAAAGGCCACTGTAGCTTTGGGGAAAGATTGGTTTTCCTCTAATATTCACAACACTGTACCTTTTTTTCCCCCTTCTATGCTTTTCCTGCCTTTAGTGCGTAGCTGTTGGATGGGTAAGTGTGTGAGACCAGCATAATTTTCTTTTTACATACCTGGATTATGAAAAATAGAACATATATCCAGCATGTCAAGAGACTTATTTCTTCCACCATTTTTTTTTGTCTGGTATCTTTTCTAAAAGATAGGAATAGTTGCAGCAGTACGACTGTGGAACTTGCCCCTGGGGAAACTCTTACATGTAATGGTATCCCAAAGACAAACAAATCTGTTTTTTGTGTATGATATTGGACAGTACCAAATGCTGTAAATGACTCCAAAATGAAGTAAAAAAGTGTATTTGCATTCTGAAAATATGTTACAGTTCAGAAAAGCAGTGTTCCATTGTGGGGGACATAATGCAATAAATTATAGCTGCTGTCACCAAATTTATCTTTGAAAAAATGCACAGGTAAAGCTTTCTATCAGATATGCAGGGGTGTACATCAATTTTAATTAATAGTGTTAAATTGTGAAGAGAAGAATGTCTTGTTAAGTGGGTTCTTTCCTTTTCTGAAGGCTATTAAGCACCCTTTTATCCTCCTAATGAAGGTTGGGCAGTGTCATACATCTAGAACCCTTATTCTTCTGCACTTGCATGCTTGTAGTTTGTGGATAATAATGTAGCTTTAGGTGGTATTAATACAATGCAGTAAATACATCTTTCCAAATATGTTTATTTAGAGTTCTGCAAGCTGGAAAGGCAACCATATGTTCATCTCAAAATGCAGAGCACAATATAACTCATATATTCATCAATAATAAAATTTTTCCTATGCAAAACAAAAAATGTCTCTCTGAAGCTCGATGCTACCCTTTGCAGTATCTAGGAGATTACCTTTTTGAGGTAAGTAAATTAAGAAACGTATCTAAAATTAGTTTTTCATTGTCGTTGTTAGCAATTTATGTCAGGTTTACTGATTACTGTAAATAATTCGGCATTAATAATAGAGGGAAATATGATCAGCCTGAATGTTTTGTAATTTGATTAAAGGTAATACAACTTGCTGATTCTGGGACTGCTTATCCAAGAGAAGAGAAGGCTTATGAATGTATTTAAATACCTGAAGGGAAAGTGCAATGAAGGCAGAGCCAGGCTGTTTTCAGTGGTGCCCTGTGACAGGGCAAGAGGTGATGGGCAAACTGAAGCACAGGAGGTTCGATCTGAAAGTCAGAAAACACTTTTTTTTTTCCACCCGTGCATACTCCTGGGCAGCTGGCTCTAGGTGGACCTCCTTGGGCCAAGGGTTTGGACCAGATGTCTTCCAGACATCCCTTCCAACTTCACCCATTCTGTGATTCTGTAATAGAAAAATTGTCTTTTAAAAGCAGTGTTTTGTTTCAGACCAGAAGAAATAACACCAAGGAAGCATACATTATTCGTTCTTCATGTTCTTCTTTGGCTCCTGCTTTGTGCTACTATTATTGGAAAAATTAATTAGACTCTAGGAGGAAGTTATAGTGTAGGTGATCATCAACTAAACAGTTGTTCAAAAAATACCAAGGAAAAAAAAGTATTATTTTTAATTTGTATTTTCTTTATTTGGTAAGGATTTCAGATGTGTGTGTGTATCTATCTGTCTATCTATGTATATGAATATACATATTTTTTACTGGGTTTGGCACACACCATTAAGCTGTATTGTAATAGTATCTTCGTGCTTCAGTATCCATGTAATAACTTCTTTTGTCAGCTGGCCTCAATTATTCTACCTTTTTTTCATAATGTTATAGATAGACTATGGTAAAATAGTCTGTAGATTATTTTGTTAAAATTCAGATTCTTACCTCAAAATCAGTTTGCTATCTGTCCTTCATGGCTGGGAAGAACTGGTGGTTGCAATGTGAATTTTGTAAGGGGGCTGTATACTAGGCAGAGGAAATTCAATCAGAATACTTCTGTGCTGGGAATCTAATGTCAGCTAGTCACCTATATTCCCTTTTCAATCAATGCACTGAGGTTGATGCTGCAAGAATTATAATTTCCTATAATATTTTCATGAACTGCTATCTGAGTGTACCTTTAACTGTCCATTACTGTAGAAAGATCATTCCATACTTGTAGACAGAATTAAATAAAATTAATTTAAACTAAAGGATTCTATAAGCAACCAGCAACCCTATGAAAATAGATTAGCATGCCAAAAAGACTTGTTAAGAATGTCTTACATACTGACAGTTTATATACTGTAATGCTTCTCTGTTTGCAGAACTCTCATTCATGGACTCAGAAGGGACGTAATTGTGTTTCAGAAAATGTTAACGAGTCCTTACAAATCACATGATGCTCACAGCTTGGTCTCTTTCCATGTTAGAAAAGCTGTCACCATTCATGACAAAACTTCTTTCTCTTTTACTAGTCAAAAGTGTTAAATTCTTGATAATACAAGATCTGTATTTCTTGATTGGTAGAAGAGGATTCTCCAAAGTCCCTGTAACAGCTTTCTTCTGTTAACTAAACTAGAACGTGGGACAATGCATCATCAGATCCACTAAGATGTGAGGACCTGGATGGACCTTATTTGAAGAGAGAAGCCACACTAAAAGTCGTCATTCCAGAGAGATGGAGTTTTTTGTTGGAGGCATCCACTGCAATATTAAATGGTTCATAGCATTAGGTTTACCATTAAGCTCCAAAATTGGATAAGGAGTTAAATTTACAGTGATGGAAAAGAGAAATCGGAGCAGGAGGAGCGGCATGTTCCTCTTTCACTTTTCCGTCTCAACTATGAGGGGACATGTCACTGTTCAGTGAATTTTCTTGTATGTGCGGAATTCGCTAGAACTACAATTTTTTTTTACTGTTTCCTTAGCGAGAGAGATGCCTAATGATTCATAGCTGTTTGCTTACCAGATTGTTGTGGTTTAACCTTGCAGGTAGCTAAATACCACACAGCTGTTCGCTCACTCCCCCCGCTCCCCAGTGGGATGGGGGAGAGAATTAAGGGGAAGTAGAATTTGTGGGTTGAGATAGAGACAGTTTAATAGGACAGAAAAGGAAAGGAAATAATAATGATAAAAGAATATACAAAGCAAGTGATATACAAAGCAAGTGATGCATAACGCAATTGCTCACCACCCATCGACTGATGCCCAGCCCAGCGCCAGGCAGAGGTCCCTGCCCCCCAGCCAACTCCGCCCGTTTATATACTGGGCATGACGCCACACGGTATGGCACAGCCCTTTGGCCAGTCTGGGCCAGCTGTCCTGGCTGTGCCCCCTCCCAGCTTCTTGTGCACCGGGCAGAGCATGGGAAGCTGAAAAGTCCTTGACCAGTGTAAGCACTGCTCAGCAACAACTAGAACATCAGTGTGTTATCAACATTATTCTCATCCTAAATCCAAACCACAGCACTGTACCAGCTACTAGGAAGAAAATGAACTCTATCCCAGCCAAAACCAGGACACAGATGCACTATTCAGAACTTAGCGTTTTGATGTGGAACTACTCCAAGGCCTCAGAAGATTCCTTTAGTCTGGTAGTTCGTCAGACTGTAGGACGATTTTAGTCAACTGCTAATTGAAAACACCAGCTTTGCAAGCAAGTAGGAGTTAAAACTGTTACTAAGAAAACCTACTTCATCTGAAAATCCTTTGGATTCTTCAGGTTAAAGCATATACTTTGCTCTTCCTGTTTTAATGAGCAGTAAAGCTGTTAGAGAAGGGTGGGAAGAGGGTTGAAAGGTCTTAATGTTTACACCCTGACTAAAACACACATCCACATGGGATCTCAGTCTAATGCTTACTCTCTTAATGAAACTTATTCAGGGAAACTGTTCTCTGTTGCACCTTTCAGCTAAGACAGATATTTACATTTAATAGAGGAATGAGTGTCAAGTTTTTATGGCTACCTCACCTTTTATTGATCTCTATGAATAAAGTGAATAATAAAGTGAGAATAAAGTGTTTCTTGCTATGCACCCTGAATTCCTCCCAGGTGTGATAACAGGTTTCTATTGTAACCAGTCCATTAACTTGCATGTATCTTTTTTTCTTAGATTTCATTAAAGTAACTCACCTCAGAGGCCAAGAGAGCATTAGCTTTCTATTTAAATGCATCTAAAGAACTCAGAATACTGCCAAGACTCCTAGTCTCTTAAAAGGAAAAGAATAAAACATAGGCAATCAAATCACAACACTTGTCCAAATGTATTAGGCTTTATCAAAGAATGTTATGGACATACTCTTTTCTCTCCCTCCCAGAAGTACTTGGCACATAATTCATTAGAATGTTCCAACTTTGTAAATTTGTAGTCGTGCTATTTGACTGCTACTTCTAGTGAAAATAAATACCCCCCTTCCTCCCCTAAACACCCACGTATATGTCCAGATGCTGAATTCAGTAAAACAGTATTCTTTTTTTCAGTGGAACTACACTTTCAGACTGTTCTTGCTGTGATTTCTTTCTGAACCAAGTCTTTGCTTCATCTTTATGTTTCAGTATCTCTTCTTATAATCTCAACCTCATAACTCTAGTGTTAAAATACACTGTGAGATTGTCGTTAATTATTTGATCCTACAAGGTGTCAAATTTATTGGTTCAAGATATTAAAACGCATGATTTTAGGGAGCTAGTCTCAAATTTAAACAGAGGCTTTAAATGCTTGGTTGGATGCATGCTGGAATTCATAACATTTTGCTAAGATGGTGCTATAAATGTTTGAATATAAGTATTTTTATAAGCATGTTGAAAATAATATGCAGAAAGTGCCACAAGAAGTAAAGAGTAGTTAATGCATCAGAGTTCAGTTATCGCTGGCTCATCAAAAGCTATTTAGAGCTCTTTTCAAGTTACCAAAAATACTTAACTCTTCTGTAATGTGCAACAAAGTCAGTATTTGTTTAGAAATATAGTTATGCACATGCCAAATACTTTTGGTTTGAATTATACATTTAAGGGAAAATCTGAAAACAGGATGAAACATGTGCAGCGTTTGAAACTTTATCTTGAAAACTTAAAAGTATAAACTGTTCCTGGCTTGCATCTTATCATTGCATGCACGAGTGTGGTTTTTTGCCTACTGTTATTTCCCGTATTTCCTATAGTTGATTCACCCATTAAATTTAGATGTTTGAATTAGAAGGCAAGCTACCCCACACTGTGAGCCTTCCACATCTGCTCCCAGTAAAAAACGGCCATCAGTGCTGTGACCAAGGGGAGCACTTCACCTGTATCTATGTTCTTAACTCATGACACCGCAGGAGGAGGCTGGTTTTGTAGTTACATGTGTATTTGCCTAAAACAAAGATGGTGTTTTATTCTTAGTCTGTCTGTCTTTGACAAAAAGCATACATTAAAACTCTTACTGAAATATATTGTTCCCATAGCCTGAAATAACTTTAAAATTTTTTTTGCAGTTATTTTTTACTAACAAAAATTATCTTGTGGCTTCGCTGAGAGTCTTCAGAATGAGTTGGAAACCTGTTTGAGAAATACTACCTCATTCCTTGTGCTGAAGAAATAGCTGGAAATGATACATGGACTTGGAAAAAAGATTACTTAAAAAAAAAAAAGAACTTTAAAATTTTAGTTCAGTTCAGGCTTATAGGCAAGAACTGAAAAGATTTCGTTGTGGTGGCCTTTATAAAATGAATGCATGATCATAGTCAAATTGATGAAAAAATGTCTTAAAGAATCTTTACTACATTTTTGACTAATTGAAAAGGTGTGGGCTTTGGTTTTAGTTTTTGAAAAGTCCAAAGAGAAAATCCATTATGGAAACACTGTTCTTGTTTCAGCCATGGGGATTGGGTCAGAGTTAAAGTCAGTTAGGAAAATAACTATGGGGAAGCTTGCATTGATAATTCCTGTGCTATAGCTCCCACAACATCAGTGGTTTGTTTCCAAACCACCAGCTGTGTATCTGGCACATAATGTAGACCCTTGAACAATTACATAAGTATGCATATGCACACAATGGTTTATGATAGAATATATAGAAAGGCTTAGCACATAAAAGCTATTTTAGAGCATTAGCTTTGAAACTTAAAAAAGTGGTATTTTTTTGCTCTGCACAGAATGAAATACAAAATACTGAAGATATCCAAATGAACCATTTCCTGGCTGCACAAGAAACCAGCCAAATCATGTCTAACATGCAGCTTGCTGAAATGAAAAATGCTGTTATAAAACATATGTATTTTGCTGCGGTAAGTAACAGTTAATGCTTTCTTAGCAGAAAATGTAAAATGTATCTTATTAAATTTATCTTTTATTATAGTACTAAGCTAATAAACTAGATATTTGAACATCATTTGAACATCTTTTAACCTGCAATGTTTAATAATCCCATATTTACTACATTTACCATTAGCTAAAATATAATTTAGTAATGCTAATTGGTAGACATGGGTGTACGGAAGACATGGTGGACTACTTGAAATCTTGGTGTAATACATGAGATAAGTTCAACAAAGTGTCATTGGATTACAGTCTTTCTATGACTTTCCTGCTATCTAGCTGAATTACACTAACACATTTTTAAAACTAACCATATCCTAGAGCAAGTATTTGTTGATTCATATCAATGTTTTTTATTACAAGTAAAAATAGAGCTAAATGCGCTCCTTTGTTTTAGTGTTGTCACATATCTCATCCTGATAAATGTGCTATATTGCTAATTAAAAACATTATTTTGGATCTAGAAAAAACAATTACTTTGGGTTAGGATCTATTATCTCTGTAAGTTACAGTGATGCAGATGATGGTGTGTAAGTATTTTTGTAGTAGCTTGCTTACATGAAGTACTTGTGATTTGTCACTGCAAAATCAGGTCCTCTATGTATATTAATAAAGGTTCATAGTAGCAAAAGAATTAGAATTCTTAAGTCCTTAATGTACACAAAGTTTAAACACGAGATTAACAAACATAAGACTCAGGCTGCTTAAATCTATACACCTTCAAATGCTTTCTTTTATCGGTGGCATTTTGTCAAGACCATACCCTCCAGACTTTTAAAAAATAAATGTCTTTGACTTTTCATGTATACTACATACAACAAGTGCACTTCTTATCAGATTATCTTTCCCTCAAGCTATTATGTAGTTATGTGCAGATGAAGTAATCATAATCCTAAAGACAATCTCTCCTAAAAGACTTCTTTGGTAACATGTATGAGTAAGATTGTTAACGCTAGGTCATAACTAAATATAGCAATAATAGTAGTACATTTTTACACCTACTGCCATATCTTCACATTATAGGTAACTTGCAAGAGGAATCCAAAGTCTGCATTTTGCCATAGAAAAACTGAAAACAATATTTTTTAATGTGGTTAAGTGGACCAAATCTAGTAAAACCGTCCTTACATAGCAACCACATAAACAAGAAGCAGAGAATAAGAGGAAAAATGGGAAGAAAAATTGCCCATATTATTCTCCTTTTAGGTCACTAATCCTCTATTGCATAATTTTGCCACCCAAATATTAAAAAGAGAAATATAAACAGATTGTTGTGTTGAATTTTTTGCTTGAACTGTGTTTAAAAAAAGTTGCCATTTTGTTTTTTTTTTTTATAGAGTATTTATTGAACATGTTTATTGGTATCCAGTGTGCAGGTTGACTTTATCCTGTTTTACAGGCCATGAAGCACAGGTTTGCTCAAAAAGACCAGCCGAATAAATGCAGTCCAAAGGTAAGGATTCTCACAGAGACGGCATGTTGCATATATGGAATTTTATTATGAAGGTAGACTTTCATTGTGAAATTAGCTGTCGAAGAAACATTTTAAAATATTTATGTTATCCAAAACTCTAATAAAATTATTGGAGAATTAAAGAACATCATTGGAATACTGTTGAATTTTCTTCATTCTTACAGTGCTTTCAGTACTGTCCCCTTTATTACAAAGAAAATCTTTAATCCGGCTGGTTAAGAGAACTTTACCTGTTAACGTCAGAAGAAAAGAAGCAAAGGTGTCCTAATATGATTTAGAGCATCTTAATTATTCAAGCACTGTATTTGTGCAGTAGCAAGAAAGAGTAAGTATACATAACTTCTTGCAGTGCTCACATGTTTTTGCTAGTAGGGACAAACGTTAGCTAAAGTCTCACTGTAGAAAGAAAGAGCAGTTGTTCTTACAGCATTAGCCTTAAACATCATCATGCAGGTTTCAGAGTGTACTGAAGCACAGATTGCAAGTAGAATACATTATGTTTTCCAGTCCTGATTTTATAATTACTTTGACTTAATTTCTCTTTTTGGACTATTTAGTTAATTTCTCATTTTTCTTCCCATTAGGCCAAATATAGGCCATAAATCAGGTACAGGTCAGCAACAGGTTTTATTAAGTCTTTGTTATATCTTAAGTAAATAAATACTTTCAAAATTTTCCCTTTTCTATCTGTAATACTAAGAATAAATCTTTAAATAATGTTGAAACATTACCTCTTAGGACTTAAAAAGCATTATACATAGTAGCTATGAGCTACTGTACTTTATATGGCAACTTGTTCTATTTAAAAGTTAAAATGGGAAACACTTAAAGAATATCTATTAGCTTCCTGTATTTCTTGGTAGCTGAAGATTTGGTATCTTCATGAGCCATACTACATAAATAGTTACTTGATATATAAATGAGGTCCCAGTCTGACAAAATGGGCTCTCAGGCTTCACAGAAATCTATTTTTGTTTGATTTCTTTCTATTGACACATTAAGGAGGGGAGGAGAAAAATATTTTTAAAACACGAGCACTAAAATGCTTTTGTCCAACACTACCATTAATGGGCAAAATGCTGTGTGCATTTCTGTTACTGAACAGATTTGCATTGAAATTTAATGTTAATGCTTAGTTTATTGAGTTTATGGGAAAAAAAAAATTTAGCTTTCTTAACACATGTAAGCTGAAATTGTTATTCTGTACTCTTAATATAATTTTTATTTAGAAATTTTAAGCCTAATTCTAATACTTTCCTTGTGCATGACCTGCTACTGTCTTTTACTGCTTTGTGGAATATCCATTGCTAGCCTTTGCAACTGATATGGGACTTTTATAGGCAGTATATTTATGGCTTTTAAAAACAGCTCTAACAAACATTTCCAATAATACTAGTGAAGTAAAATAAAACCTATGGACTAAATTAACAGATTAGAACTACATTCTATATTCAGTCATCTCAGTTTGCATCTTCTAGGAAGACTTAACTCAGCGAAGTGTTATCTATCATCTTCCTTAAAATATCTATTTCTCTTTTGTCAGCTTCTCTTCCATGTTACACTATAAAAAACACAACTTATTGTCTGCTGGCCTTCATGTTTCATTTGTTTCTGCTCAAAGTTTTAATGGTTGTACCAGCAGTGCTTCACCAGAAACTGCTCGTTCCTCATCAGCCAGAATGTGATCTAGTGCAGCTTTGTACAGCTTATTGAATGTTAAGGCCCTACAAAAGGTGTCTCCTGATAGTGAAAAAAGTTCATCACCTCAGTTTTCTATCCTCCTTCCTTACCCCTTACAAATACACTGAAAACCGTCTCTCTACTTCATCCTTATCTTGAATGTAATGCAAAAGGCCTCACACTCTCCCCAAACAGCTTTATTTCAGTGTACTTTCCAAATAAAGCATTGATGTTGCTCTTTCCTCTAGTATCAGAATTTTCAAGAGATAGAAGTTTCAATCACAATATAAAAAGACGGATACTGGTATGATCACCAGATGAGGGCCAGTAGTAACGTGCTTGTACATGCACAATATACTGAGTCATCTTCACACATCTTAAATCCAGGTGACAGAGAAGTTGTTCTTTGACTACCATTAAAAAGTTTATGATTGCTCTTTAGATACGCTGTTTGCATATAATTAACATTACAAAAGTATGAATGCAACCATTCTTTCTAAAGGAAATAATGTGAAGATTTTAATATTGCATGCATGGATGAGAAAATTGAAATAAATGTGAGTTGCGTACACCAGATGCACAAAGACTTGATTAAAAGAAAATTATCTAGATGAGTGGCTTTATTTATTGTTACAATGGCATACATTAGGAATCTGAGAAATGAAACATTTGCAGAGAAACTAAATATCTAATGCTAAGGTGGAGCTCATTCACTGAGACTTTAGCTGTGATTTAACTATGATTATAATTTCTTTCAGAAGTTTTTTCAGGTTTGACTGAGCTCCTAATGATGGCAGTTTATTACTGAGACATTTTTGGAAACTATCTTGCTAATAGTAGTGTACTCCCTCAACCTCAAAACCACAATTGGACTCAAAGTCTGTGTTAATTTAAATTTTAAACTAATTTTAAAACAATTGCTAGGATGTCTTGAGTAGCTTAATCTAATGTACATTAGGAGCCAGTTTTCTTGGCAGAGATCATGAAGTCTACAAGTTGTCAGGGACTAAAGCTATAATAAACTTACAGAATCACACAATCATAAAATCATTAAGGTTGGAAAAGACCTCTGAGCTCATCGAGTGCAACTGTTAACCTAACTGCCTGTTCCACCTCTTAACCATGTCCCTAAGCACCACATCCACACGTTTTTTGAACACTTCCAGGGACTGTGATTGCACCACTTCCCTGGGCAGTCTGTTCCAGTGCCTGACCACGCTCTCCTAAAGATCTAAATCTCCCCTGGCACAACTTGAGTCCATTTCCTCTCATCCTGTTGCTTGCTACCTGGGAGAAGAGACCGGCCCCAACCTCGCTACAGCCTCCTTTCAGGCAGTTCTAGAGAGTGATAAGGTCTCTCCTCAGCCTCCTTTTCTCCAGACTAAACAACCCCAGCTCCCTCAGGTGCTCCTCCTAAGACTTGTGCTCCAGATCCTTCACCAGCTTCGTTGCCCTTCTGTGGACACACTCCAGCACCTCGATGTCCTTGTAGTGAGGGGCCCAAAACTGAACACAGTATTTGAGGTGTGGCCTCATGAGTGCTGAGTACAGGGGCACTATCACCTCCCTGGTCCTCCTGGCCACACTATTTCTGATACAAGCCAGGATGCCATTGGCCCTCTTGGCCACCTGAGCACACTGCTGGCTCATGTTCAGCTGGCTGTCAACCAACACCCCCTTTTCTGCCGAGCAGCTCTCCAGCCACTGTTCCTCAAGCCTACTGTAGCGTTGCATGGGGTTGGTGTGACCCAAGTGCAGGACCCAGCACTGAGCCTTGTGGAACCTCATACAGTTGGCCTTGGCCCATTGATGCAGCCTGTCCAGGTCCCTCTGTAGGGCCTTCCTACCATCAGGCAGATCAACACTCCTGCCCAACTTGATGTCATCTGTAAACTTACTGAGGGTGCACTCGATCCCCTCATCCAGATCATCAGTAAAGATATTGATCAGGACCAGCCCCAATACTGAGCCCTGGGGAGCACCACTCGTGACTGGTCGCCAACTGGATTTGACTTCATTCACCACCACTCTCTGGGCTCCGCCATTAAGCCAGTTTTTTACCCAGCGAAGAGTGCACTTATCCAAGCCATGAGCTGTGTAACTGTTTAATTCCCAGCAGTCTAATCAGTGATCTTCCGGACTCTGCTTCTCTGAGTTGTGACTCCCTCTCCCAGTTTCTTTGCATTTACCAGAGCTTCAGGCTATGTGGTCAAACATATAGCTGGATTTCAAAACAGAAGTTACCAGGCAGAGGGAAGCTGTGCTTCAGTTAGCAATATGGTTGAAACTGGTTTGTGCATCTTAGCTTTGGCTTTAACCTGGACTAGAGGAAACATGTAAATAGCAATGTAGCTGAGAACTTCAATAGCTCCTCTTTTGTGTCATTAATCTGTGGAAATAAAGGTTTGGAAAGCTGAGCATACAGACAAAGCAGGGAAATTGCAGGGTAGATACAGCATTTCATGAAAGCCATTAGATCCTTCTGGGTCCTCTGAAAGCTTGCAAAGTTAAGTGTTTTGCTGTCATGAGTAGCAGAGAATAAGAAGGAAGCCCTGTGCCATTAAGAAGATCTTCAGAGCTTTGAAATCCACTGGGATCAATACCTGTGCTATCTGTAGCATTAGCTGCTTCTCTGACATGCTATATGGGAATAGGAGAGCTAGAGAGATAAAACATAGTTTATAGTTTTATAATGTGTACTCGTAAATTATGTATTTCATGATTTTACATTTTTCTCTACTAATAATCTTATTGCTCTGGCCATATACTGTGGGATGCAGTCTGCACTTTTGGAAATATTAACTCTCCTTTGCGTACCTTTCCAGAATACATTATAGACAAGTTATTGAGTGTGTGAATTGTAATTTGTTTTTTTAAAAGGGTAGATGTATTCAGGTCTTCTAAGAAGAGAAGCACATTTTGAAACCTAACACCTTTTCAATAAAAGCCCAGTTCAGTAAGCCTGAAGGCCTTTCTAGATGACAGCAACTTATTGGATCAGGCAATAAGTAATATATCTGGTGTAATTTATAATATTCTCCCTGTTTTATTATATTACCAACACTTTACTTAGAGATTTGCTGTTAGTTCTTGTAAGTTTTTTTTTTATTACACTGTTCTTTTACTTACAAAGATGTCTTATTTCTAGGTTAAAAGTACTGACCTGTCCAGAAGCACATGGTATATACTTGAAGGATTAGTGGAGGAGTATTTATTTCCTGATGTAATCACAGAACTTATTGCAGGTCAAAAGTACTCTACACCTCCCGTGCAACTTCTTCATTCTCTTCTAGAATATGTCCTATTGGTGAGAGATGAAGACTAAAGTATTATAAATATTAAAGCAAGAAATGGAAGTTTTATGATCTTTGCTTCTGACATTATATTTAGTGGTTTTTAGTGTTGTATTCACCCTTCACTTTGTGTTCATCAATGTGTTTGTGTTAAAAAGGGAAGAATTCAATACTTAAGGATTTTTTAAAATTATTATTCATTTACAACCCATAGGAAGGTAGTGCTCTAAATATTGTGGAAGAATTGGCCCAGAATTTTTTTTTTTTGCTTTTAGAAACAGCACTTATCTGACTTTTTTTTTTTAAACTTAGATAGAGAGCTCAACTGAGAAGAAGGTTCGTTCTAAGCAGTGATGCATTCAGCTGAAATATCACACTAGAGCGAGCTCTCCTTGTTTCCTTCCTTTTTTTTTTTTTGTAAACTCTGAGTTTTGCTGCTTGTAGTTATGCATTAAATTGCATGTTACTTTACTGATTAAATTTGGTCACTTGGGATTTTGTAAGGAATAAAGAAAATATATAAACTCTTAGTGATTATGGATCTTTGGCCAGTATGGAGCCAATATTATTTTGTCATTTTATTACAGGGAAATACAGATGCAGTATTTTGTGCTAAACTTCATCACATTTTGTACCTTGTTCTCCAACGTGATCCTCCTTGGAAGTCCCCATCTATGTTAAAGTATTATTTGGATCTTCTTCAGTGTCCTATCTGTAAGAAAGGCACATGGTCCTTGATAGAGATGCTTGTAAGGTATGAAAGTTTGATGAGGTATTGGATGCAATGGTTGTTATGCTACTCCAAACTCAGGGACAGGGGAGGAAGGCTGGAATTCTGTTGTATCAAAGTCACATTTTCACCAGAACAAGTCAACTGTATGTGAAGGTCTAGAATTGTAACTGAGATTTGGACCTTTCACTTTATGTTTCAGAACGTGTTATCTCACAGGCAGAGGGGGTTTTTTAGTAAGGAAAAAATGTGCATTTTCTTGTCCTCCTTCCTTTTTGAAAAATTATTTATTTTATTTTTTAAGCTTTCCACAAATTATAATAATTTATGTATTATTGCTGTTCTGGTGTGTATGTGTGGATATAGACAGACACATATATATCTGCAGTTACAAAGCAAATTCCAGTCTTATCTTGCCAAACATGAATCTTCATGTTGTATTTTGATTCGAATCTTAAACTTTACCATCTTATTCAGGAAGCCTGATTATATCCTATACATCTACAAATACAAGACTCAGTACATAAGAGCTGTTTGGGTAGTTAGTCTATGCTTTTGCCTGAGAACTCATTTTTTGTAATTTACATCAATAGAAATTAATTCTTCCATTCATTTGGAAGAGAAACTGTACCTCTTCTTATTACTGTCATAAAATCTTAAGTAGCATTTAAATACTTCGATACAATCACAATTACAGATACATGAATGTGTATGATTGTAAGCATGCCTATAGTCTTGAGGGGCATTGAATCAGTGTACTTGAATCACTGTAATTGGACATTTAATAGTTTTTATTAGTAGCATGTCACATGGAATGGAAGAGAATTTATCTTTAAGATAAAGTATTTTATCTCTTAGTACTTACTGGCAGAATGTGAATACCCAGCAGTTGTATACCTCGTGGTTCCAGTACTCAAAATTCTAGCCAAAAAAATGTGTTCGCACTTTACTTCAAAATTATCTCCATCATATTAGACAATCATTAGACTTGATCACAAACTGTAGTCCTGTCAAATAGTATGTGTGAACTGTTAATCTGAAGTAAGGTTTGTAGGATGTTGCAATGTCTATAAAATATTACGAGGCTACCTTGTAATTAAAGATTTTAAAGAAGGTCTGTTAAATTCAGTAATTGTACAGTACAAGTAGAGAGAGAAAAATTGAATATGGTTAAATTATTTAGTTTACACTATAATACAAAATCTTCATCTACAACACAAAGCCCCAGTCACAAACTTTTTTTTTTTTTTTTTTAAATACAGCTTTAAAACCAGAAAGTTAGGCTTTAAAATGATGAATGTCGCTGAGGAGCAAGGTATTTCCTTGTAAAAATGGTCAAAACTCAAAGCTGACTTTTTTGCTGATAGATCAGACTACGATTTCTGTCATACAAATGGATTTTTCGGTGTTTATTTTTCAGGTCTTGCCTGTGTTGCAAAACCATTTGTCATGCAGTCCCAGATTCAGGGAGAGGGGATGAACAGAGGATAGTTCACAAAACATTATTGAAGTTTTTCTTTGATTTAGTAAAAGCTGAAGTAGAGTTTCTGATAAAAAGGTGGGTTTTATAAGACAATACTTTCTTACTACTTTTTCACAATTTCACATGCATTTCTGTATATGTAGCAGGTTTTGTATGTCCCTAGCAAGTTCTACAGAGATTTCAGTTTAGCATTTCCTTTTATATGTCTCAATTCTTAGTTTGTTTATTGTAATTTGTATTGGATTTTCTTCTGATTGTGTTTAAGGCCTCTTAACTTTTCCCAACCAATTATTTCACTATATTACAACTTTCAATAAGCATTTAATTTTGCTCATAAAGTTGTATTTTTAGCTTTGCAGTGTTTCAATATTCATTCTTTAAGGTAGACAAGCGGCATTTTGAACATACTGATTTTTTTTTTTTTTAATTCAATTAACTGTTATCTTTAGCTAGGGAGTCAATTACCTTTCCTTAGTTTATGAAGTATAAAAATGTCTTGGTTTTGCGCTGCCTTTCTATAGTAAAGGCAGCCTTTACTTTATGTAATATTAGCACAATATTAGAATTCCTTCAGTCTGACTGTAATAGTCATCATTATTTTACTTATTATTCATCAGAAATTGTGTCTGATCTTTCCATACTTAAACCTGTGTGTGTTTTGACAGAAGACAAGGTTTCTGTCTGGTAACTATAGTAATCAAAGTGGCATAAAGATTTAGGTTTTTTCACTTTCTTTTTTTACAGTTTGGTTGAAGGGACCAATTCACAGCATCAGCAAGTCATGCCACAGACAGTTCTTCTGAAGACCTTTTGGCTGGGAAGCGAAACCTCAGTGCTTTTTACCAAACACATAAATATTCTAGCAGATTGGGTCATACTTTCCCATAGAGAATTGAACAGAAAAAATGATGTGAGTATGAATTTTATACTTTAAAATAATGAAGACCGACATTTTTTTTTTAGAGGCATTCCTTTGTTCATTCCTTTGTGAGGAATTATATGTAAGTATCACAGCTGCTTGTTATAGCTGCCTTTTGTTGTGAAGCATGCTGGTTTTTGCTCCACTAAAGGAAATGAATTGATCCATAAGATTCTTATATTGATCTGTAGAGAAGAAACGAGTCATGAGTAGCTTGTTGGCTACAGTCAGATGTTCACATGCCCTTACCAGCAGGTATTACTGTAGTCATTAGGGACACCAGCTTAACACATCCTGTCAAACAATAAGGTGTAACGAAAGAGGTGATTATCTTATTTTACAGTGATTGTATTCAGGAAATGTTGGAAGGAGAAAGCTGACAAAACTAATAGTTTTTTTCTGTTTTCTACAGATATGTATTATTTTATTTTAATAAATGCCCCGGTTTTCTTCCCAAGTCCTTTAGTTTCATTTGGTATCTTCCCTAGGTCTTTTCATAAAAATGGAATTGAAGGCAACTTAATTGCTGTTCTGTGACCTGCTGACCAGCAGGACATTGACCTGAAAGATACTGAGTGTCCTCTATACCACCTCTTTCTTTTCAGAAGCTAGGGGCCTTGTGAAACATCTTTGACTTCTAGATTCTCACATAAAATACAAACTTACTGCTGTCTCTGCGTTCTCTTTTAAATTATTGTGAAAGCACAGAATAAATAGGTACTTCATTCACTTTTTCAATACGATAACAGAACAACAATAGAAAATCAAGTATTCCAGAGAAAAAAGCACTTTCAATAGAATACCTAGTAGTTCTTCATTATGTTAAGAAAGCACAAAGATTAAACGTAATGAGAGCTTCACTCATCTTACCTAGCCAGACCTCCTACCTTTTTTGAGGGCTATCAAAGTAAGACATTCTGAAACACTACTGCCTTTTATCCTTGGTCAAGATATTAAAAATGTGCCTAAAATTAGGCTTCTATACCCATATTTATATTTAAACAACCTACCTTTTCAAAGGTACTGAGCACCAACCAGGCTTCCATTCAGTTGGTGTCAGTGGCCATTCTGTTTCTTTGGAAAATGAGACTGCTTTCATATATTTCCTGGTGTTGAATCTGCAGTTTGAGTGTAGGCACCATTTTCTTTTTTCTACTATGCCTGCTTTTGACAAGTTCCAGCACTGTAAGCCATACCTTTTTCATAAACTGTTCTTTGCATAAGCAGAATAATCACTTGTGTCAGACACAGTGTAGTACATATATGAAAAATAAACTTAAAAGAAAGAATAAAACATAACATAAAATATAGAGACCTACCCCTTGTTTAGATTCTATTATTTTCTTTGTATACATATATATAGGAATTGTACTTTCAGCATAAAACCAAGGTGCCTATTGCTTTCCCACTTTGATCTTATGCACTGTAATGTACAATATCCCTGCAGATATGAATTCTAGCCTTAAAAAGCAGCTTGTTGCCTCATAATATCTGTAGTATGTTCTTTCTTACAGCCTTATTCTTTAACTTCGTATTTATATATTGCATTTTCTTTCCCTTTGCATTTTTTGCCAAAAATAAACTCTAAACCAAAATACCATATTCTGATATTCAAAACTTGTCATTATCCCTTTCTGCACTCTCAATTTTGTTATATTAAAACCTGATATACTGATTTTTCCATATATTCAGAGACTATTTAAGATTCCATGACATAGTTGAAAAGGTCATTCAGAAAGCTGAAGGAGCAGATCCTCCCCAGCTATGCAGGCAGAACTGTGTTTTCTCTCCTTTCTCTATTATTTTTGAGATGCATATATAAAGCCAGAGTAGTTCCATGTCATTAAATATGGCATATTGGGTGCAAAATTTTCCTTCCTGTCTTCAGGAAGGAAAAGTGAGTCATTGTTACCAGTTTTGCTTTTTAAAAGCTGTTTACTTAAGAGGCAACACATTGGCAAGAAACACGTTAAGGCCATTCAGAAACCTAAATGAAAGGGATGACTTTGGGTATTCTTACTATCTGCATAGGCACAGAAATTAAGTGTTTTATAGCACAGTATAAAGGGGTGACCATGTTTCCCAGCTTACACAAGCTTGTTAGCTCATGGGAAGAAACAAACATGCCAGTTGTGATATACCAAACTTCCATGCAATTCTTGAGTGAAAATATCTCTCAATAAAAACAGATGAATAATTCAATTAAATTCTTTCTTTGGCATATCTAGCACATTCTTTTCTAATTAGTAAAAGGGGGCAATTTTTTTTTAGCTTTTTAGAATCAGATTATCTTTTTTTGTGATGCAAAGAGATTACAACAAATCAGGACTAGAGTGGAGGGAAAATATCTGCATATGTTTCCTGTCTTCTAGTGCTGATTTGTTGCAAAATTATGTTTTTTATATATATGTGTCTAAACGTGGAGGGGGGTGGGTGTCAAAAGAGCAATCCAGAAATAGTTATAGTATTCTGTTGGGGACAGACTTTTTAGCAGGGCCAATAGCAGTAGGACAAGGGGTAATGGTTTTAACTAAAAGAAAGTAGATTCAGACTAGATATAAGAAAGAAATTTTTTACAATGAGGGTTGTGAAACACTAGAACGGGTTGCCCAGAGAGGTGGTAGATGCCCCATCCTTGGAAACATTCACGGGCAGGCTGGATGGGTCTCTGAGCAACCTGATCTAGTTGTAGATGTCCCTGCCAGTTGCAGGGGGGATGGACTAAACGACCTTTAAAGGTCCCTTCCACCCCAAAGCATTCTGTGATTCTGTGATTCTAAGTGAGAAAATCCGTGCTGAAATTCTGAGTTACTGGTTTCCTTGACTTACGTACTCTGAAGATATTTCACTTTTCAGGCCTATTGTAACTGTCGTGGTTTAACCCCAGCCAGCAACTAAGCACCACACAGCCGCTCGCTCACTCCCCCCCGGTGGGATGGGGGAGAGAATCGGAAGAGTAAAAGTGAGAAAACCCATGGGTTGAGATAAAGACAGTTTAATAGGTAAAGCAAAAGCCGCGCGCACAAGCAAAGCAAAGCAAGGAATTCATTCACTACTTCCCAGCGGCAGGCAGGTGTTCAGCCATCCCCAGGAAAGCAGGGCTCCATCACGCGTAACAGTTACTTGGGAAGACAAACGCCATCACTCCGAACGTCCCCCCCTTCCTTCTTCTTCCCCCAGCTTATATACTGAGCATGATGTCATATGGTATGGAATAGCCCTTGGGCCAGTCTGGGTCAGCTGTCCTAGCTATGCTCCCTCCCAGCTTCTTATGCACCTGGCAGAGCACAAGAAGCTAAAAAGTCCTTGACTAGTGTAAACTCTACTCAGCAAGAACCAAAACATCAGTGTCTTATCAACATTATTCTCATCCTAAATCCAAAACACAGCACTCTACCAGCTACTAAGAAGAAAATTAACTCTATCCCAGCTGAAACCAGGACAGTAACCTACATCAGAAAAAAAGAAAAAGAAAGAACGAAGGCCTATAAAGACTTAAGTTACATATATGAGTGCATTTGCTTTCTTGTGTTAGATAGATAGAATATACTTTATCTTAAATGTACCAGAATAAAATTAGTGATAGGAAATTGAATACCCTTGCTTAACACTGTGTTAATATGCTGGGACAACTTGGTGGAATAAAACTGATACGCTATCCTTGTAGTTTAAAGTGCACTGCCAAAGAATGTAAAAGTTTTTCCATCACTTGAGATTTTCAAATCAATATTGAATGTAATTTTTACATAAGTAACATTTATTATTTATGATATTATTTAAAAGAGTTTGATGCAGAAACTCCTGGTCAAGGTTCCTTGAATCAAAGCTGTTAATTCAGCTTTAGAATTTACAAAGGAACGTGTATATTACTTATAACACTTTGAGTAGCATTGAGCTATTGCATGCATGGCTTTTCACAATGTCACAGATGGTATCAGAAATGCTTTTCATCCCTGATGCTACTGGTGGTTTTTTAAAAAAAGCTGTCCTACATAGCCTGACAAAGGAGTGAAAAAGGCATTAATTCCATTTTTTTACTTGCATCATCTTGCATATTTCTGATTTGTTTTCTTCCATGTTTCAGGTATCATTACCTGGTATAAATTTGTGTCATGTAAATTTGTAGCACTAAAGGTCTTTCTGGTCTATGTCACTTCCAATAGCTTTCTTGGAAGTATGTTTTAGGCACTTTTGGAGTACTGCATAACCCTAAAAACATCTACACCACATGAAAAAGAACTCTAAAACAACTCTAAAATAACTCTGTAATTCAAAGTAAAAAAGTTAAAATGAATTTTCTTATGACTTAAAAGCTTTCCTATAAGAACTTTCATGTGTACTAAAACACACTGTGAAACTTCTGTCACTGAGCACTTGACTTGGCAGTGCATTAAACGGAACAGCAATGTAGGAATTGCATTTGCTAAGCTGGCAGACATCAGTTGTACTGATGTGACCTTTGTATGCTAACACAGTCAACAGCCTCTTCCAACTTCAATGCTTTTCTTGGTGAGATAGCTTTGATTCTCAACAATAAGAACATGGAAGATATAGATAGTTTTGAAAAAAGGTTTAACTGGATCTTACTTAATTTGCTGTGCATGGTGTAGTGGGTTGACCCCAGCTGGCAGGTAAGTCCCCACCCAGCCGCTCACTCACCCACCCTGCAGCAGGATGAGGGAGAGAATCAGAAGGGCAAAAACTAGAAAACTGATGGGTTGAGATAAAGACAGTTTAGTAAGTGAAGCAAAGCTGTGCGCACAAGCAAAGCAAAACAAGGAATTCATTCACTACTTCCCATCGGCAGGTAGATGTCCAGTCGCTTCCTGAAAGCAGGGCTTCATCACGCATAGCAGTTACTTGGCAAGGCAAACACCATAACCCCAAACATTCCCCCTTCCTTCTCCTTTCCCCAGGTTTTATTGCTGAGCATGACATTTATATGGCATGGAATGTCCCTTTGGTCGTTTTGGGTCGGCTGTCCCAGCTGTGTCCCCTCCCAACTTCTTGCACACCCCCAGCCCACTTGCTGGGGGCGCAGAGTGGGAGAAAGAAAAGGCCTTGGTGCTGTGCAAGCACTGCTCAACAGTAGCTAAAACATCCTTGTGTTATCAACAGTGTTTGAGGTACGAATTCAAAATACAGCACAGGCTGCTATGAAGAAAATTAACTCTATCCCAGGCAGACCCAGTACACTTGGATTTATAAGGAAGAATACTACTGCCATTCTACTAAGAATCTTTTCAGCACAATTTGAAATACTACATTTTGTAGCAGTATGTTATTTTTAGGAATTTTAAAAATACATCATTTATGGGGAAGAGGGAGAGATTTGAATAGTTTATAATATACCTACAAAAATCATGTCCTTCTTTGCCAGTTTATAAAGAAACAAACTGTTAAAACTAAATCAGATTCAAGTTTGATTAGAGATTGAAGTAGTAAATAATAGAACCAAAATCAGTGGTTTCTGAGTATTCTCAATTTTTCTTAATTGAAGGCTTGTGTTCCGATGACCATGAGTCACACCATTATCTAAATGACAGTCTAAACAAAAACCCGTCATTTAAGTGTGTTTTTACTTAATCCAAAGTTGCATTTGTTAATAAAATAGCAATTCATGTCATTTATATGGCTAACTTGTTATTTCATATCTAGGAATAAGAGTTTCCATATGATGTTCTGAATATTGCTTTTCTATATCTACAAAAAAATGAGGTGGCTCCTGTGTATTTACTTTTTCACTGATTAATATACAGAGATCACTTAGCTTTGTAACACTTTATTCTTACATTCTAAAAATATTGTTGCTGAAACTTTTTTTTTAATTTGTTGGTATTTTTCCCTTTACGTTAGTCTGGTAATTAAAAAATATCATCTAAACTTCAGAAAAACTGCAGCTTTAAATCAGCAGTAGAGTTGTAAAGCAGTAGAAGAGACTTTTCTTTCTCAGATTTAGCCTCTTGAGTTTGACAGCAGAAGCTATTTATGTGCACAATGATGTTTTGTCATACATGGTAGCAATTCCCATGTTTAATGGAAATGCTTGCTTCTTTTTCCTTTTTAATATTGCATGTGTTTTCATTACTATTTTTGTATTGTTTTGTCATTGAAAATATTTTTAAGATGTTAATATTTGAGTATTTTTAGAGCAGATGATACTTTCAGTAAATTAGAGCATTTCCTCTTCATTTGTAGCATTGAACGATTTATTTCAAAATATTAAGGAGAAGCTCTTGGTTTGTACTACCGTTGTTTTACCACAATGTCAGCCAAGACTACACCAGTTGGCAGTATCTGGTTTGTCTTTGTCAGTGTGCGGAGATACTTAGCTGAGCAAACGTAGTTGCAACTAGAGTATCAGCCACATTTAATATGCAGCTATATATCTGATTGATTGTGAAACATTATTAATACTTGCAGTATTAACAGTCATTATTTCAATCTTCTGCCTCAAGGTCAGCTTTCGCTCCCCACTCCTTTCCTTGAAAATATTTCACAGATGAAGTAATACAAGGTTGTGATTTAGAATCAAGAAAAAGAATGTAAATAGTTGTGCTTTACATCTATATCTACCTCAGATTATATCTATAGGTCCTTGATCCTTTCACTTATCTCTCTTAAAATTGTGCTTGTTTGCTGCATTTGTGTAATTTATTTCCTGCAAAGAACTATTGATGGAATTAAATTATTCACCCAGTATTTTGCTTTGGGGTTCAGTGATAAAAGAGGTGTGCATACTTAAGGGAAATTTAAATGCATTTCGGATGTTTTAAATTAGTTCTTCAATTTCTGTTCCTGAATCTTCAGAAGATAGGGAGTAATGTAGCTTTTAAAATATTTAAATTTTAGTTGAAAAACACTATTTTCATGTTGTTGACATGCCGTATCAATGTTCTCAGTTTTTTTTATTATGAGATCCCACAGTTCATCTACAATAAAGTATTATGATACACTAAAGCAAGGGGCAAACCAAATAAAGTAGGGCTTAACAGAGTAAGAGGAAGTAGGGCTGGAAGTGATGTCAGAGATCACATTCCTAACATTTTCACTGGCCAGTTCTTAAAAGCCTTCAGTGACTCAGATTATACTGCCTCCCCACACAATATTTATTTGTAGTGGTGTTTATTCCTTTTCTTTTGAATGACAAGTAAGTCTGTTAACTGTAGGGACAGTTTTATGTATTTATGTAGGTTTTCGACAAATTACTTTGTAATCTTTTTATAATACATCTCATCTGTGTCACAGTCTCTCTTGCTCTTACGTATGTCTATTTGATTTATTGATGAAGCTCAAACTGTTTCAGTCTTTGGTGCTTTCCAGCTCCTGAGGGAATCCTATTAAATTATTTTAAACCAACCTTGAACACATTTTGTTCTCAAAGGAGTATCAGACAAACCATTGACTGTGGTGTGAGAGCACAGCAAAAGACAGAAAAGTTTTGCTTCCTTTAAGTAATTCTTTAAAATCTCAAGCTGACAAATAAGTAAGTACATATTCAGTTCAATTACCCTCTTATCCAAAATTGTCCATTTTGAAGTGCTCATTCTCTTTTACTAGAATGCTATATATGATAGAATCATAGAATGCTTTGGGGTGGAAGGGACCTTTAAAGATCATCTAGTCCATCCCCCCTGCAATTGGCAGGGACATCTACAACCAGATCAGGTTGCTCAGAGCCCCATCCAACCTGTCCTTGAATGTTTCCAAGGATGGGGCATCTACCACCTCTCTGGGCAACCCGTTCTAGTGTTTCACGACCCTCATTGTGAAAAATTTCTTTCTTATATCTAGTCTGAATCTACCCTCTTTTAGTTTAAAACCATTTAAAAAGTCTGTCCCCATCTTTCTTATAAGCCCTCTTTAAGTATTGAAAGACTGCAGTCAGGTCTCCCCGCAGCCTTCTCTTCTCCAGGCTGAACAACCCCAGCTCTCTCAGCCCTTCTTGATAGCAGAGGTGCTCCATCCCTCTGATCATTTTTGCAGCCTCCTCTGGCCCCGCTCCAACAGGTCCATGTCCTTCCTGTGCTGAGGACCCCAGAGCTGGACGCAGGGCTCCAGGTGGGGTCTCACCAGAGCAGAGCAGAGGGGCAGAATCCCCTCCCTCGCCCTGCTGGCCACGCTGCTTTGGATGCAGCCCAGGATACAGTTGGCCTTCTGGACTGTGAGCGCACATTGCCGGCTCATGTCCAGCTTTTCGTCTATCAGTACCCCCAAGTCCTTCTCGGCACAGCTGCACTCAATGCCTTCATCCCCCAGCCTGTACTGATACTGGGGGTTGCCCCGACCCAGGTGCAAGACCTTGCATTTGTCCTTGTTGAACCTCATGAGGTTCACACAGGCCCACCTCTCCAGCCTGTCCAGCCATATTGGCTGGTGCTCTAGTGTAACAGTAGTGATTCTCCACTAGAGCCTTAGGTAGGTGTCTTTGGGCAAATGAATTTCATGTGTTCCTATGATGGTGCACATATTCTTCCAATTTGCACTTTAAAAACTGACATATAAATACCGAATTTTCTGTGGTTGTACATATGGTCAGAGGAATAACTTAGTTCAGAGTCATGGCATAAAATATTTCTGCATGGGTGTTGAGTAGACAGATCTGTCTTTCCTTTGCAGACTAAGTCAGGCACTAGAACCAGTGCTTTACCCAACCAATACTGATGAAGTGCTCACGTGGGTGAACAAGTATGTTTGTCTGTCTCGTTGTACTTTCTGGCTAGCGTGTTAAAGTGCTGTATATTGTCTTGATGCCTCCTGAAGAAAATAGGCTTTGGCTTTTTTATCTACACATGATCATTTTGTGCAGGTTCAGGGGAGAAAAAGGTAAGGCTAATACCCATAAGTATGTTCTTTCTAAATTTGCAGCTGCTAGTCTCTTTGGAATTTTTGGTAGCAGAAGAAAGTTTTCTGATCCTGCAGACTGGCTGCCAAAGTTTTTTCTGTGCCGGAAGCTAACACCTTGCATCCTTTTCCTTTTTGGCACAGACATACACAGTTAGTCACAAAAGGAGCTTTAGTGTCATGATGAAATCTTTAGGAAAAGAGAATCCTAATAGAGGAGGGAGAATAAGATCCCTGTAATAGTCAGATTAAAACAGAGTTAACTAGCATAAAAGCAGTACTTGAAATCTTACAGTTAAACAAAACCTAATTTAAAACAAAATCACACTTTGTACTTGTAAGCTTTGATCCCATTTTGCATGTTGTTTTAGACAAAGTATTTTCAAATAACTTGTATTTCTCCAATGCCAAGTCTTAATTGATGTGGCATCAATGCCATATTAATTTTGTTGACCTGGCTGCAACAGTTAGCTTTTGAGCAGAAAAAGTCAGTGAAGAAGTGATGTGGCAACAGAGTGGGCTTTTATCTAAAGAAGCTCTCTAGTGTTATTACATTATCAGTGTGAATTTGTTATATAGTATACAGGTCTATACATACTTTTTTTTTTTTTCATTTAGGCTTTCAGGTGTGAAATAGCTGGTCTATTAAATGCAATTCTTGGAACTGTAGTGGAATATTGGATCATCTCAAGTTTGCTTATGGACAGAAATGTGTTTCATCAGATAGCTGACGATTTGGCACAGTACCTTGCCATTTCATGTGATGGTGAGTGTTTGAAAGGCCTCTTAAAGTCTTTTAATCAGATACACCAAAGTCCTAACTAAAGCCTCAGTTCACTTTCAAGTTATATTTTACTTTCTATTGCAGATGTGCAGTCTTATGGGGTGATGTGTATTTATGCAGGAAACTGTTTTATTGTATGTGTCTGTTTGTCTGTCCCAAGCAAAGACCAAATAGAAGAGGCTTTCTTATTAAAATCCCTCTAAATAAATCTCAATAGGTGTTAACTGCGAAAGCAAGACTACACAGTGTGAAGAAGAAAAAAATCTTTGGAGCTCTCTTGTCACTTTAGGAAGAGATTTAAGCATATCACAATAAGCTGTAACTTCAGAGAGGCAACTGGAGACACCTTAGCTCAGGCCAATTCTCAGGTGAAATTTTTTACTCCACAAACTTGATCTTGCTTGCTAAAGACAGTTCAGCCATAAGTCCAAAAGCTATGCTGAACTGTTTGACCCATACAGACTTCAAATGAAACATTTTAGTGTCTCATTCCAAATGGTTAGACTTAATGGACTTTATTTGGGGGGCGGGGGAAAATTCCAACTAGTCCCATGAATCAGTATTGTTCCTCATTAAATGTACTAGATAAAGAGAAATGTCACAACTCAAATGAACCATTATCATTTAACATGGAATGTTCGTTGAGGTTGTCCTTTTAGCAACTAGGGAATGAGGAACTCAAAAGACCAAAAAATAATCTCAAGAAAACTACTGAATGTTTTTAATTTTATTTTCAAACTTCGTTCCCACCAAAGCTTCCCGCTCCCCCCAATTAGGAAATAGTGAGAAAACTAACTCAGCTGTTACACCTGTATGGATATCCTGGTTTCAGTCACCATTTTCTCTAGAGACAGGTGTACATAGGCTTCATTTAAAGTGTTGCTGCCTTCTCCTACCTGCACACTTGCGAAGAACTATCCTGAAAAAATGAAACTAAAATCATAGTCTCTAGACAAATAGTTCCACTCCAGTCTTACAGAAAGCAAATTATCAGAATTGTTATAGCCTGCCTTAGGTCTTAGAAGGCCAAATCAGTTCGAACTTTATAGTATTTAAATCAATGGAGCTTTTAGTATCTACTACTATTACCTCCTCTGCAACGCATTTTCTAGCTTTCATATAATAGGAAGAATCTTGGATATATATTTCTGTAAGACTTTCTTACTTTCCTGTACACAAATGGAAAATTATACTTTCTATGGTCTCCTTCATTGAGAGCATTCACAAGAACAAAATTCACATCCTGGTTATAAAGAGTAAAGATTCTCTGGCCTGTTGGTAATCATTGCTGCTCGGTTCAGTCCACAGCACTTAAAGCCCAAAAAGCTGTTGCAGAGTTCTCCTGAATTCTGTTGCTCTTAGAGTAGAAAACGTCTGTATGCTCAAAACTTGTGTTTCTGTTTTGATTGAGTCTACAGTTAATGTATGAGCACTTCTTAGCAGAACAGAATATTTCCTCAGTACAATAAAGACTTTATTCCTGGTAGCAGACCTTGCTTTCCACCTGATTCAGTTGCCATTTTGACAGAATTATTTTGCTAGAATCAAAACACAAATATCACTCTTAGAAAATTCAGTCACTCTGTCTCCTTTTCCAAAAAAAAAAAGAGAGGTAGGCCAGACATATGCCTGATACACATTGAGATAGATATAGATGTAGATACAGATACAGATATAGATATATATTCTTCTGCCACTGTCTGTTTTGGGTTTTTTTGAAACAGTATGAACTATTTGGTACATCTGAATGGGGTTGAAATTTGCTTACGGTCAATTTTAATATAGAATTTATAGGTTACCCTGCATTACTTGCAGATTTCTTTGTTCATGTGTCATATATTTTATCTGAATTGTGTTTGTATTGTGTCATTTACAGATTTTAAAGGTGATCACTTGCATAAATTCCCAAATAAATAACTTCATTCTCAAAATCAAGGTGTAACTTTTATAACATTGTGTTTAGAGCATTTTTTTAAAAAGTTTCACATAAAAAGTGGTGCTTTGCCTTTTAAAATCTGTTGACCATTCTCTTAGAAGCTGGTCTTATTATCAGATGATGGAAAAAATCTTTTTTAATATGAGTATTTTTAGTAATTCTCATGGAGAATAGCTTCTGAATCTGCAATAGCAGAAAAAAAGTCTGGAAGAGCTATCTTTTAGATAACTCTAGATGTACAGGTTTGTATATTCTCATTTTAAGGCTCTTTTTTTCCCCCCTTTGCTTTTATCCAGATTTTTCGATATGTGAGTTAAAAATGTTCATTTGTTCCATACCATCCCTCTGGCTTCAAATGTTTGTCGCAGAAGCAGTTTTTAAAAAAATGTGTTCACAGAGGAATATAACTATTTCTACTGAACCTCTTTCTCTTCAGAAAATAGTAAGTAACTCTTCTACTCCTTAATAACCTATTGCACTTAAGTATTTTACAAGTAATTGGTTTAATGAAAGACTTGGAAAATATCTTTCATTTGTGGTCTTAAGGTCATGCTCATTGCATGCATTGTTTTCCACCTGTAGAT
Organism: Platalea leucorodia; assembly: GCF_965183815.1. NCBI lineage: Eukaryota > Metazoa > Chordata > Aves > Pelecaniformes > Threskiornithidae > Platalea > Platalea leucorodia. The sequence goes on from NC_138858.1 coordinate 86,509,029, forward strand.
AGACTCTACTGCATTTAAATTTCTCTTTGCCTGAGATCTGGGTTCAAAACAATGGTAATATTTTTCTTGCCAAAGAATTTGTAACACCTGATTAATCTGTTTACATGCAGTTAACATGAAAAGTCACAATGAAAGCTTTTAAAAATAATCTCTGATGTAAACTTTATGGCAATGTTATATTTGTAATTAAGGAAAATGCCAAATATAGTGTGATTATCCTGGGTTATCTTTTCCTTCAGGTTTTTTGAAGAAGTTACAGTCTATTATTCTACTGGGTCCAAGCATTTGTTACATACAAGCTTTTATGATTTTGAACTACAGTGTATTCCTGTTAATTTCTCCTCTTAAAAACTTTCTTCTACTTGCAAACCTTTTCCTGCCTTCAAATCACGATTTGTGATAGTTGGTGAGGAAATACATGATGAAAGCTGTGAAAGAAATTCTCAAAACCATGACTGCTGGCAGGATGCAGGCAAATCAGGGACATCACACAGTAATGACATGCCCTAACTTAGAGCCTCATTTCAGTAATCTTAATACTAACGACTAAACAGAATATGGAATCCATAACTGTTTCTATATGTCCTAAAATTCTACAGGTAGAGTAAAAGAAAAACAAATTTACACCTTTATACATTTCTCCATATATAAGTTTTCCTGAATTTTACAGGGGTTTATTGTGAACAGAAGTCATTGTTTATTAACGTATCATGTTTAAACAGAGCTTGAACAAAAGACTGTCAGAATTTTAAAAATAAGCCAACTATATATCTAATATTTAATGTATGTTCCCAACACATATGCAGCAGAAATTGCTATTTTTAGTATTGCCATGACTACTGTTCACTCTCTGCAACTACTTAAACGTAAATTTTTGTAATGCTTGAAACAAGTTCATGTGCTTTTTGTGGCTTTCCTTAGCATTACTGTGCCTCCTTTCTTGTTCCATATAATAAATAGTAACTATCGTCCAATTTTGCCAGCTCTTCTCATACAGCATCTTATCAGCTAGGCTTTTCTATGGGTTCAAATAGTGCCCTCCTACTCTCTGGTGGTAAATGTACAGTGAAGGTGCAAGGAAGGTGTCCCTCACCCATTCCAAGTTGCCTGCAGAATCTACAATGATCTGCTAGGTACTCAAAGCCTTCTTTAATTTCTTTCTTCAGGTATAATCATTGTGTAATTGTTGAATGAGTCCCCTCACTGAACTTCTTCCTATGCTTTTTCCAAAATGCAGAAACTTCTATGGCTTTTTAAAACAAGCAGTATAGGTGGGCTGGAAGCTCTGTATTACTGGAAAGAAGCCAAAATATCTACAATGTCCAAAGCTATCCTAATAATGAGAGAGCACCTAAGAGATAACTGGCTTATTGCCTTTGCAATGCTCAAAGGTTTAATCCAACCCCTCATCTTAGAAGGGATAAAGGAGGGGAATGAGTATTCCTTTACCAAATTGGTGCCTGGGTTTTGCTCCCTGGGTTGGGCAGGAAGCTTGTAAATACTTTCATTAAGTACCTGAGAATCAATTAGCTTTACTTCAGTCTTATGTCCAGCTGAAGTGTTCAAAATTTTCTCAGCTACCAAAAAAATGAAAGGTCTAGAATTTCCCACTTTCTGGCTCAGACACAACCCACTCACCTCTGACACCAGTATAAAGAGTGAATTACAAGAATATAAAAAAGATTGCAGAAGACAACTTTAAACAATCTCTATATGCAATCATTTAGGGATCATATTTTTTAAATCTTAGATACAGCAAGCTGTGAGTTGGGGATGACTGCTTTGCATGAAGTGTAACAAAAGAAAATTGACTGCATTTTAATTCACTGTATACAAAGTCATTGAAAATGTTACTTTTGCAACAGGTCTGTTCCTATTCGCCTGCTTTGCAAGAGGTAGGGATGCAGGAGACAAGAAAGATAAATAAAGCAAAGAAGAAGAAAATAGGGCAACAGCCATGCCCTGAGTCTCAAAAGGCATTACAGATGCTAAACGGTGATAAGCAGAACCAAGTCAAAGTGCTGCCTGATCTACCGTAAGTAATACCTATAACATCACCAGTTTTATTCTGCTTTGGGGGACAGCTTCTGACCTGACACATTTCTTGAACTTTATATGACCTGTTTTGTTGTCTACAAATTACTGCAACTGACAGAAAGCTCCATTGTAAACCTGTAGCACCCCTGGGCTGGGGTTCCCCCTTTGTCCCCATCCTCCATCTCAGTGTACATGCAAACTGATGTAGTTATATTTTCCCAATATTAAAGTGCACATAGAGAAGTTGAACTGTTCATAGAATTACCTTTAAATAAAGTTTAATTGTGGGTAATTTAATTTTATTACTGTTTTAAATATGGTTCTAATTAAATGACATAGAAATTATGTAAGTAAAATATTTCAGAAATAACTCTGAAGTGGATAGATCTAAGTATACTGTACATACACATCTAAAAGCATTAAGTACATATACATTATCTTAAAATATATAATAGTGATTTTAGACGTGTCCCCTTTGCTCTCTTTTCAGTGACTTAATCGTTAATAAGTGCCCTCGATTGGCAAAGAAGCTTAGAGCAAAAGCAAAAGTTGAGGCTTCATACACCAAAGAGAATTCCTACCTTTTGGCTGAAGAGGTACATTTGTACAGGCGAAATATTAAAGGTATTCTATATATCTAATTTATCTTAAGAACTTTATATGGTTAGAATCGACAGTTTCAGGTTTAAAAATCTTGTCCTGATGAATGCTGAACTAAAATGATGGCTTATACCCAAGAATTATTTTCTTACGGTTTGTGTTTCTTTTTTCTGGTGTCTGTTTAAAAGGAGGAATTGTATATATGGTGGAATAAAGCTGCCTTCTTCATTCCCCTCCCCCTCACAGATATTAAATACAGTGTACAGCTTGTGTGAGCTCATTCCAGTCTTGCCCGCCTTACTTTGCTAATCCACCTCAACCTGTGCTTGGTAGGATCAACGTCTTCTGATTTGAAAGTATAATTCAGTCTTCATCTCTTTCAGTCCTAGACATTTTGTGAACAAAGACTGAGGAGTATGCTATGTTACATAGCTGTGTTAAGCATATGGACTGTTTTCTTCCAGGCATTCAGCCCAGACTATGAAAGGCATTTGGCTTTTGTCTTAGCTATACTGGAACCCAAGTACCTAAGGAATAAAACAGCACTGCAGTAATTCATTCGGTTCCTACTTATTATACAAATTTAATAAATTGTACTTCACATGAGCCTGAACAGAATTACTTGCTGGAACTACTTTTCATCATCTTCGTCATCAGAAATTTACCTACATCACTTAAAACACAACTATATTAATTATGGCACCCAAGAGAAGGCTTAGAAAAAAACTGGCAAAAGCAAGCTGGGATTGTTCAAAAAATTAAAACCAGAATTGTATCACAAACACTGAAGGACAAAAAAACCCCTCACCCTCTTTTGGGATTTAAGAGAGCTTCAGTAACAGAGCCAGACCATGCATTTTTAAAATTGGTTCCCTTTCTCTTTATTGCTTTTGCAAGTAAAATTGATGTGAATTATTACATGCTGACTTCTACAAAGAAAAGTGAGCTGAAGGACTAGCGCAAAAAAAAAACCCACCCAACTATTTTTTTTCTATTCTTCCCCTGCCAAAATTGTAAGTAGTATCTTCTGTTGAAAGAACGAGTATGGAGCTGACAGATTTACATAGTGAAGGTATTAATATAACAAAATATACCATGTAAATCTTATCGCACAGGTTGAGAGATTCAGCCTGAGATATTTTTCATTTCTAAGATGTTTGTTGCATCATCTTTCACCTGGCATCAAGATTTTCCTCTGGCTCTTGTTCAAACCTAATCATTTAGTGAAAGCAAAACAGCGTTTAGAATGGGTCTGAAGTTCTTATCATGCAGAAACTAATGGTGTCTTTACATATAAGCAGCAGTTCTCAGTTGCTTGCTGTTCAATTTTTCACACTTACTTCAGCTTTACATGGTACTAAGGCTTGGAATTTTTATGCACGGGATTTTTTTGCATGGATTTTCTTTTTTTTATTATTATTATTATTAGGACCCCTTCATTTATTTCTCTCTCTCTCTCTTTCCCCCCTTCCCTTGCTACTGTAGCCAAGTCAGACAGCCTATTGAGAAACAGCAAACCATCTGTTAACGGATTTGAAGTTCTGAATTATACTTCAGTGTGTAGAGGCACTCGTGCTTAGCCAGAAACATTCATTTGAATTAAGCTATAAATGCTGTGTAAAAAGAACCATACATTTTAACGTAGGTTCATGAATAAATTTAAGGGAGGGCAACTGCACTCTAAAGTTTTATTGCTTCAAAACCCAGTATTTTTGGTGTTCTGTGATCACTTGGTGCTTTTATAGTGTGATTGAAGCTTTAAACCTTGAACTGGGGGGAGATAATTCCTGTGTTAAACCGTTTGCAATACAATTTCATTGCTGGATCTCTGGTGGAACAGAAGCTCTGTGGGTTTTTTTTGAATTTTCTTAAAAGATGGTTAAACAGGATAAAGGAAAATCTTACTCATTATTGAATTTTCTGGCATATAGCCAGGTCTCCTAGTTCCAGGCACTTTGATTATTTTCTTTAGTTGCTATCTTGCCTAGTCTAGTGTAATCTATTAATTTTTTATGGTAGGAGAGACAGCCCTGCATAAAGCTTGCATAAGTAACAAAGTGGAGAGATTGATTCAGCTTCTCTCTTTCCCTGGAACAGACATTAATGCTAAAGGTAAGTTATTCATTTTCTCTACAGAACTAAGAAATTAAGCCAGCTAAAGAACTGTATTAATATCTGTTTGGTGATAAAGTTTGTATTTATACTACTAAAACTGTCTTTATTATGTTAAACAACACAAAATGAGGACTTTCTAGCAAAAATTGAGGAAAGGTTAGCTTATAACTAAAGTGTGTTTTAACATCACATTTTCTATTGATTTTTTAAAATGCTGTTTAATTTTTTTCAGGTGTTTTTCAATAGAATTTCTTGTTTTGAAATCACAAACTGCCACTGTAGCCATGATGAATACTGAAAAGTAAAGTGTTTTGCTGTCTAATGAATTACATTATTAACATTTTAGTACTACTTCTGCTGTTTTAAAACTTCCCTTGATTTATAATTCAGACTATGCTGGCTGGACGCCTTTGCATGAAGCCTGTAACCATGGCAGCACAGTGTGTGTCCGTGAAATTTTGCAACGTTGTCCAGAGGTAGACCTGCTCAGTCAAGTGGACGGGGTGACTCCTTTGCATGATGCACTGTCAAATGGACATGTAGAAATTGGCAAGTTGCTACTTCAGCATGGGGGTGAGTGCATTTATGCTAAACTGGTTTAGGGAAATTATCTACTGTTCTGAGTCCATATGAAGTTCATGGTGTTTTTCTTAATAGTTGCTTAAAATACAATGTTATTATGAAATATTTATTTTAAAACATTTTTAAGCCAAGCTGTTTTGGTCACAATAAAAATAATACTGTTTTCACACTTATCTTGATCAGCTGAATATGAAATTAACCAGGATTTTCACATTTTTTTCCAATATGGTAATGTTTTTATTCTGTGTTTTACACCATATGCATTGTAACTATATTCTCCAAACTCATTAATGAAGATAAAGATTACCTAGTCACCAAGCAAAGCTAAGGATTTTCTTTTGTTTTGATCTATTTTTACCATGATGCAAAAATAGATCAGTAAATTGCTATATATTCATGTATTTCAACATAAATTTGTTCAGCATTTATGAAAATTAATGTGATGGTCTTTGAAGAACACAATTAGCTTGGTAATTAGTTTAAGAAAGGAATCTATATTGTAATTGTGATAACTGCTGTTTAGGGATAATAGTGGGAGGGATGCCTTAGTTTGTAAAAAAAGATACATTGCCCCTTAGGCAGACACATGATAAATGTTTTGAACAATATTTTTTGTTCAGTGACAGGGACCTTGTATCTTGTCTTGAAATATACTGTATCAATATAATTAACTTAGCATGTTTTTTTAAAAAACAACTGCAAAGAATGGTCTTGGATATCAACTCTTCCTTCTTTTAATTCATTTACTAAAATAAGTATTTGCAATATCCTTACCATTGACCTACTGTGTTAGTTTAATCTCTGTGCATTATATGCTGAGTCCAAATTTTTTCAATAAAAGTCATTCTGCCTATAGCCATGAGACAGAAGAATGCACTGTATTTAGATGGCCTATTACTTAATTAAGGTAGAGAAACAAAATTTTATTTCATTCTTGGCATAAGATCCTCTGTATTTACAGTCTTCTCCTGCCCCCTAAAGGCTATTTCTGTGTCTGTTGTGCAAGCACCGGCTCATAATCAATACATTCCTCTGCAGTTCTACCTCTGTGTTTGCTGAGCTTCAGTTCTGTGGCTCCCAGGTGTTTTATATATCTACTGAACCATGTATCTGACATGCCAAGCCAATACCTGGGCTCAGTTCAATCGGTCTAAGTGATGCAATAGCCAATATTATAGTAAGCCTAGCTGCTCAATTGGAAATGGCATTGCACTGACAGATGTGCATTTTTCCTGGGCTATTGTGAAGAATAGGTAGTGGATGATCCTGTTGTCCTAGGGGAAGAGCTCTACTTGCACTTGCATTCATCAAGGTTTTCTGGCAACTATAAGGCTGCATGTGCCCTTATCTTTGCCTTTGTCACACTCTGGGTTTTGGCCTGTCAAATAGCTGACAAGACTATGGTAGAAAGCATGTTACCCATTCAGTGTGGATTTACTCAATAATTTAGAACACATCTCTGCGAAAACTTTTTTCACTTTCTTTCTCTAAAAAACCTTCAGCTTGCAAAATTTAATTATATTGCATAATCAGTGGTGGAGTAAAACAATACAGCTCTAATCACAGCAAAGTTAAAACCTCTAGTATGGATATGTAATGCAGTGAATTACCTTTTGTAACTAAAATATATTTCTGAAAATGTGTTCAAGTTAAAATTGCGTCATTACTTTAGCATAGTAACCCAAATTTATGTAAGAAGATTCCTGATGTGTTCATCTTTGAAAAACACCACCTGTAGCATGTTAACTGCCTTCATTTTTTCTTACTGATGTGGCCTTTTGTAAACTTATCAAGACATCTGTAAACTATTGAAATATTAATAGCTCTATTGTACTAATAAACAAGAAATACCAAAAGAATGTAGTATAATCTGAACAAGTAAAACATGTCCCATTTGCTTACTTTAAATCTATTTATTAAAGTAATAAATTTTGGCATTTCAGAAATCTGTTAGGACCAAATTTTGAAACTCAGTTGTTAGGGGAGACTAGGATTCCTACCTCAATATTTTACCTTGCTGCCTGGCCTAGGACAAGGTTGACCACACCATCCAGAAAAGTAAAATAGACTATCATAGTAACATGCCTTTAATTTGGAGTCAGTGTCAGCAAATAACCTGATCTATAAAATACTTACTTAATGTAATTTTACAACAGCAATAACATTACATTTTTACATAGTCTATATGTCGTTACTTGAAATTTTAGCATAAGCAACATTTGAATTTCTTTTCCATTTCTATACAATAACCCTTGGCTTTTAACCTAGCAAAACTGGGAAGAAAATTAAGACAATATTGTAAAGAAACTGTTACAAAGGGTCTCTCTACACGTTCTAGATTGTATTGCAAATGTGTAACTCATTGGTTGCATCAACATAACTTAGTACGAAACGGAATTTAAACAGACTCCTAGCTTCTGGCAAAAACCAAAGCAAAATCTTGTTCGGCTGCCAAATCACATGTGCTGTTATTATTAATGTTTATGTTTTCCTTGCAGGACCAGTCCTTCTAGAGCAGAGGGACTCCAATGGAAAATTGCCACTGGATTATGTTGAGTCCATACCAGTGAAGCAAGAACTTTTGAATGTTGTTCGTCCAGAAGAGAACATCGAAAGCTTCTATGAACGCACAGAACAAGATTTTTGCAGTCAGCAAAGAGAACTGTGGTTGATTTTATTTAATAAGATGCTGCTGAATTTTTGTTCAGTTTATAATCTTTCTTCACCCTTTACTTTAACTCTCAGAGAGGTAGCTTGTTCAAATGGACTTCCAGTAATGGCTCATAATGACTGTAAGATGAAAAATACATTTTCTGCACATTGGTTAGTAGATAGATATTTTAGAGAGCTAGAAACTTTTCAAAAGCTACCACAGTTTCTTCAAGAAATATCTGCAAACATGTTTTTTTCCTCTGGACAACAGATGAAGGCTTTATTAGCAACTCTGGAAACTATGGTAGAGGCATATCAGGCTCATACTTAAATCGTTTTAACAGTTAGCTTCCAAACAAGTCACATTGGTTGAATCTTGCCTGTTAACCATTGGTATTGGGCTAACTTTTTTTCCAGCAGCTAAAGAAGTACAAATTTCACAGGCCTACATGTGCCCTACATGGTGGTATCTCCCATGTTGTTAACACTTTACCAGAACCTGGAAATGGGATGCACTGATTCAGTGCATTTTTTAGGCAAAATTTTTCCAATACCAATGCCTTCTAGTTGTCTGACAGATCTGGATGCCTGTGGCCACCTCAAGAGGGTGCTATATCATTTGCACCAAGTTAAACTGTGTATTTTCTGTCCTGGAAATCTTTGTTACCCATCTCACGCCATAGTTCGCTTTGGTTTCTAGAGGCAGTGACCCTAAGGTTAAATCAAGCTGAAACACTACAACAAGCAGTTTTTCCTTGAGAAAGGCTTGTGCCTACATATTTTAATATCCTTTAATAAAACTGATATTATAAATACCTGTCATGAAACAAAAACATACGGAAAAGCAAATTCCTTCTATCTGTTTTTGTCTTCTTTATCCTTGTCTTGTAAAAATTAAAATTGAGTTGTGTAAATTAATTACATCTTGTAAAATTCAAAACAGAAGGTTTACAGAATCGGTGTACTAGCATTTCCCATGTCTTTGTTAGTTTGATAGAAATGGTCACACAAAGGCATGTGAAAAATCTTCTTCTCTCTCATCAGCACTATGGCGCTCATGGTCATGTTCATTTGTGCAGTGACTGACTTGAGGAGACAGGCCAAGATACTCGGGTGATTTGCAAAACTCCAGTGGGTACCACGGACTAGAGCTTTAAAATGATCAAGTCATCTTGCTGCTTCCCAGGACGGTGATGCTGCAAAGGGCCAAATCCATCCTCAGCATAACCTACAGTGTCCTTGGCTCTGCTCTGACTTGTGTTGGCTTGCAGTGGTTTGACAAATCCATTACACTGGCAGCGTATAAAATGATCTGGTAACACTCCTGGGATTCCCTCAACTAAAGATGTCGGTGGAAGCAGTGGCACAAATCTAGTTATGTTGGCAGGGGAATTTATGAAGGATTAGACGAGACAGTTTAAGTATGTACTGGGCATCAGATTCTGACACTAAGTATGGATCTCCTTAAAAATTACACCCCATTTAATATGAGAATTTTGTTCTTCATTCTGTGAATACATGCAAACTACACACAATAAATCCTCTAAACTAATCCTCTAACCTAATTTAAGATTGTGTGCTACATATTCTATCAGATGGTCCTTTTAATTAATTAAGAAAAAGAGAAAATCCTGTGCTCTTCTTTAAAGGTATTGAGGCTTGTGAGGCAGCTGAACTACATAATTGTGCTGCATGGGGTTGGGGATGTGGACCAGTTACGTGCTTTAGAGCTCTTATTGCACATATATACAGCAACAACTACTCTTCCTGCTTTGCATCTTTGTGGAGATCCAGTGCCAAATTCATTTCAGACTAGGGTCTTGGAAGAGAGACACTTCTAAGGAAGTTTATCCCTTCCCCTTCCAAGGGAAGAGAAGAAAGTGCTGCTTTAGAAGAGGATACCTGATTTTTTCCTAACAGATTCAGTAATAGATCAGGAGTAATTTAAAATCTTAGCCTTCAAAAGGAAGGTACTAATTAGAAACGTTTCCAATTCCAATTCTTCTGTAATAGCAATTTATAATATTAAAAAAGAACCCTAAAAGAAAGGGTGTGGATAATAGCTGCTTCTGAAATTGATGTTGCTTGACTAGAGGGAATAAGTCACATTGATGCAGCTGGCTTGCAGCACATTAAAACTTCCATTTAGCCTTTCTGCAGCTGAGATATATGATCTCATAGCAATTAATCCACTGAAGATGCTCAGACTGAGTTGGTCTTGGAACCAGACCTTCATTACAAATGTTCAGTGTTTATTAATGACTGATTATTATTTTTATACATGCATGCAGAACAGCCTGCTCTAATAGAATAAAGGGTCAGCCCATATTGGATTCATTTCTGTTTGTGCACTTTTTATTTTTCTGTAGTAAGAAAGCAACACCAAAAAAACCTTTGTCATATATGAGATGGACTAATAAATGTCAGTATTCCCTGTTGCAGGACGTGATGAAAGAAATGGTACATACATACTTTCTAAAGAATGCAAAATATGCAATTAAGTTGGCAATATTAACAGTTTCTTTAGTCATGAATTTGATAGGTAATTGGGAATTTAAAATAAGTGGGACTCAGAGAACCACAGAAAAAGAATTCTGGTGGATCTGCAAAAGCAAGTGCTTCAGAATACTCATATCTATTCCTAACATAACACTTTAGTGACTGGAATGAAAGGAGGAAAAGCATTATTTTGGTCTGATAAAGAGAGTGATTCTGCTTATGTATCCAAGGTATTCCAACAATTATTTATTATGTCATTTAGACAGGAAAAACCCACATCAATCATTTATAAGTCCTACTTACCTATTTAAACTAATTTCAAGTACATCACTCCAAGATACGGTAAAGAAAAGTAGATAACATATGCTAAATGAACATCATTAACATAGCAAAATGAAACATTCAAAAGTTAGCAAATGTCTGAATTAATATTCCACATGTAGCCCCAACTTAAATATTGTCTGTGTGCATCGTCAGTCTTTAATTATATGGTGACACAATTTTGTTCTCTCTAGTGTTCTCTCAATTTAAGGATCATATACGGAAAATTTTCCTGTTATTTCCCAGTTATGCTCTTAACAGGGTTGAGTTTTATACATATTCAGTTTTATATATACTCAAGTTTGCAAACTCCATATCCTTAAAAAATCTTAAGTATATCTCAGTCATATTTAACATAAAATTATGTGCTTCATCTAATTTATTAGAGAGTACCTGTTCTCCTTCAGAATAGCAAAACTTTCCTGTTAAATCATGATTGCAATAAAGTGAGATCTATTAAGTGATTAAACTGTCTGCTTTTTAAAATCCCTCTTGGTATGTACGGTATTTCCCACTTCCTGGCTTAGTAAAAAGAACAAACAAAATCAGCCAACCAGCCCCCCTCCCCTTTTTCTCTCCTTGCCCACGTTTCACACACTGACATGCTTCACAAGCATGAAGGTACGTCTCCATCCTCGATTAATCCCAGTTTTCCTAGGCCTTTTAAAAGTTTTTTGTTATTCTCCACCTTCAGCATACAGTTGGAGAATATCCCTTTTGCACATGTACCAAACGCTGCCCAGACAGGCAAGCAACAGTTGTCAGCAGCACAATACTTGGTAGCAGCAAAACAGAAGGTAGAGCACACTGAGATATGGAGTCAGGAATTATAATGGCATGCAAAGATGTTGGTCAAGCTTCAAAAGAAGTTGGCAAAAAAGTTGCATTCGGCCAAATTTCAGTCTTATATTTTCTCTGGCTCGTATGTATTGTTTCGCACTACTGCCATTACTAGATATGAAGCACATCAGTTTATGTGCAAAAATCTCTGTGATATTTGTAAGACACTTTACAGAGTGTTTCTTGATTTCAAAATGGTCACACTCACTGGCAAATAAATCACCACTGCCAGTATACAAGGATTCTGGGCTCAGGAGTTTTGGTGTTGTTTTATTTTTGTTTAGGAGCAAAGGGTAGATTATAAAATTTAAATATTCCTGTGGCTTCAATAGCCATTTAAAATTTGTTACAACAGAGAGGAGGTTCAAACCTCAAAGCCTGAGCTCCCTTTAAACTCTCTAAATAGTCCTGAAGCTCTTTCCTGCACCATCTACAATCCTGACTGATGCTAAATTCCTGCATTGCAAAAGGGCAGCATCACAAATGCCCTGTGCAGAGTTAGTATCAAACCCCTGCCTTGGCCTCCTGCACTCGGCACTGGCGAGGCCGCACGAATACTCTGTTCACTTTTGGGGCCCTCACTACAAGAAGGACATGGAGGTGCTGGAGTGTGTCCAGAGAAGGGCAACGAAGTTGGTGAAGGGTCTGGAGCACAAGTCTTACAAGGAGCAGCTGAGGGAGCTGGGGTTGTTTGGAGAAAAGGAGGCTGAGTATCGCTCCCTACAACTACCTGAAAGGAGGCTGTAGCGAGGTGGGGGTCGGTCTCTTCTCCCCAGTAACAAGCAATAGGACAAGAGGAAATGGCCTCAAGCTGCGCCAGCGGAAGTTTAGGTTGGATATTAGGAAAAACTTCTTCACCGAAAGGGTGGTCAGGCATTGGAACAGGCTGCCCAGGGAAGTGGTTGAGTCCCCATCCCTGGAGGTTAAAAGACGGGTAGCTGTGGTGCTTGAGGACATGGTTTAGTGATGGACTTAGTGCTAGGTTAACAGTTGGACCTGATGATCTTAAGGGTCTTCTCCAACCTAAGCAATGCTATGGTTCTATGACAGACTGCCCCTTTGCCTATACATTCAAGGATCACACTGAGCCTTTTTGCCTTAGCACCATGCCATGCTCCCATGTGGTCAAGAGTGCCCAGTAAACTCAGAGGAACCCACCTCCAGTTTATTGTCGGGTAAGTACAGCCTTCATTATGTGGTCTTACATTTAACTTGCACTATGTGCATTACGACACCTTTTTTTTGACACGGATCCAATTTATTGGCTGAACTAGACCAATCTGTATGAGTGGTCATTTCATCACCTCCTGTGCCATGTGCAAACGAAATGCGAGTGACTGTGTATATTTACTCTGTTGGTGAAACACGCCAGTCTGAGTGCCAATCCCAGAGGAACACCATGAGAAATATTTCATGCTCAGTGATTATTCCCCAGCGCATACTGTTTAAAATCTGTCAGATAATGCCTTTTTAAATCTGTTAAATGCACATTAAATAATTACAATCATCAAACTGCAATATATAAAGATTCTTACAAGTTCATAAATTTATCATTGTATTTACCAAGATAAGAAATGATGCTTCTTTGGGAAAACAGCTCTAAAAATTACACTTTGCAAAATACTCATCTCTGCTCATATTCAGATAAAGATACTGAATATGCACCTAATTTATCAACCAAACTTGTAATCTTTGGGGGAAAAAAAAAAACCAAACAGATTCTGGTTTGTCTAAGAAGTTGCTTTAAGTCACGATATGAATTGATGCTATTATAGTAGCAGATTTTAGGCAGTTGAGTAAATGCAAAATTCTTTCCTTTAAAAAAGGATGAGCTGAGGACTATTTAGCAGAGCTTGTCCTGCAGGCTGATGGGGAACCCAATGCAGAAGAGAGGAAACAGTAAAGCTCCAGAGCTCCAGTAACACCATCTACACGGGCATCTGTGAACCAGGTGTTTGGAGAGCATGATTAAATTGCTCAAAAAATAATTAGAGAAATTGAAAAACAGTGTTTCTATCTGCCTAAAGCTGATGATAATATACTTTTTCTTAAAAAAAAAATTAGACTATTTTGTTGTTTTTTAACACCATTGGGAATTACTGTTCCCACCCACATTCAAAGACACTGCTGGCTGGAGAGGGAAGGAAAGGAAGAAGGAAGAAAAAATAGTGCAAAAATACTGCGCTCAAGTCCAGTTAAGAAATTGAGATCCAGCTTCAGGGTTCTTTCAATGCAAGTTTCATTAATCTTTCAGAAGAGCTATCTTATTGATTCTGGAAAATTGTCATTAATCTTGAATGTAGGAGAAGTGAAAATACAACAGTGAAAGAGTGAACAGTCAGCTTATACAAATTGTTAAGAGTGCTGACACAGGGAAGTTTACCTATTGTGGCTTGTCACTTGCACACAGCTGAAGTCTAATTAATCTAATTCTTGTCTTACCTAAATGAGCTTGTATACATTTGCTAAATGTCATAGTTTTTCAGGAAAGTCATGTAAAGATGGTCCCATTCTTGTTTAACTCCCAGTGCACCTAAATTACATATTGCTGTTTTATTTAAGAGTGGATGTTTTGCTAAGATATGTTAACTATGTATATACCAGCTCATTTGTAATCAATGGTGCTTTTGAAAATTCAGGGAAGGCAAAGGCAAGTAAAAAAAAATTAAACTAATTTAGAGACATCTATATTAAAAAAATCCTAAAACTGTAGTGTCAATAATTCAGCTTGTTGGTTTGTTATTTGCCTTACTTACCCATTTAGTCTTAAAATTTGACATTTTCTTCTTCTCACTAATGCTCCAACTCTGATTTTCTTTAATGACATTATGCTATCTACCCCAATATATATGTGCATGCCTGCTGAAATCTTACTCCGAGAAAAAATACAATCTGGCAGCTTGAGGTGGTCAACCAGTCACCACTTTCAGCTGTTCAAAGCACACCCTCTCTGCGCGGGGGACGTGCTATCTGTAATGGCTCTTGAACTACTGAAGGTTGAACTTCATATGGATACCATGTGGACTGATGATAACGTATCTATATCTTCTCTATCAACCCCTTCCGATTTCAGGAGTGTTCATAGAACATGAAGAATTACTTGTTCCCTGATGGTCCTTTGCAAACTCCACAGAAAAAAGCAGGGAGGGAAATTATAAGATTAAATGATAGGCACAGTTATTAAAGGCTCTAGCATACCTATATTTATAGGGACTTCACCATCATTATTAAATTAAGGTTCAGGTTGGGGCTTTTTTGCTTTTGTTTTGGTTTTTCAACAAATCCAGAAAAATCCTTTCAAATGCATGTTTTGCCACAGCAGCACCAGGTTTAAGACACAAAGCTTTGATATGGTATTATCTCATTTGCCTACAGTGAGTGCTAGCCATCAGTAAAATGACAATCTGCTGGGCTGCTGGAGGGGGCTGTTTCGGGCTGCCCAAGGGGAAAGAAGGAAAACTCCTGCTTTGCATGACAGACTACCAATAGGCAAGCAGGCTGCCATTGCAAATGTTTCCCTTTCAGAAATCTAAGGAAAATTTTTGGTTTTCTTACCCTGTGCAGTATCCTGAAGTAAAGGCCTGTAAATAACAGATGAATAACACATTGAGTTGCTAGCAAGTGCCAGATCCAAGAAAAAATATTCAGGTCCCCTCTAGGCTTCTCTTGTACAGCCAGTCCTGGATCCTCTTCTGCTGCGAGCTGCAGCTGCAAGAGGATCAGTACTCTAATTAATTAGGTCCCCTCTCCCCAATTTGAATAGCCTCCTATCTACCACATCATCCTCTTAGGAAATATGCAGCATGGGTTTGAGTCCACTCAGTCTAAGCAGAAGGCAAAACTGAGGTCTCTCTTCCATTTTGGGCAAGTGCCATGCCCATTGCCCTGAAGTCAAGGTGCTGCACACAGGGTCAGCTTCATGTTGTCTGAGCTGTGGCTGTCACCATCACAGCTGAGTGTCTGTACCTGCCCTCCGGCAACCTTGCTGAAGCTGACCTCTGTGTGAGGCAGGTAGAGGTCAACTTTTGCAGTGCTCAGGGCCTTATCAAATATCTCTCTCAGGTGCTGCCTCCTGCCTCTGTTAGAGAGTCAGACGCTTTTCTGATGTGGGAAGATGACCTCAAAAAACTTTTACAGTTTATGAGAAACTGAAGGTATTTTATCAGTCTATACAGAAACATGGTCTTCATTTTAGAAGAGTTAGTATGTAAGATTGCCTTTCCCATCGGTGTTTCCTTTGATAAGTGGAAAGCATGGAAGCTTTGATGTCACCTGCTCATCTGCCTGACCCTGTCTTAATGTTCAGCTGTGGGGTTGGGTGGTAGGATGCTTTTAGATCTGCTCTGAACCTAAACGTTGCAAGTTTTTAAGCCTTCTCCTTCTTCCATCAGTCAAAAGACACTTGTTTTTGAAGACCTGGTATGCTTTCTGCAAAAGCCTTGCAATACCACTTGCTATGCATCTACCTGCTAAATCCAAGTTATTCACATTTTTATGTTAAGTACCAACCAGGAAACAGGCTGCCCCTGGCAGCTGTGCAAAGAGCAGTCATAGAATTACAAAATGGTTTGCATTGGAAGGGAACTTTAAAGATCATCTAGGTCCAACCCCCGCCCCCCGCCATTGGCAGGGACACCTTCCACTCGATAAGGTTGCTCAAAGCGCTGTCCAGCCTGGCCTTGAACACGTCCAGGGATGGGGCATCCACAACTTCTCTGGGCAACCTGTGCCAGTGCCTCACCACCCTCATAGTAAAGAATTTCTTCCTCATGTCCTGTCTAAACCTACTCTCTTTTAGTTTAAAACCATTGCCTCTTTTCCTGTCACTACAGGCACTGGTAGAAGTCTCTGTCATTCCTGTAAGCTCACTTTAAGTACTGAAAGGCTGCAATAAGGTCTCCCTGGAGCCCTCTCTTCTCCAGGCTGAACAACCCCAGCTCTCAGCCTTTCCTCACAGCAGAGGCGCTCCATCCCTCTGATCATTTTTGCAGCCTCCTCTGGCCCCGCTCCAACAGGTCCATGTCCTTCCTGTGCTGAGGACCCCAGAGCTGGACGCAGGGCTCCAGGTGGGGTCTCACCAGAGCGGAGCAGAGGGGCAGAATCCCCTCCCTCGCCCTGCTGGCCACGCTGCTTTGGATGCAGCCCAGGATAGGGTTGGCTTTCTGGGCTGCAAGCACGTATTGCTGGGTCATGTTGAGCTTCTCATCAACCAACACCCCAAGTCCTTCCCCTCAGAGCTGCTCTCAATTTGTTCTCTGCCCAGCCTGTATTTGTGCATGGGATTGCCCTGATCCAGGTGCAGGACCTTGCACTTGGCTTTGTTCAACTTCATGAGGTTCGCACGGGCCCACCTCTCAAGCCTGTCAAGGTCCTTCTGGATAGCTTCCCTTCGCTTTAGCAAATCAACTGCACCACTCAGCTTGGTGTCATCTGCAAATGTGCTGAGAGTGTACTCAGTACTGCTATGTCATTATGAAGATACAAAATAGTATTGGTCCCAGGACAGAACCTTGAAGGACATCACATTTCCTCAACTGCATATTGAAAGCAGAAAGAGGGTTTAACATTCAGGATGAGATGGAGAAAATAAAAAAACCTCAAATTTAAGGTCAAGGGTTCCTCCTTCCCTTGCACTGTTGCCATTTTCCGTTTGTAAATTGGTCAGTTAAATTAGCACTCACAAAACCAATGAACTAATGCACCCATTTGAGATGGGGCAGCAGGGCAGATGCTCTATAAAGGTCTTCACAGAAAGGTAATAGTGCATCTCATACCTCCTGTTACAACCCTGATCGTCTCGTCTCGGTTACTGTCAGCCATGCAGAGCATCTGTGGCTCCGGGACAGCACACAACCCTCTGTATCCTCAATAATATGTGAGACCAATTTCCTACCACTGACAGGTAGACGCAAACTCACTGAATGACTCCAGATCCTCTCTTCACCTCTTCCTTCGCTTTATCACAACTTAAATCAAAAGGTAAACAGAAACCTTGGCTTTAAAATTCCTGGCATTTGACAGCTTCTGCATCAAGTGTAAGTGTCAACTACTTAAAAAATTCATTTCTTTTTAAAATGCCACTCTTTTTGTTCTGAAAAGTGTCTGGTCAAAGTGCAGCCTCCACATTACCCTGTAGAGAAGGAGGCCAAACTGCAAAAATCATAGCACTGTATTTAATTATGAACCATAGGACTTAACAAAAGAACAGCAAATTGCACAGAAAACCCATTTTCCATGATGGTGAATTCATTAGAGCAATCCTCCTCCACCCCAAACAACCCATATTTGCTGCAATTGCCTGTTTTAAACATATGCCCCCTCCCTCACAAACTACAGGTTTTCTGGTTTGGTACAGCTTTACTTTTTTTTTTTTCCACCAAAATAAAATGCTCATTATGATTTGATTCCAGTCACACAGAGGCCCAAATCCTTTAACTGGAGCAGAGCAAAACTCTAAGCTCAGATATTTTAGAATGAAGTAACCAACAGCAGGATGCATGTATATTACAGGAACGGTTATACAACTTCCAGAGGGGATTTCCTTCCTTTAAACATGGATTTTCATTTCTGTATTCTTCCTTTCTGCACTGACAACTTCAAAGTATGGTACAACCAGGGAGCGGAGAGTGGACAAAGTCTGGACTTAGATTACCAGTGCTCTAGATGAGAGTCATGACAGGCCCAGGAGAAGCAGCACTGGTGAAAGATGGGAACGCAGCAATGAGAAACCATGGAAAATGTGAAGTGCTGACCTAAAACCAGCAGCTGCAGCTTTGTGAACATATTGCCAAGGAGTTAGGTCTGTAACAAAAAGAAATAAGCCAAAAAGAAATTGTGGGTGAGGAAAGGAAGGAGAAGCCCACTAAAAAAAACAAAGAGAAATAGGGAGAGGAAGCAGGAGAACGTGACATGGCAAACAGCGAGATTTCCCAGCAAGGTTTAATTGCTAGTATCAGCAGTGACCAGGAAATCAAGGAGAGGAGGTACGGTGCAGTCGCCTTCGGTTTGGTCACATAGAAACTGCAGCCGAGGTGGAAAAAAGGAAAGAGTGACCCTTCACATTGGTGCGAGTGGGATCAGCTCCACGGTGTGTCATCAGCAAGTCAAGAAGAGATGGAAAACAGGGTGGTAGCTGGCAAGGAAAGTGTGGATGTGACTGTGGTTTTGAGCTGTGGATCTCTGCAAGGTTGCCAGGGTAAAGACCGTATCTGTATGGTGAAGGGAAAATACACACAGACCAGTTCCAGCCTCATAATCCATTGTAATTCCTCCCCAGCTCCTTTCCAAGATGACACCCAGCCTTCCCAAAAGGGAAGGCTGCAAACTGTAGTGACTGGACTTTCCTCTGAGAGAGATGCTTACTTCTAGAAACATAGTGCAGAAAGACTTTTGTCCTTTAAAATATCCCAGTCTTTAAAAAAAACAAAAAACAAAAAACAAAAACCTGCAAGAATTTAAGTTATATTTGATAATTATCCAATTTACAAGTAAATCTTTTATTTAACAATCCAGGCCCTTACCCATTTCTCCTCCCCCTTCCCCAATACATGTGTTTAGGGGGCCTCAGCCTGAGGAATAGAAATGTAGCTGAAGGAAGGAATTGCTTTAGTCTCCAGGCCCGTTTCTTCAGATCAAGCCATTATCTCATGCCTGTGAGCAACAGCTCATCCCGATACGAGTACAGCTGCTTGTCGAGCTTGTTATATGTCCCAGGGCTAGCAACCCTGTGGGGAACGAAAAGTGGTTTTGCTTCTGTTACCATATTTGTTCAGGAGGCAGCAAAAAAATCTTCCTTTATTTCTTAACTCAAGGATAGATGTGCACTGAGCAGGCTGGTATCTGAGATGTAAACTTTTGCAAGTGAGAGAAATGGTTGCTGCACCATGCACCATGCACCACGAATTAGCAAGGCCCACCCTATAATGTGATAAAAACACCACTGGAAAAGAGATTTCCCAGCACCCAGTTCAGCAAAAAGCCAATCCCTTTTTCAGTCACTGTTAGGTGAGATGGTGGCAGAGGCTCAGAGCAGATTAAAATGGGTTGGTGTCAACTGAGGAGCTTCTGCTGAAAAGCATTCCAGCTGTGTTAAACTACCAATGCTACAAGTTAGTTAAACCACCTTCCTCCTTTCTCGCAGTAATATCTAGGAATGGTGTGATATGGCAAGATATTTGCTTGATATTTTTATTTTCTTTTCAAAGTCCTGGTTCTTGTGGCAATTGCAATAGCATGCACTAAGTGAAGATGGGACACTCCCGAATTGCAGCTCTTGTTCACTTCCATGCACCTGCCCAGTCCTTAACTCCCTACAAATTTGACCATGTTTTTTTCAAAGTCTTTGACCTTTCTTTACTACTTTTGTCTGGGGATCTTTTTTCATCAGTTGTGGATCTAAAAGGCTTTGGGTTTTTTGTGGCATGCCTAAAAGAGATCATGTGCAATCATGCAAAAAGTAAACTTTAGGAATGTGTCTTCATGTGAGGGTAAAGCAGGTCAGGCAATATTGACTTATTAAATCATTCCAGAAAATATTAATCAGCATTCTTTAATCAATATATATATATCAATAATCAACATTTTAGCCTTTACTTTTATCACCTTCTTTAAGTAAAAGCTGATCATGAAAAGTAGGTTTAAGTTTCATTATATTAAAATGGGAAAATATTTATTACAATGTGAATCATGACGGAAGGTTTCAGGCTTCTATATTGTGCAATCTGAACCATAAAAAAGTTTTTGACATGTAAATTTCATTCAGTACTAAGGCTGACGAGGAGAAAAACATAGTTATACTCTTCTTGGCCTCTTTGGTAAAAGAACTCAATTTCAAACTTCCAGAAATTTAAGTTGGACACTCAAGACTCATAGATGGGAAATTTGTCCTGTTTGAAATATGGCTAAATCTGACTTTGCTTGAGCATTAAATTCTTACAGAGAAAAAAGAAATTATCCACAAGTATGATGTCCTGTGCAATGGATAGTCAACATTTATCTCATTTTTTGCACAATAATAGCTTACGGATTTTTTTTTAAATTAAGACCTAAAAATCATTAGTTTATGAGAAACATGCCTTCTCTTGATTGATTACTATGACACGAAAGAAGCAGGAAACGTCTAATGCCTCTTGCAACAAGAAGTATCCAACATCCTGATCTGATGACCTGACCTACACTTGTTCACATCTTCCGTGGCTGGCAGCAGCTGCACTACGTAACCCTTTTTTTCCTTTTCCTGAGAGAGAGGCTGCTTTTAAGGGAAGGGATGTAGTATTCACAACAAAGGCCAAGTCAAGGCAATTGAAGCAGCTTGCCATATTTGCAATGCGGAGAAATATGGAGAGCTAAAGGGGGTTTAGGACGGCTACGTTAGTCTTCTGGTGTGAAGGATCTTTTCTTTCTCTAGCAAGTGCAGAGGGAGAGCACCGCCTCGAGGCAAGCCCTTGTGAATGTCTCTCTCTGGGTCTAAATGCACTTCGTCAGGCTGCTCCTCATCGTCCTTCCTTCTTCTTCGCCCTTAACTGATTCACCAATTGCATGACCCTTTCAACCAGTTGCATTTCACCCACTTCTGTAAGTGAGAGAGTAGAGAACAGTATGCTTTGTTCAAGCTTTCACATTTTTCTAGGTTTATGTCTAAGGATTGCACTTTATCTGGGAGCAGTTGAATTTCCCCTTTGAGAGTCTGAGGATACATTCCTTTTATGCTATACCTTAATTAGGCAGAAAGCAATGGAAATCCGGTGTTCCACACTGAAAAATAGCTATAGTGGCACCTGGGTTTGATGGAAAAAGTTTTGTGGTTTTTTTTCACCTTTGCAAGATGTCAGAAAAAAATTCTGGAGGAGGAGATATTTATTGAAGACTTGCAACAGCAGTTTTGGGGGGGTGGGGGGTGGGGAGATGAGCGGTCTTTAATAGAAGCAGCTGCAGAGCAATCTGGAAATTAGCCCAGTTGGGAGGAAAAAGTTTGCCTGCAAAAGAGAAGCAGGCTCAGAAATGGAAAGAAGTTTGTGTCTGGCTGTCAGCAAGACTCCTGCAGCCGAGCAAGGAAAGGAGGCACGGGTAGAAGCTGCCCTTCTTCCACGAGGTAGGGATCCCTGGCTGCTGGGCAGAGAGCTGCAAAGGTTTTATTATGTTTTGTGTGGCAGGTATGTGATCTAGCACTGGTAAGAGAAATTTTTCCCTTTCTCTCCTTTGCTTTGTGCTCTTGGGCTTTCCCAGAATGAAACACTTCAGCAACAGGTAGCACATTTGCTGGCAGGTCCAGCAGCTCTTGTTGGGGAAAAATGCCTATGCTCCTAGGGCCCACATTACCAGATATACTGTATGCAGCCTGCTTAATTACTTTCTGATTATTCCACTGCTGTTTTAATTGCAATAGAAAAACTTGGGTTTTATTCCACTTGGATTTAAAATGCTAAATTACAGTACAGTAGCTCTTCAAGTTAAAGCTCATTGCTATTATGAAAAACACTTAGTTGTTCCTTACTACAAAGAGGAAAAACTGTAAAATTAGGGTAAGTAGGCTCTGTATTATGAGTTATCAGCAGAAATGTAACTGGAACCTCTCAGACAATTAGCCTCGATGGAGCTGGAGTGCTTTGACACCTGCTTTAAGTGTGGACCCCAGTTAAGTTACTCATTTTCACTGGACCCAAGTAAAGTTGTTTTAAATTTTATTTTCTGAGAGCAGAAAGAGTTTCATTATCATGAGATGCATTACTCTTTTGTGATTGCTTATGAATGGACAAGTTTCTTAGGAATAATACCTGGCAAATCTAACGGGTTAAAAATTTACTTCAGAACCAATCTGGAAATTGAAGATATGTTGAAATATTTACGGCATAAGGCAGGACTGATTTTCTACAGAGGTCTCCCACACAAAGCAGAGTAGATAAACTGCAACTACTGAAAATGGGTTCACTGACAAATTATTTTAAAATGTGACTTTACAATGTCCTGTTGTGGCAGGAGAATCATATTTAATCAACATACATTCTTAGCCTTGCCTCTGTGTGTTATGTTTTCAGTGAGATCAATTTTGAGTGATTGAGGCACTCAAAGTAGTCCAGCAATTTTCAACAGTTGTTTTTCTCCTCCTGCCCCCTCCACTTAGATGTTTTGGGGCTTAAAATACTGAAATCCTGCATACAGAAATATGATGTTTTCTCTCACTTGCCCCTCACACCACTCATGGGAAAACAATACTGTAGGACTTCAAAGAAAGAGGCTTCCTGATATCTAGTAGAGAGATGCTTAAAACTGTTTAATGCAGTAAATGTCTATAACTAACTCAGACATTACCACCAAAGTAGACATTTGAAACTGAGTACAGAAAAAAAACACAACAGGAAATTGCACGCAGACTGATGGGCAACATTAAGAAGGTACAAGGCTTGCAGTGTATCAAAGAACTCTGCAAAACTGACAACTGGCAACAAACATTCACACATTGTCAAGTCGGAAGTTTGGCTTTTTTTAAACAAAATAGGCTCATCAGTGATTCTGACTTCATCAATAGTATGTTGCTCTTCAGGCAGCATACAGTGAAAAGGTGGTTACACAAGCTTCGCAAATAAATTCTTTTGAAGTCATGATGTAACAAGAGCATATTTAGGTCCAAGACTTTCTGCAGAACAGTCATTTGACTGGCATTCTTTCAAACATACAAACAGAAAGATCAAAATAACCATTACATCAGAAACCGTCTATCCATGTATCTGTAAAATAAACAAATCCAGGATGATCTTTCATGAGCAATGCAGCTAACACATAATTCTTTAGACAAATATATATACATTTGCCTGCAAAGTATTTCTAAATAGTCTTTTCAAAAAGTATTGTTAGAGTAGTGCAATATAACTTTATCAGCAGTTGCAACCAATGAGAGGTAACCCAGAGAGGACCACAGGAACAGCTCCTCTCGAAGATGCAGTCCTGCCATTCTCCCCTGGGCAAAAATCCCCTTTAATGTCACCGGGAGCTACAACTAAGAGCTGTGCACAGGTAGTCCCTTAGGAATGAAGTCTCTGCTCACTATGTGGGGAGCTGAGCGTGGAAGTCTACATGCAGCTATCAGAATATATCCCCAAGTACTCGTTATGCAGTGGCCACTAAGACATTTGAAATGTAAACGTTTCTTGTCTATGTTCCATGTAATTTATAAAACAATGCGGTTTCCATGCAGTAGGGCACACTCGTATCAGAACTGACTACTTTATTAGCTAAGGAAATAAAACCGGTATATCAGTTTTACCACAACTGCATTTTTTCCTCTACACTATATTTCACATTGGTAACAGGTAATGTGTTATATCATAAAGCATATTAATATGATCTTGTGATTTGAAAGCAAAAACATTTTCTGCAAGATTTCCATATTAAAATAGTTATGTGCACAAAAGGTGTTCATAGCATGACACCCAAAGCAATATGGATTTAGTTTGATAGTATTTCCATTACAGCAGAACTATGAACTTCATTCACTAAACTATGAAGTACAAATGAAGATTACTGGTACATATAGAAAAATCAGATAGGCAATCAGTTACAAACCTGGCAGTATTTTGAGAGAGACAGAGATTTTTAGGTCTTGTAATGGAATGATAAAAACGGCAGGAACTTCTTTTGGGAGCTCCAAAAAGAGACTTCCACTTGGTGCTTCTCATTATCTTATAAGCAGCCCTACTGCACAGGAAAACGTTGCACCAGGAGTTAACATCAGGGTCTTGAGTTCAAAAAAATCTGCTAAAACTTAAGTGCAGTAGGCTCCACTACATTGTATTTCTCTTGAAATGTACAAAACATAGAAAATCCTAATGGTGACTTACTGGATAAAAATATTAATGCTCGCAAATAAAATCTGACTGAATTTCTGAGTCAGATTTCAATTTAAACCTTTTGTAGATTTAGTCAGCATGATTTGAGTACTTCAGGTATCTTTGTCCATCAAGTAGCAGTGCATATTTACCATTTTAGATTGATTCCTTTAATGTGTTATGCTGTTTCTAACAAGGCTTTGAAATGGCAAAAACCCTACTTGAAACCTTCGTCAAATATGTCTTTACAGTGTGAAGTAGATAGTCAATGAGAAATGCTTTTTTACAATATTTACAAAATCTCCCCATTAGATAAAAAGGCAAAATAAATAAAAAGCTTAGAGAAAGGAAATGCTGCTTAGGATGTAGGCTTTTTCTTTTATCTTTCCCCAGCAGATGCTAGTCTCCTCAACACGTGAAGTTGGCTAGCCAGGATTGTTTTTCTTCCTCTTGCTCGGGCTGTGACTGGGATCTTGTTTCAGTTCATGGTATTGCACCTGTTTAAACACAACATTCAGAAAGAAACCGGTCAGGTGGCGCTTGCTAGAAAAAGAAAGATTTCTATTTTTTTCCCGGGGCAAAAAAAGAAAGAAAAAGAAAACTATCCCCCTACAAACTACATGGAATCTGCAGCTGTGATTCAACAACAACAGAATGACAGATCTAAAGTAAGAAGGAGAAACAGCATTAGGAGAATCCTGCCAGGAAGTAAAAGAGTGTGCTGACATAAGCTTTAAGAAGGCTACTTTTTTCTTTTTCTCCATGAACTCTAACAGAAAATAAACAGTATCCTCTTTAATGAATTGGATGAATATTCTTTGCAATAACGCTTAAAAACTTGCTTATTTTCAAAGGCCTACTACTGAGGGGATCAGATTCAGAGTCGGTATGTGCACCCGTACCTCCTATCCTGAACTGAAACTGTTACCTAGAAATATGGAAAGTATATAATCTTTGTGATACTGGAAGTGATTTATGTGCCTGACATTATCTTAATGCTTGCACCTTCTCAAGAGATTGTGTACTGCATTACAAAAGCTTGTAATTCATAACCAGGTTATTTTTAAAGGAGTTTATGAGCACAGTTGAACTGTGGCCACAGCAAAAACTTTCACCCCAGGGAAGGAAAGGCTGAAGTGCTCTGAGTGCTGTCATGAGACACTGGGCAAAGCCGCCTGCTGCTGACTCTGTTTTGGTGCAGCTCCCTGCATCATTCGACCTTCCTGTTCCCTCTCTGCATGTCCTGACGGCCTCAGCTCCAGTGTTTCCTATGCAGTGCCTTATCCCGTCGGATTCACATGGTGCTGGATGCTGCTTAACACAAACTCCAGCACCCACTACCATTTCCCAAATACTTGTATTTTACTGATTGCTCCTAAGCATCCTCAAAGGCGCAAGCAAGGTATTAGCTACTTCCTCACTGCGAACAGTCTAGCAGGCTCCTTAAGATTCATGGACTATCACCAGCTTTAGTTTGCAATTTCTTTGTGCCAAAGAATATAAAGTTGAATCAAAATAACTGCTTTAAAATTTGTTTAAAAAACCCAGAAAATCATGATGCCACATATCAAATTAACTACCACATAGACACTTTAAAAAATATACACACCACTTGCACATCTGAAGGGACTCTGGATAGAAAGTCAAGTAGCTCATTGTTATCAATTGCATACGGACTTCGAAGCTTCTTTGTAAATTTATTGATGCCTGCAAAAGTGAAAGTTCAAATGTTACTATCATAATTTAAAAAAAAATACATTTTTGGCAAAGTTCTAAAAAAGATTTTAGGATCCATTTCAAAGTCTAACATTAGCACTGAATGAATGAACGAACTGTAAACTCAGGCTCTGTAAGTCACAATCTGCTGCTGTGGTTCCCTCTGCTTCAAAATGCAAAAGTTCTAGGGACGTTTTCAAATTCCTCCAATACTTTTCTTTTGAAACTAATCGAAACTGTGGTAACTGTGGTTATTATGTGGAGGTTGCAAAAAAGAGAGGAATAAAGTGTACTCCATTTCTGTGGCAGAGAAGATGAGCAGAAATGGGCTTAACTGCAGGACAGAAGATTCCAGTTAGACACAAGGAAAATCTTTCCAATGCTAAGGATGCTGAAGCATATGGGAAGTAGTGAAGTCTGCATCACATGAAGACTTTAGGATGAGTTTACACAAACCTCTGTCCAGGAATTACAGATACAGATGATCTGATGGCAGTGCAGAGAAAGGATGCAATGTCTGCCTTAGATATCACGATCTTAAAATGCCTACTAACAATTAGTGTTCAGAAGCACCAGGAAAATCCTCCCCAAACTAAGCAGAAAGCAGGCTTTTAAATTAGACTTGTTTTCTTAGCATTACATACCGGGTCAGATTCATACACTTTTCAAGGAGAACCTTGTGCGTGTGCTCTGGGAACACGTGTCTAAAACATGGGCAGGAATGGTACAAACCGCACAGACTCTCACGTGAGTGGGAGAAAGCCAGGAGAGCATTAGAAATGTGCTGTTCTGTGTAATTTATCAAGGCTGTATCAGAGATAAGATAATACAATTTATCTTCCACAAAGTCTTTGGTGCCCAGGCCTTTCAGAAAGCTTTAGCAAGGACATAAAGCTTTGGGACGGAGTGCGCAAGCTGCAGTCTTGATAACATCCACAGCCTCCCGCTGGATGAATTCTCCGTTCTGTGGTGTAGGGAGGAGGTGCTGCCATTCCTTTATCTGGTGATTGAACAGTGCGTGTTGAGAGAGTATCTGAGATTCAAACACTTTTGTTTAAGAAGATCCTTCGCATCAGCAAGTGACTGGAAAATTCAAGTTCCACCCCACTGTTCATTGCACGTGGCCACTGAACTACCCGTGGGTGGAATTCAGGAGTTGATATGGTCTCACCTTGTCACATCTGACAAAGGAAAGTACCAGTCACCCTGTGAAAGTAAATGCATGAATAAATCATGGTCAAGGCTCAAGAAAAGAAAAGAGCTGAACAGATGAGATGGCACAGTACAGGAGAAGTAAAATACAAAGGGATTAGCTCTTTTCCAAAAGCTTGAAAATTTTCTGATTAAAATAATTTTCTTTGTACTCTTTCCCACATAAACAGCTGCAGCTGTTACCAGGAGTCTGCACTCTAGCAAATGGGATTAGAGTGCAGAGGTGGTTCCTGCTCCACCATGGCTAACACACCACATGTTCAAGGACCAGTAGTCTCCATGGGGAGAAACACGGCCAGGAGGGAAACAACCGAGAATTTCTTGCCAGGGCAGGCTGAAAGAGGCAGTCCCTATGGATGCACAGAAGAAAGACAGCTATACAAAAGACCAGCCATAACATGGAGGAAATTTCATTTAAAAACCCCTGCCTTCCCAAAGAATGGAACAGGCAGATGCTGCTATAGACCAGCTCAAACTTTCCTACAGATGGAAGTCAGACACCAGAGGTCATTTGCTTTCAAGTGCAGGATGCACGAATGGGATCAAGAAATGTACATGCATGGGGGAGGCTAGAAACACACAATAATGGAGAAAACAGGCTTGTGTTTGGAATACTAAATTTTTTGAAGGGACAGCTGCTCAAAGCTACATGCAGCGTGACATGGCTCTGTGTGAACGCATTTCACCCCGAGGAGGTCTGGACTGCTGGAGCTGCAGCTATGCAGTACTTGTGTGGTCTCCCAGCACGACATAAGAGAAATAGGTCCCTAAAGAAGGGATCCCCAAAAACCCACTGAACAAGAAGCCACCTACACTGAAATGCAGGAGAAAAATGGGGAGCTGAAACCTCTAGTGAACAAAGGTGCTTGAAGTTGTATCTAGATAGACTAGATAACTTGGGGGCAGGGAGGGAAGAGATGAAGGGAAGGAGAGCAAGGTGCATTTACATTCATTTGTGCTTATGTTATCCATTCATGGCTGGGGAGGTGTGGGCTCCAGTCTGGGAGTCGAGGCCCTGCCTTACCTGAAACAGAGACATTTCTAGGGGAACGTGACCTCTCCTGGGGTATTGCAGGGGTATGTGTCAGGAGCTTTTCAAACAAACAACAGTGCTGACTATAGTTTTGTGGGTCTTGGAGGGGTATTATAATCTCAGGTTCTTGCATGAAATCAAGGGGATGCATGAAAGCAAGCATACAAGATGCCAGATCTGTCTGAAAAATGACAGGAAAAGGACATAGACCAAGTACTTCAAACTTCAGTATCAAGAGGCCTACCATCTTGTGTGCACTAGGAAGAATGAAATTTTGGGATCAAACTAAGAGTTTGGGTTGCACTCAAGTGACATAGAGTATGTGGGGAATAAGTGAAATTCTGAGACAGGAAAAGACGCTTGCTTCTTTTAGTTCCATAAAAAAAATTTTTGTTCAAATCCTCCATATTGTTTCTTCTCCGTTTTGTATATTCTGCTGCATTTATTTGTGAAGACTCTGTAAGAATATTACTAATACTGAGTGATATATAACAAATATATTCTTTGGAGTCAGTTCAATGATTTCAGGTTGTCTCTTGATTTCAGAAGTTTTTACAAAGGCATGATTGATTGTTATTCTTTTCTTCAGAAAGAAAATCTAGCTACATATTTAATTGAGACAGTGCTCTTCACAAGTCTGCACTACTGAATAAGGGTACAGCTCCTGGTGGTGTAAGATGTATAAAAATGTACAAATGAAAACTTGGAGCGTTATTTACAACAGATGTGGTAATGGTAGCTGTTTAAAATCAGTATAAAGAATAAATATAAGGACAAGTAGTGAGAGCTTGGATCAATCACGATTCCACCCCGCTACCTGCCCCCCGCCCCAGTTTCTGTTCATTATCAACCAGCCAAATACCACATATACCTTTCTGTCGGACTAAAGGTGACCCTTTAAACAAGTTTCTTTTTGCTATGTTTACATACACTTTCACAAGATAAAGTACTGCAGTAAAAAAGGCATATTGTCCTAAATGCACTATATAGATTGAAATGCCTCTGTTTGTGTATAAGTGGTGAAAATAAATCAGAGTAATATCTAGACAAAGCTACACTTTGATATATGAAGAATCCTCATGGCTACATGTTTATAGTATGATGAAGTCTAGAATGCCAGCCAAGAAAAATGCATTTTGCAGGTGGGCCTAAATCTTTACGCAGTTGTGATTTTTAACTAAGCTGTCTGTTTCCATCATGGGGCAGCTTCATGATCATAAATACAGAAAAGTACTGACAACGTAAGTCATCCCTTAAAAAACAGTTTTTTCTAAGTGGCACAGACAGTTATAAAAGGCTTTACTTACCCCAGACAAGGACAATGTATCTCAGTGGAATGAAATACAGGATGATGGTGAACACAGAGAGGGCAAAAATCGCCAGCCAGCTCAGGAATGGGACAGTCCAGTTGAATGTACTAAAAGAAAAATTAACAGAAGTCGGAACTCTGGTCACCTGACAGAGCCAACAAAAGAAAAACTAAGGGGCAGGACAGGGTGAGAAGTGCCAGTTTCCATTAGTGAGAACAAACTGAAACTACAAATGAATGCATGGTGCTGGACATCAGCATGAGCTTGGGCTTGGACTCACTCCCAGTGGAAATGAAAGGAGGTGCTGGCTTCACCCACTTGCATGCTGAATGGCACCTCTCCCTGGCCCAGCTGTGCCCACTTTCCAGAGGAAGCATTGCTCCACTTTTCAGAAATGTCAGTGCCCACCCTCAATTTCAGCATCAGGCAAAATACACACATTTCCTTTCTCCCCAGATGTACTCGCATAAGCAACTCAGATTCCCTTCTTCAATACCAGTGCAGAGGTAGGATATAAGAGTTAGAAGAGCACTGCTAAGGCTTTCTGTTTTTTTCTCCTCCCTGCTCTACCATAAGGACAGAGCAAGCAGTTAAAGGCTGAGCAGGGGTCTTCCCCTCTGCTTGACGTGCACTTGCACTCCCCAGCCAGGAACCCTTCTGTCTTGGGGGGTACATTCAGGAAAAGGCAAGTGTGTGGATATGCAAAGCTGGAAACTCACCCATGCACCTAAGAAGGAGAGGGTGAGGGAAAAGGAGGGGACAGAACAGTCAGTCCTGAAGAGAGGGATAATGCAACAGCAGTGGATGAAAGAAGGAAATAAAACCACCCTGGGTGGCAAAAAAAAAAAAAAAAGAAAGGGGGAGAAAAAGGATGGAAGGAGAAAAAAAAGGAGGCAATGGCATAAGATAAAAGTACATTGCAGGAAAATCAAAGAAAAACTTTATCATTCCAGATAAAATCCGATCAAATAAAGATTATTTCTTTATGGATAAAGGAAGAGAACTTCTGGGATCCCATCAGAGTTTCAGGACATCAGCTTTCCAAAAAAGCCCTGGATCAAGACATCCTTAATAAGGGTCCTAAACTCCACACTGTGATAAAAAACTGCTGATCACCTCATTTTGCAGAGGTTGAGGTGTGGGCAGAGAGGAAGTGAAAGCTAACAAGTCTTGAAACAGCCATGCTATGGCTCTCTAACCTCTGTGTGCAGGGAAGAGAGAAAGGCCAGATGGCCAATTTATATATATGTCCCATGGGAATGCTGGTTAAAGGGAGCTTGGCTTAATGGGATTCTTCCATGAAGGCATCACCATGTCAAAGGTGTTCCATGACATTTATCCAGAAGGAGAATGTGGCTTTGGCTCTTACTAGTCTGATGATACTCTTTAAAGTATTTCCACTAGCTACATGCCCAATCAGTGTGATTACATTATTTTGGCTTCTCTGGCTGAATAATTGCAATTATCTGAATTGCTAGCCATATTTTTCATAATGAGCTCTGGCTTCCTGTGTTTATTTGTCTTCTTTTCTCCCTGGCAATTTTGACATGTCTCCAGAGTGAACATTATGTTAGTGTCACTTGGTGTAGGATCACTCCCTTTCTCCTCAGGGGACACCTGCTCTTTTCCCCTCTTCTGCATGCATTTGGGATGAACAGAAGGTTGAGGGTCTGCTCATGTTCCTGTGACTCGGCTTTGTGCAATGGATCACAGACACGCCATGTGTGGGAACACTGGCTCCTCACTTAGCAAACCTCCTTATGTGCTGTGTTAGCACAGCATTCAGTACAGGTTTCCCATTTTAGTTTTAGGAACAAATTACAAAGATTTATAGGAAGATTTGGTCTCACTCAGTTTAGAAAATTCTGTTGCTCTCATCTGGTATATAATAGAACAAACCCTACTTCCAAAATGCACAATTAGAAAAACTTAATCATCAAGACAACTTCCATGAACAGCCTTTTGACAAAAGACTTCTTTCAGAGAGAGACTCATTCTGCTGGTCTGGAAAACTTGTGCAATACAATGTGCTTGAGCCTGCCTCTGCTGCTGTGAACATAGCCTGCCTGGAAGTGTCCCCATGGGAATGTTTCCCAGGCTCTCCCATGAGGGACTTTGCTCTTAAACGCATAAACGGCAACCTCTTCTTCATCCTGATTCTGATATGCTTGCCATTGTGGATAGATTTAAAAAAAAAAAAGGCAGAACAGCATGATAGATGATCCTCCTGTTTTCTGAAGGTTGACCTCCCGACCCAATGCATCAGTTTCCTAAAATTCACTTCCAAAAGTTGGTACTTATTTTGGGGCTGTACCCTTTGCACAGGCTACGGTCTCATAGGTGTCAAACACCAATGCACTGCGGATGGCACCAGCAGTGGATGAGACGGGTGCCTTATGCTCCTAGATCACACCCAGAACAAGGGAACACACAGCTTTAACTCTCCTGTAAGATGCGCTGTGTGTGTCAATGGAAGCTTTGCAGCAAAGCCTTTTGTGAAGGTTTTCTAACTCAGTGTGGCTCCTGGGTCATCTCTCTGCCTGCCCCTCTGCCCGCAGCGGAAAGGCAGCTGCGAAGGCACTGCTCCCACCCTCTCATCCAGTGAGGATGAGATGCTCTCAGTTTTCGGGGGCAGAAAGCCAAGTCAATCCTGTCCTGCTTTGCAGCTGATGGCTGGAAGATGTCTTTCTGGAACCTGTCTTATCTCAAATAATAAACCTTACACTGCTGTTCACTGCCCATGCTGAAAATACACCAAAGTTTCTGCAATAAATCTCAGAACCTCTCTTGCTTAAGGCCTGAATTTATTGGCAATTCTTATATACCATGCATTAGGTGTTACAAATTACATATGCTCTAGGAGGAAAAGTTTTGCTAACTCACATCAATACAACACTTCCAGCAACTGAACATATGTATATCCTTAAAATCTGAAACCCCTACTCAGCTCTACTTATTTCCTTTATCAAAGCTGTATTGTTTTATTATTACTTTTATATAACTACTGTTAGGCCTCACAACAAGATTCTCTTTCTGTTTTACTTCAAAGCCTTAGTTCTGACTTTTTTCCCCAATTAATATCTTTTTAAATTCCAAAATTAATATGACAGGATTTTCATTAACTGAGGGCCTCCACAAAGCAAAGTAAATATAGATGAGTTTCAACAACGGATCATCCAAAACTGGAGTCCTCCGCAAGAAAAAAAAAAAAAAAAAAAGAAAAGGTCTAATGCTTTGTACCACGTCTTGGAAAAAATATGAACAGTATCAGAGAGCAATCCAGCACCTGTGTCAGCACTTACTTCTTGATCCTTTCTCCAAAAGAAGCCACTTCATCAAGGATATTCTGGACACTGACACACACCTCCTGGATGGCATAAAGTCTATTCATAAATCCTTTTTTTTCACTGTCCTAAAGAAAAGAACAGGAGAGTCAAATAAAAGAATTTCTGACTGTAGGAAAAGGACCATGTGTCCATCAGTTAAGTTTCAAAAGTGCAGGTGTTACAAATTTATCTAAAAGTAATTGGGAAAACCTGGCAATCAGAAATTGTTTTCTTGTCCTTTAAGCAGTGCATATTGACAGTAAATATGTTTTAGTATGTATGCTGAGCACTACACAATTTTGTTTGTCATTGCATTAGTTTCTAAATATATATTTCAACAAGCCAGGTCTCTGGTTTATAAACATGTTGAAGGTGCCAAACTCTTATGTCATGTGCTCTCTCGAGTGATAAGAGTCAAAAGGTGGAATAAGGGCAGTTTGTCAAAATGCTGGTTCTTGCACTGATGTGGGCACCAGGAAGATAAACATTCTTTGTGGGAGGCACTGAGTGAGAAACCAGAGACACCTCAGCTCCTAAAGACACAATTCCCTCCGGCTTACAGGGCTCCACATGGGATTTCGCCCTCCCTGCTCCTTCAGACAACATTGGGCCAGACCACAAGGATGAAACAGAAAATGCCAAACAAAGTCATCTGGACATGACATGAAGATGTGCTGCTGTTCTGCTTAACTGGGACCATCAGAGGCATTTCATTTAGCTTGGAAAAGATACACTCATATTTAGCATTTTGTATCACACACCACTATTTTATACATAGTTTTATGTATCTATTTCACAAACAGCAACTCTGCCAGTCCTTTAACACATCCTCTGCGCTCCTTTTACTCTGCCATCCATTAGCACTGCAGCATTAGGACACCCCATACATCCACAGGACAGTCGGCGGCATCCGCCCCAGGCAAACCTGTGCACATCATTCAGCATACATGTTTAAGTTGTCAGATGTACCCATGCCCCCACCATATAACTTTCTGCTTGGCCAGTGAGCATGTGCTCTCTCTCTCTCATTTTTCCTTACTAACATTGAAGAGTCACTGTGCATGAAATATATGAGGGATGTAACTCTGACTGCTTTTACAATATGATTAGTGCAGCTCATGGCTCCAAAAGCATCTAAAATGCCAGCCACAGACAAAATGAAAGATGCAGGGGAAGTGTCGTTATAGAAAGTAATTTAATTACCTCCTTACCTACTCAGGTTTCTATACACTATTGGACTTCCATTCACAAAGCCATCAATTTATGGTAATGTAAAAGTCTAACCATAATTTCATCTTTGTTAAATTTATCAAGAGCCTTTGTGCCCCTAAAAATGTGGGTTTTTCTTCAAAAAAAGAGTAACCATTTGTCCCTCAAAAGCAGGAACCACCCTGATTAAGACGTTTTCTGGTGTCTTTGACAGATTTGCCATCAGTGAATGTTGTCCTTTCTGCCAACTTGAGCAGACTTTGCCTCCTAGAAGAACCGAACAAGGTGCTGCTCAGGTACATCAACGCACTCCATGGACCATTCCTCAACTAGGCTTCCTCCCGCTCTGACAACCTGTTCTTTTTTCCCCCAAAAGCTTTCTATCTCTAAACCCAGAGAGGCTGCAGCATCAAATCAACACAGAGCCAACAGCATTCTCAAAAAAATGCTGTTACATGGGCTTAAAATGAAGCATCATCATGGAAAAAAAAGTCAATTT
Source organism: Platalea leucorodia (assembly GCF_965183815.1). Classification (NCBI taxonomy): domain Eukaryota; kingdom Metazoa; phylum Chordata; class Aves; order Pelecaniformes; family Threskiornithidae; genus Platalea; species Platalea leucorodia. The sequence goes on from NC_138858.1 coordinate 86,543,801, forward strand.
CTCTTCATTTTTTCTGAGACTACACAGAAGTCAAAAGTTGATGTTCAACATTTCCAACAGATTGATGCCATATTACCCTATCTATCTAGTTTGAATTTGATTAGTTTTTCTCAAAATGAGAAATGGAAAGAAAAATACTTCAAGATTAGCAAAATACTTGATAAAAAAAGTTGTTCAAGATTTTGTCATCACAAACCACACAATACAACAATTTCTGTAACTGACTCCAAAGTCCAGCACCTAAGAAATTAGTATATGTTGCATTTAATTTTTCTTTTCTTCTCCTGATGCTTAATTAGCAGACAGCATATTGATTCACTTATTTTGTTGTCATTTTTGCTGTCTTAATAAACCAGATTGGATGAGGAAACATCACTTAACATTTAATCACCTGAAGTTACTTCAGTGACACTGGTTCTGCAACTATGTTGTCAAGATTTCTTGTGGAGACATTGAAAGTCTTTAGCTACAGAACACAGATTGTCTAAAAATAAACAATCATGAGAGAGAGAGAGAGAGAGAGAGAGAGAGAGAGAGATGGCAAAACTACTTCCAGTGACTGAATGTCATTTAAAAAACCAAACACTTCAGAGATAGCAAAACCACCGGTTTCTCAGGCAATGTGAAAGAGGTTATGTTCTCAGTCAAGAGTAACAATTATTTATATCACAAAGAAATATTTTTGTTTTTTTGAGGATGACAATAACCACAACCACCAATATCAACTACATCCAGTGCTGCACAGCAACACCAAGTCATTTGTGAAGTTATCTCCTTAGTATTTATTACATTCTTGAAGCCTTGGCAATGAGAGCTTTATTGCTCTCAGGTATACAGCTTCAGAAGAGGTGCACCATATATCCGGTGTGTTTCATTTGTCATCAGGAGAGAGACACCTGCTCTATTCCTTCATGTAAAACGCATACTTCCAATACTGGAGAAATGTGAAAATAATCTGTTTTCTCATACAGCAGAAGCGAACAATAAGCCATACAGGAATCACAGTTTTTTTCTGCTTTTCAAATACATATACACTTTGCCTCTTCAGTTTTGTTTAACAGATTCTGCCCTCTCTGTGACGTTATCTTGATTTATCATTAAGTTGTGTGAGAAAAGAATTATGTCACTGTAACAAAACCAGTACCCTTTGTGACATCCCCAGAACTCAAGTGTAATTATGTTCAGAGGTCCTGAGGCTGTTTATCTTTACAAATATTTTACAAGACAAACTTGTACCTTTTCTTGAAAACACATCTGTTTTAAATCATTCCCCTACCTCCCTCCCCTGCCCAAAACCCAAAAGACAGAAAAAGACAGAGAAAGAATCACTATTTCCACCCCCCTGCACCTTCTGAGCTTAAGACAATTTGTTGACATACTCTGAGGCAGGAATAGACAAAACAGCACAGGAAAGAGGAGGCAGTCAGAAGGATCAGGGTTCGGCTTTGCTTAAACTAATTCCACATGCCCCACAACTATTAGCTGTTTTTTATTTCCTGCTCCAAAGATTTGTGGAGAAAATAATCTGGGCTAGGGAAAAGCTGCACTTATTTTCTTCCAGCAAGATGCTGTGTTAGCAAATACAACATATGAGCCACCTTGAGTGAACCAAGGTTCTTAATAATCCATTTTTCAAACACTACTGGTATTTCCTTTCCAAAGAAAGATGGGCTGTGACTGGAATCAATTTCATCATTTGTATGGCTACAATTGCCAAGTTTCTGGAAATAATTGCCATTTAAATAGTAGATAAAATTTATTATCCAGAGCTAACAACAGCTTTATTACTATTTAATTTCCATTATTTGTTTGTTTGCAGTAGGCTTAAGGTATCTGAAAAGCAAGATGTTTGCTAGGGGATGGCTTTAAGCATGAACTGTGAAAGCAAAGTCAAATTGATGTTGATAGTCTGACTTGAATTTACAAAAGGGAATGAACCCAAAGTAAAGACTGAGACCATGTCCTCCTCCTCCTTCATAGCAATCTGTAGATTACAGACTGATATACTGCTTGGCCAATAATAATACTTCATTCTTGTATACTGGTTTTCAGCCATAACCATATTTTACATTTGGTGAAACCAAAGCAAAACAAAGTAAATGACTGGCTCTAGACTGTGTGGAACTAATTCACATGAAACCTTGAATACAACCCATGTTGTCGGAATCTCTCTATTCAGCGGACTATGCTTCCAATCCATGATAAAACAGAGTCATTTAGGAAAGGATTGTATGTCTAACTCCAAACCTTTCTCTTCTCTATGTTGAAGTGCATTTACAAAACAGACATTTCAAAAGACAGGGAAAGCAGGAGAAATAAATAAGCCAGACTCAAAAGTAAACTCTGATAAAGTGAATGGAATTAAGCCAGCAAAAAAAAAGAGCTTTAAGTGAAAGGAGACATTTTTAGTACAGAGAATAAAGATCTGAATATTTTATGGTGGATAACTGTCCTATTAATAACTGTGAAGTTGGAGAGAAAGGCACTGATCACAAAAACAAAAGGAGAGTTTCAAGAATAGAAGTAGATTTCGAAATTTTTAGGAGATGCTGTCTGGGAAAGAGAGGCTCCAGATGGATCTTCCAAAAATACCCCTTGTTGCCGAAGCTGGTATGATAGAGTACCTCTGTACAAATCAAAGGAACTGAGACAAAGGCAGACTAACTTGCGACAGGTACAGAGAGATGATATGAAGCCACCGAGAGCAAGAGTGTTCACCTGGTATGCTGTAAGTGCTTAGCCACCAGAAGACACATGCACTCTTCTTTGCTTGTGTCACGCTGGACTACCTGTGGCCACAAAAGCATAGCCCCACAGCTATCGGTGAGGAACCTCTCTAATCACCCTTCACCTTTAGTAACAGACTTGTAAATCCCTATTACTTGAATAGAAGAATACTACTTCCGTGAGGAAACACTGCAGATTATTTCAACTAATAATTCGTCTCCAAAGCAGAGCCCATCCATAGTCCCCGTGTTGTCTCCTGGCAGGAGTCTCAGCCACACGCAGGGCTTCAATGCCCTGGTAGACCTCCCTCTGGAGACTAATGAAGTAGACCCAGAAGTGTTGGTAGGAAATGCATTAGCCCTTTACTGACAGGATTCATTAGTACCTCCCAGGGAGGGCATGCAGACACCGACTGTTGAATACCATCCTATGGTCTGGCTGCTGCTCAAAAACCTGTCACTGGGGAATAATGGCCTCAGCAATTACCTCCCAGACTCTTAACCTCTGCTTTCTGGGAAGGTCACTAAGAAGAAGACAGTAAGCCAACACTATTCCAGCTTTGGAGGCATTTGATCTCCTGCAGGTCTTCTGTACCCCTATCACAGGGCTTCAGATCTGGTGATGGATACATGGGTAAGTCATTATTTTATCATTTGCTCAGGGAAATGGATAGAGGTCAGACAACCATGACGATATTGTTATCTTAAAGCTGACTGTGGAAGTGCGATCATGAGGTAAACCTGAATGGTCTACAGGACCTGGAAAGGTGCAGGGGGTGACCTGAAACTGGCCTCCTCCATTAAGTATATAATGAACTGAGAGGGTCAGGTTGTTTTAACCGCACTTCCCTCATGAAGGCTGCCACTTGTGGAGTACCATAACCATCTGGTCTTGCCACTTCTTAAATTGAAAACGTATGGGAAGACTCTTGAAGACATTAAAACCTTTCAGTGGGACCTTAATGACTTAGAAGTTTCCACGCTTCCAGTAAGCCAGCTCGTAACTCTTCACACTTTCATTTATTTTAAATAGTGACTGACAGTATGCCAGGCAGATAGGTACCAGTGTATGTTCTCCCCTTAGCATCAATAAAAGGGAAGGCCTGGCTGGTACTCATACTATCCTGAAAGGGAACAGTGGGAGCAGGCTTCCTCACAGTGCTGGCATAATTTCACATCGGACATCAAATCCCAGGTTTACGTAGATAACCAGAACTGAGCTTTTAAACTGTGGTATTCACTTTTGCCCATATTACCTGGCACCACACCTTCAGTGACCACATTTTTAAGACACTATCAGTTGTTTACAAATGCTCAATATGTCATCTCTAAAGTCTACTTGCTAATACGGGTTTTTACATGTGCATGGAGAATAGGTCTGAAAATAATTGCTCATGCTCAAATGGAAATCAGGTTGAAGATTTTAAAATATGGAGAAAACCACATAATTATTAGAAGAGTAGGGTTTTACAGAGAGAAATGGTATTTGTGGTCATGATTATTAAATAAAGAAGCAATAAAATGTTATTGTCTAGTAAACATTCCATATTTAAAACAGCAGAAAGTAGGCACAATAGAAACCATATAAACACGCGGACGAAAACACTGAAGATTCACTGTTTATGAAGACACCATGCCTGTGAGCATGAATATTACAACAATCTGTTCTTCCTCAAACATACACTGAGAGTTGATAAAAATCATTTTGAACCTTCTGTGACTTTTTGGCACTACCACCTATATAACGAATTAGACTTTTTCATGTGTAATGAACTGCTGCAGTGCTAGAACATAAATATAAAATCAGCAAAAAAAAAAAGTCAAGAGCTGCAGTAATAATTCTAGGGAAAAAGATGATATTGCAAGCTTTCTACAAAGTAGAGAAATAACACTTTAATGGAAATTCTTATGTAAATTCTTACTAAATGGAGAATTTTTTGCCACTGCTATTTGTTTTCTCTTTCTTCCTACTACATTCCACAGTATTGCCCAATGCTCTTTAAATCTGTTCCTTCCTGATCTCTCCTTCAGTGCACATTTTAATACTGTAAAGATAACACTCCGGATAAAACACAGAAATATGAATGCAAGAGACACAGTTAATGGACTGACATGCCATTTCACTGAAGGGTCATCTTAGTGGGGGGGGAACAAAAACTTAAATTTTCCTTGCATGATACCTTTTTGGCTAATGCTAAACCTTTATGAGGTGTTAATTTCAGAAATATTCTAAGGAATATATTACTTGAAAAGGGTGGAAGCTTGTTTGTTCATGGTGATACGTTCAGGGGCAAAAAGTCAACAATGCCAAATAATGCTGTGCCTTTCTTGACATTATTTTGGAAGGAAACTTAAAGCAGTAAGGCATCTTTGGGTTAAGTATTGAGGTGACGAGAACCCACCAGGTGCATTTGCTTTATGTTCAACTTTGAAAAACCTGAAATTTTTCTCTCGGCTGCCTCTTTTTCTCCCCTTCACCCTGTTCTACTATATTTAAACAAGGGAAGAGAGAGTTTCTTACTTTATGCAAGACAGAACTATACTGGACCTTGACAGTGATCTCATTAATATTCCTCTTGTATCCTGTCACATCGATGTCATCCAACAGAGGCTAACACAGAAATCCTGGTGTATTGTCCAGCAGTTGTTTGCAATAGCTAATTTTGCTAGAATACAGTCCTCAGGTTCTACCAACGAACAAACTTTGACCATGATTTTATAGTTGGATTTGTAAATTCCAGCGGTTCTAACAGCATTTACCCTCTACACTGAATGCAAAACTGCAATTAACAATGTATTTATTAATGCAACTCTTCAAGTTCGGTGATACAAATGTTAGGGATGGCAAACTTAAAAGTTAAATCTCAAAGCTCTAATAATCTTAAAAAAGTAAGCGAAGAGCCTGCTAGTTCTATTGGAAAGAGTTATTTTAAATAAGAACAGCCCTGCTACGCAAAAGCCTGGAAGGGTGGTAGGGTGAAAACAAGTCATATCAGCTAGTATAAAAATTCTGCGTTCAGGTGGGGGTGAGAGAAACAGACGGAGAAACCAGAAAGGGAATGCTAAAGGATTGCTGTTAGTGAAACACCTGAATTTTTGAGATGCTTATCTAAATCATACCCACACATTTTTGTTGTCCACTTGTTACCAACAAGAGCCTCATCAAAATAATATAGTGCCCTGTTTTGAAAGTTTAAAATAACCTGAAAATTTATCTTTCAATAAATGCCTATACAGCTGTCACTGATTGATATGAAAGGAAGATTATGGAGTTGTGCTGGAGTTACAGTCATTTAAAATTTCAGTTGCAGTTCTGAAATACATTGGCTTGAATGTAGCAGAGGTAAAAGTTAATTTGATGTTTTAGTGTACGTATTTAGAACATAATTCTCCTTGAAAAGATTATGATAATGATAAACATGCTCTTGGGCAGAGGATAAAGACTAACTATTCAAGATCACCTCCATACCAAGCTAGGACACTATCTCTTCACCAAAGTCTGCATTTAGATTTACTTTGCTGTTTCTGGAAGTTTCCCAGTCCTGTGTTGACAGGATATTATGATCTTATAATTCTTATGTAAGTCGTTCACCTAAACAAACAGAGATAATGACTTTACACTAATTTATTGGCCAGACCTGGCAAACCTAAGACATAGCAGTTGTAACTGCTGCTGCTGCCAAAAGACCTGCATCTCCAATGCAGGACTACAGAGGGTAACCTCAAGGTTGTCCCCACCACTGTATGAACTGCCACTACAAGAGCCAGCAAAAGGAGTCAAATACCGATCTAAAAGACAATTCAGCACTCCAGCCTGAGATTTCTGTTTTAAAGTTAATATGAACTATTCTCTGGTAGAGTTCTCCTCAGGAGGAGGAATGTGGTCTTCGTCTATCCTCCTCCTGTATTGCTACCATTGATTAGATAACTAAATTGCATATCACTAAAGACTGGTGAGAGGAGTCTTCCTCCCTCCCTCCTGCCTTTGGTTACCAGGCTAAAACACCCAACACCTTTTTAAGCAGGGCTATTGCTCTGACGCTTCTCTCTTATGCTCACAGTTATTAACAATATGTTTAGAACAAACACATACAAAACCAATTTGTATTTCAAAATTCATGTGATTGTGCGTTGGACTGCTAATGTTTTTGTCTCACAGAAACCAAAAGGGATTTCTTCCCCTGAAATTTCCTTACCCAAACTGGTGCACACAGTTTTAGTACTAAATTACCTGTGTTTGGGCAAGCAGACTGCTGAGCAGAGGACTACAGAAATGCCTTTACCATTGGTATTTGCTACCCAAACTGTGTTCTTTTGGGACGATCAATCCAAACTTTTTGGCTGCTTTGGATTCCAGTGATTTAATTCAATGGCAAATTGCTATGAAAAAAGGCAAATGAAACCATTTTCTTAGGGACAAGCTCAGAGAGACTTGAAAACAACAGGTGAGATTCTCAGCGGCTGCATGTTGCTACCATATCCTGAGGTCAACAGAGCACAGATGGTTTACACCAGCTGAAGACCAAGCCCTAAAATCTGAAATACTTGATTGCTGTCAAGTGCTCAAGGATTAGACAAAACTCCTCTCTTAAGGAACCTTAATCTGGAAAAGAAAAAACATTAGGCCTCATGCTCAGCTAAGCCAGCAAGTGTAGGTTATCTGAAATATTTCATTCCAAAAATGAACCTGTAGCAATTAAGATGAAAATAGTAATACGTGAGATCTGGGCAACATTCTTTGTATGAGCTGGATGTTTAAATAAAATAATCTTGGAAGCAATTTGGGATTGAATTCCATGGTGGTGAAAAACATGATGGTCAGAAGAACCATGAGCATTCAAAACCGAAAAGCACACCACCATGATCATGTCACTAGCTCTACTACTTCATCTCAGAAGAAATCCTACCATGTCCAATTAACCTTCCAAGGACAATGCATATATAAGTGCAGCTACTATTATTCAAGGAATCTATCAAATATTAATAAATTGAAGAAAGAAAGAGAGCTTTTCAAAAACACTCCTTTTTTACATAATTCCCCTGGATAAACGTTCAAGCTGTGCTTTTGGAAAATTACATAGAGTAAAAAAGTAGTTTGGCATTTGAGGCAAAACAATATAAAAAGGAAGAAAAGAGCAGCACCGAGAAAATATCCCTGCAAATATTCCATGGGTACAGTGGGTGAGGAGCAATGAGTGAACCAAGAATTCTAGGGTCCCTTTGGAGAAAATCCAGAGAAAAGCCTGAAAGGCTCCGCTGCCGATTTTCTCTGTATGCTTATTTCACTGAAATGGGGGAAAAAAACCCCTCTGTGTTTATTAGGAAGCATTGAAATTTTGGAAAAGATCTAAAGCTGAGCCATCCAGTGAAGATGGGGTGGGTCCATGAATATGCGAAATCACAATGAAGGGTAATTTGTAACAATGTTATTTTAATGTCTAACATCTACAATAATCTGTTCTACATTCATTTTAAATATGCTCCAGCATGCTAATGTGTCAGAAAGAGAAAAAGCACATTTTTATGCTGGACCACAGTAAATTACACTCTGACTGAAAACTTTGTGAGAGGTGCTCACGTTCTGGTATTGCACTGCAGTCTACAATACCAGAAAGAAAAAGAGTAGCTCAAAGGCAAATATTTACACAAATGTCTATTTGTTTTTTCAGAAAAACATTTGTAGCTAAAGCAAAACCTTTGACTGGGTACTGTACGTATATATATCTGTTACTTTACAATAAAAGACCTTGTAGAAAAAGCTACCAGCTTGTCTTCAGCCACCTTAGGTGAATTTAATTTTGAGAAATTAATAATGAAACTTGCTTAGTTGAAATGATAATGAATGGAGATGCCTTAGAATGAAAACAGAAAGCAAAGTGTTGTTAACACGAAATACAAAATCCAGATGATTACTGTAATGATAGAATGACAGCTGAAAAAAATAAATGGCAGGAAACACAAAAATTTGTTGTTCTTCAGGCAATATTAACCTGACCACTAAGCACTCATGACATAGGAAGTATACTGGATCACAGATGATACTATTTATACTAAATCCTGCAGCCAAAGAAGACAAAAAACAGCTGTGCATTTATGTGCTTTCCTAAAGAAACAAATAAACAAAGTACTTTAACTAGTCCCTATGTGAGATGCATTTCCCCACTTTACTTTTTTTCTTATCATCTCCTAACTTGCACATTGCAAATTTAAAAACTAAAGTACCAAGATCCACAGATATACAAATGCTGGAGGACAAGGTCTGGGAAACCTGCAGGGAATAATGAGCCTGACAGGAAACTAACAAATCGTTGCTGTTTAACAATTCAGAGTGGATATTGGGCATTAAGCAAATGAATGAATGAGACTGACTCTAGAATGAGCAAAGGAGGCACCCAGCAGCATTTAGCCTGAAAAGCTGCAGAAAGAGTTGGCATTCAATGCATGATGCACTCCTGTTGGAAGTGGACCCTTTTGAACAGAGAGCTATTTTTCGGGAGAGAAAACAGGAAACTGTAAAGGGAATTGGAGAACATGTCTCCCTTCCTAAATCCCTGATCCTTTCCTGACATTTTCACAAATGCCAGAGATCCATGTAGGATGACATCAGCTTCAAAGGTTTGCCGGCAACAGCTGTCCACAGATGCATGAGCACTGTGCCACCTCCTGTTTCTCCAGCTCCACCACTGCTGACTAATTGAGGGTGCTGTATAGTGCATGATCTCTAACAAGGTGCAGTCTGTTTAGAATAACCTATTTTATTCCCACAGGCCTTTTCAACACAGAAGACAAATTAGGCTGCCATATAAAAAAAAAAAAACCACCAACTTGTTTCTTCCAAAACTTTAAACTCATTGCTTATTTCAGTGACACTCAGAAAAGAAACAACCACCAGGCACAGTGCAAGAATTCGACGACAGCTCTCTTCTTCAACTTTCAGCAAACAGTCTTTGTATTATTTATTGTCTAGTAAATAAAGTTTAAATGCTTCTCAGCCTTGGTTGCAAACTCAGTACCGATTTGCAGTCCAACAACAGCAGGGAATAAAGCTGCAATCGTAAACTGTCTTTTTTCTCCTGTGTGCCTGCTTTCCATAGATTTCATTATTTCTCCTGGATCTGCACACATTGTCATATCTAGGGCACAGCGATGTTAAGTAAACAGGGAGAAGGGTTGTGGAATTTTTATCATCATTGAAACAACTGGCTGGGAGGTTATACCATATTCAACCTTTTTCCAAAGAAAACACGGAAGAGAGCAGGTGCCATTCCTCTAGAAGAGCTGTGCTATTCTAGCCTGACAGTTTGAGATTAAGCATACAGACACTTAAGGTATTAGGCTTTGTGGCTCAACAGTTAGCGAAGAGACTGCAATAAGCAACTGCCTGAATTAAAACAGCTTTTTGTAAAGGGCCAGATTTGTGTGATATTTAGAAATACCCAGACTGTACTACAGTCATTCGCTATTAAACACATGGAAGCATTGGATGGAGTGGTCAAGAGCAGCTACCCACAGAAATGAACAAGCAGAGGTCAAACAGATACTTTGACTTGCTAGAATATTCCTCAAGCTTTCAGAGAACTGTGGTTCAGAAGTTTCCAGTGCAAAAGGACAGCTCTTGTTCCTAATAACTCTCAATGGGTTTTTCTCCCATAAGTTTGTCCACTCATGTTGGACCTACATAAGCTTCAAGCACCCACACCACTGTTAGTGGTTCAACTATTTCCCCTCAGGTTCCTTCAGAGCTTCTGGGCAAACAGCATCCAGTCCTGATAATTTGTTATTGTTCATTTTGTTGATTCTTTCCACAACTTTTTTTACCAACACTTGATTTGAAGCAGATCCTCTGTCACAAACCTTGTGGAAAACTCCCCAAGCTGTTCCACAATGAATACACATGCAAGAAATTAGGAGTAGGGATTAAATCCAAGCCCCCCAGGTAGCTTGTTTTTAAAAGTTCCCAGTACCATACAGAGAACTTTTAAAATTATTTATGACAAATTTCTTGAAACTTTTTAGAATTTAAAACCAGTCAAATTAATACTGAGAAGGCAAATGATAATTTACATTGTGCTTAAAAGAAATCTTTTAGATTGTTCCTAAAAGAAAAAGGATATTAAAATAACTAAGTGAGGGAAAGGAGGTAGAAGAGCAGATACATTTCAAAAGATTAATAGTAAATGATCATAAAATTTGGTACTAGAGCTGATGTTTAATATATTTGTTATTCTAGATCAAAAAGAAGGAACGTTGAGATGCCAAGTCTGCAGGTGACAGAATTACTTAAGGAGGTGATGTCAAATTTCTGAGGAATATAACAAGGTTAAATGAATGACTAACACTAGTGGTTTAACTTTACCTAGTGCTATTATATAACCTGATGACATAATTTCAGCTGAAGTATCAAATTCAAGTTAAAAAATAAAAATACAAAAGCAGATCCAAAAAATGTAGACACGAGCTATTGAAATAATGAAAATTGTGCAAGGAAAAATAAGACAATGAGCAACAGAAAGTACTAGGACATTTTAATTTACACAGAAGATGAATGAACATAATCAAGATATTCAAAATAATGAATGGTTTAGAGAAAGTAAATTGGAACTCTTAATTACTCTCATAAGGCGGTAGAGAGAAACGTTCCATGAACTTGAAAGGCAGCAGAGGTAAAACTGATAAAAGTAAATTCTTATACCATATAATGCAAAACTCACTGGTGGAGCTCGCTGCCGAAACAGCATTAATATGAAGAGCTTAATAAAACTAACAGCAGAATTAAGCACATACACCATCATTTTCCTGTGAAATTATCAAAATAGTGGGTAGAACAACTATCCATCATTTCAGACATAAATATGACACAGTTAAAATCTCTTGTGGAACTCAAACAAGAGTTTGAGTCAGAATAGAAAGCAGAAGTTACTATGAAAATTAAGCATATACAATACGTACACGAGCAGGAACCTGTCCTGTTTATTATTTGAGATACTTGCATCTTTGTTAAAACGCGTCAGAGCATTAGTAAGAGAACAAGAAATCCATAGACAGAATCATGGAACTACTTATATTGTAGCCTAGAAAAAAAATACTGAGAAGTACAGTCCACTGCTTGCTAGAAAGGATTGCACAGATAAGCACCAAAAAAGTCTCCTGTTTTTTCACCTCATCCGTATAGTGAAAATAAACTTCCAATAAACTTTCTGAACAAACAGGGTCACGTAAGTGTTTTCCAGCTACAGCACTGATTTCTTCTAGAAGGAAAAAATGTTGCAAATTCTACTTTTGCCTAACCATTCCCATCCCAGATGAATAAATGGCTAATTTTACTGTGTTTTTTCTGGTTATGGAGATTGGGGTTAAGTGAATGCATGACATACCCATGGTTGTAACATTAGTCACTTATACCAATACTTACATCCTAATAGCTATTTTGTTTCCTTCTCTTGAAGTCTGCCAATCCATGCTTTAAAATAGATTCATTTTTATTACATGGTTGTAGAACAGCATGTACAGAACCAAACATGTAAGAAGATCTCCAGCGTTCTTGGGGAGGAGAGGAAATTTGAATACCTTCAACCCGATCTCAAATTGAAAAATCACCCGAGAACCTCCGCTTTACATATAAAAACACAAAAGTGTTTTCCTTTGAGTTTGCTTACTTTTTATTTATATGACAGAAGAGCTTAGGAATCATCTCCTACCAGTCAGTGCCTGGAAACTTTGTAGGAATTTCTTCTTCGTACTGAGCTTCAACCTCACATGGACTCTGAGGTTTGGAGAAGCTGGCACTCCAGAGCACACAGCTCCCGCATGGCATCCTATTGACTTTAGTACTTTTGATTCCCGTGCAGTGGAAAATATTAATGTATGCAGTGGAAAATATTAATATAGTGCTACAGGGGAGAGAAAGGGAGGGAATTCACTAACAAGGCTTATTTAAAAACAGGGGAGCATAGAAGTGTGTAGTGTGCAAAGCATTTCTCTTCAATACCTGCAAGCACCTGGGAGATTCCCCCAATGTGTTATGCTAATGCAAAGGGAATATAAGGAAGATCCCGTGGCAACTGAAGGTGGCACAGCCTGACTGGGTGCCTTTCCAGGGTTGTGTCTGAGATTGCTCCCCACTGGAGCGAAATGGATCAAGCTCCTTATTAGTAGCCATATTAAGAAGTTATGGTATTAATAGTATTAATAATTAATAATAATAATATTAATAATGGCCATCCTTATTAAGACTTTTTTTGTTTGCTCTAGGAAGGGGAAGGCAGACCTGTCAGAGAGGAGCCTGGTGGGTCCCAGCATCCCCAGAGGACGAGTCTACCTTGAAGCAGGGGGCAGAAAAACAGTTAGCTGCACCAGAGAAGGTGGGCGAGGAAATTAAAAAAGCATTAAATACTAATTTATCAATTACCTCTGAGCATGCAAGGTAACAAAGCAAGCCCAGTTAAACCAGAGTAAAATGGGCACCACTTCTCAGAAAAGTAGTATAAATAGATAGCCACCTTCTTCACAGCTGGTAATCATAATTATTTTTTATATTTCACGGACAGGCTCTATTTACCCTCCTCAGTTGTTGCCATGTTGTGTCCTTAGTTGTATTTTGTGAGTGCCTAAAGGACCCCTTCAATATGAGGGCACCATTATGCAGAGCACTGTGTCGTTACATGCAGTCCCAACATCAGAAGGGTTGAGATCTGCTCAATGGCAAGAGGCTATTAGTTATTACACCCTTCCACGTGGTGATTCGTTTCCAACTTTTTTATATTCCATTGATATGGCATAAATCTTCTTGGCTGATTCCAGTGACAGAGTTGCACTGAGCTCTCCCCTCCCTACCTTGTCTAATATAGAGCAAAACAGAACTATCTTAATTAGAAAGGATGTATATTATTAAAAGAAAGAGCCAAATTATTCCCCTGAAACATTATTAAGAAGCAGTATGTTTTAATCTCATCCACACCGCATTCAATTTTCCTTATTGTTACTACAAACGTTATTTTTAACAAACGTTTTAAAAAACTCAGCCACCATTAAAGTGGTTTAAATAGACATCTAAACCCGTAAAACAACAGCAATAACTAAACGCTGGAAATTATCTGAGGTTTATGGTGGAGGTAATTTAGCATATCTAATCACAGTTCCAATTTTCTCCTAGAGCATAAGAGTAGGAAGAATCATACATGAAAAGATGAGGGAGAAGGAAGAAAACGAAGATTTCCTAAGCACAAAAACTTTTCAAAATCCTAACAGCAGGTAACCTGTGTAGTATATTGTACTTTATAAACTCATGCCAGGTCTGTGGCTATGCGTCTGCATTCTGTCCTTACATGCTTTGTTAGGATAAAACTCTGAAGAAAGATATTGATAGTACCCAGAAAAAATGTTTAGTGCCTGGATGGTATCGATATCTCTGAAGGGAAAGAACAACGCTGCGTGTGTTGAGGTAGCAGAGGAGCGTTGGAGTGCTCCCTGTCCTTGACTAACCCCTCTCTATGTAAATGATAGAGAAAGCAAAGCAGGATATTACTAGAGCATAATTGTAACAATATTTCTGCTGTTTAATTTCATCCTTGAGGAAATATATCCTTTTTGACTGCCTGGAAGCCATTACAGACCTCGTCCTTGTAAGTGACCTTATTCAAAAAAAAAAAAAAAAAAAGGAATATTGAAATAAGAACATGCGGTAGGGTCCCACTGACTGCAGACTCTTTTATTTTATTTTTTAGTGTCTTTTTAAAAGGTAATATTATAATTTCTGAATTTTTTTCATGTTCAGATTGTGAAAACTAATTCCTCCAACCCTCTTCACTTTCCTGGGAAGCTGACAGGAGGTACACAAACCTTGGGTGTCCAAGTCCTGATACCGATTTTGGGGACCATTTGGATCAAAAATAATCATCACAGGCTTTGAAATGAAGCATAGATTTGTATCATAATTCTAACAGTGGTTACTGGGATTGTAAATATGTGCGGTAAATCTCATGATCTGCAATTGTTTAAGGCTTTTAGATACAAAAGTGCATTTTACGATGGGCAGCGCATACAGAAGATGTGGTGCTCACTGACGTCAGTGGTCCCAAGGGTTCGTCATGAAGTCCTCTGACTTTCTCTCTCTGAATATGGGAGCAAAACCACATGTTTGGCCACTTTTGATTTCAAGTCTGTTCTATCATTTAGAGAACAATAGGTTAAAACAATAGTAATTGTCAGGATTGATCCCCTCTTCAGTTTTAGAAATGGAAGTATAACACACTTCACTTCTATCTTTCAGCACTTTTGTATTTTGCCATGACTTTTGGATCATAAATGTTAGTAGAGCGGTAAGATTCTTAGATAATTCCCTTAATAATCTAAGCATCACTTCCAAGTATTCCCCCAAAATAATCTTTAGAAATGTAGCATGTTTCCTTTTCAACTGGTATTTTTGCCTGTTTTCTGTTGCTGAAAACATTTTTAAAGGATGTCCAAAATCAAGTAGTTTTTAAACAATTAGTTTTATTTCCCTCCTCATTCAGTAAGAACACATTGTTTCCTTGGCATTTTCTTTCTCATTGCTAAAGCAGAAATCCCTTCCTATTCCCCTCATGCATTTCAGCTGATGAATTTGTTCCCTCCTTACCTCTTTCCCTAAAAAGTCTTAATTGAGTTTGTAGTCCAGTTTGGTCAAATTCTTTTTATCTGTTTTCAATAGAATTTTGGTTTAACCTTGGATCTTCAAGCAATCTGTTGTGAAACTACAGAGACTGGATGCTTCTGGTTGTCCTTTCCACCCAAAGGATTTGTGAACACAGATCACTTAGGTTTTCTAAACTTCAATGTATTTTGTGGGGCAAAAAACCAAAACCCCTTGTGTACTGAATTGTATTAACTTGGCCACAAATTCCAAAAAAGTTGCTGCATGCTTATCATCTTAGAGACATAATTCACACAAATTTATCTATACATTGGAAATGCTCTAAAAATACAGAGCTCTTCAGACAATGTCCTTTCGAATTCTTCATCCATTGTCCCCACCTATCCCAGTGAAACACAAGCATACAGCCTTTTTCTTTCTTTTCTCCTCTCTGCCTTCCCTGTACCTTTTCCCCTGACTCACTCTCCCCATATTTGCTCAAAGAGTTACTCCACTGTGCTGCTCCTTATCAAACAGTAATTTCCTAGAACTATTAATACTTGTGACAAATGACACCATTCACAGACTCACTCCCTCAGGGCTTTGGCACTGTGCTTAGCCAACACAAAGGAAATAGATAGAAGAAATGTTTAAAGGAAGGAGAAAAGACCTTTCTTTCTCCACTCTCGTTCAGGACACATGGATAGACTGCTGACATCTTAACAATCTGAAATCACACATTAAAATGTATTAAGTATAAAATAATATATATATATAATATATATATATATAAAATTAAGCATATAATAATTAAGTATATAATATAAAAGTATTAAAATAAGAATAAAGAAGAAAAGTCTGTACAACATTCCTGTGCGCTTGAGGTACTTCCAGTAACACTTGTGAATGACCTGGAAGTACAATATTAAAACTGTTTCTTTTTCCCCAACAAACCTTGAAAAAAATAGGTATTCCAGCATCCCAGTTAAGGACCTCAGCAGTTGGCATCAAAACATGAATTGCAGAGCAAAAATTTGAGGATTTGGGGATTGGTGGGAAATGAATGATTTGATCCCTAAGCCACAGAAAAGAAAAAAAAAAAACATCAGCAAAGGAAGTTTCCTCCAATGTTCTGACAATAAAAAATAAACACTGTATTGGCAGGAAAAATGACTTAAAAACCCAATATATTTGATTCCAAAAACTCTCTGGGGTTCAATAATTACTTTCTACCTTTTGTAACTACTCTGATTTGATCATCTGGAAAAAAAATCTGGCTCTGTTCTACATACTTCATCCAATCTTGTATAATGTTCTACTTTTCTTTGCATTTTAATGCTGACCTGCTTTTAAAAGCAAATGGTATTTCTTCAGACTCGATAGATTATGTCTATCTTGGTGACATCTGAGATCCTTATCAAAACAGTAATTTGGAGATATAAAACATGTTGAACTTGCCCTATATTACTCTTCCAGCAGGCTCCCAAGAGTTGTGCTGTTCTTTGACTAGATCAATAGACGATGCGTCAAATAGCTGCATAGTACTAGCTAAGGGGTTTCTCACCAAATTTTTGCGGGGAGCTTCAACAGTGTGAAGTGCTGCTCTTGAATCTGCTGGCTTTTGTTTGGGGCTTTTTGGGGCTATGGCCCATGAATGAGCAGTCCTTGAAGTCTGACTGGTGTCAGAGTAAAACACGGCCCTGGTCCCAACCGTTGTGTTTTCCTTTCAAAGGCATCCAGTCTGAAGAACAAGGAGTCTCCAGGGGCCTCTGTGCACAGAGGCGAGTTCCAGTCTCCTGAAACAGGGTGTCTCCAAAAGACCAGCGTTTCACACCTTAAGGCGGCTTGGTGGGTTGTGCTCCAGCAAAACATTAATTACATTCTTGATTAGATTATTTTGAAAAGCACCTTTAGTCTTGTTTGAAAACAACTTTCAGTGAGCCACTGCAGTTCCTCTCCTTAGTTTGCAGGCATTGATTTGCAAAAACAAACCAACAAAAGGGACTATACAGCTGTCACTTGAACACTTTTAGTCCATTATCAAATAAACAGACAACATTTCACTGGGGAAAAAAAATCTTCAGCACTTTCAGGAAATGACATTTTCATATTTATGCATTAAGACTTCAAAATTCAGCATAAAACTTCTAAAAAAGTCATGATGTTAGAACACATTTTCTTCTGAATCAATATATCCTGAGGAAGATCGGCAAAAAGAGTTACACAACTTAAGAGCTGTTTGAAAAAATTATTCAGTAACAAACTAGCTCTTGGCCTATAACATTATATAATGTAATTTCTGATAATGCAGCTTCAAGCTTTCCCTGAACAGACTACACAGTCTTAATTTTTAATAGACTGTCCAGAAACCACAACTATTACTATGCAAACCATTCCTCTATCAAAATGCATGGGTGTGTATTATACTTCAGAAAAATAGCTGAGTAAACTGTTTCTTGATCTTCACTCTATTCTATGTATTGATCTAAAATATTCAGGCAGCATTTGTTCTTTGAGTGGGAAGGTAAGCAGCCCTGGAACTTCACAGAATAGACAAGAAGGTGCTTTGGTGCATGTAAACATACACACAAATTTCAAATTCCCCCAAAATTAAAAAAAAAAAAATCCAACCACAAATTAGCTTCCTACTCAGTGGCAGAGAAGATATTCCAAAGGATTCTATCTACTCTTTCCTTATTGGTATTTAAAATTTTAATCAAGCAGTAATTAAAGGCCAACAAACATACCTGATTTTATAGCTAATACCATACACTAAAGGGATAACAATGCACTGCCATACATGCTGAAGGTAGGAGGAATTGCACCATTCCTTTGTGTAAAATACTAAAAAGCACATCTGCTGAGCAACTGATCTTAAATTACTATTTCTGATTGCAAGAAAGCTTCAGATTAGCAACGGTGTTTTGACTTTTTCACACTGTTAAAGAAAAACAGAAAGCAATACTTTTTTGATAGAATGCTTTTTTCTCAGAGCTCTATGTTACCTAGATGCCATTAGATATCTGTGACATTACATAAATGAGTGGTGTCCATTTTGTTTTTCTAAACTTGTTAGCCTTCAGAACAAAAACAGTTTGCTAACATAAAATCTGTTTTTTCCATCCTGGACTGTTACTTTAGCACTTGAGCAGGCCACGAAAAGATAAAAAGGGAAAGGAAATAGGAGAAAGAGAAAGAAGAAAGAAACAATACTTAAATATTTATTAGCCATTTTTCTTATATGTTTTTTGAGACGTAGGAAAATAATCCGTATACATTCCTCAGCTCAATTACTTACAAATAACTTATCTGTAGAATCAAGTAAATCTGTCAGTTGTGCAAGTTTATTTTTCCATGTGCTATCTTGAGATAAGCAGGTCTGTAATATTAGATTTCCACTGACATAATTGTGCATGAATTCTGATCTGATTTAGTATTACATGGTGCAAAAGGTGACACATTTTCTTTAATATAGCCCATTAGAAAAGGAAAGAAATTGCCAGTGTATGAAATCTGAGGAGTTTGATTGAAAGACTCTGGGACTTTGGGGTCAACTCAGTGGAAAAGTAACTTGCTCAACTACCCCAGGCACTAAGCACTGTGACAAGCAAACCTAATACCCAGTGTAGTTACTCAGTTAGACAATCAATAAAAACACTGCATTATCAGACTGCTACAGCTGTATGTTAACCTATCGTATTACCTCATCTGCTCCCAAACCAGTCAAACATGCATTTGCTGATCATGCAGATAACACAGATACCACCCCAGTCCTTAAGTCACATTTAATACTAAGCCAGAGTGCTAAAACAACCGTTTATTGCTTTTCCGTATGCCATAAATTCTAATTTTCGAGTCTATCTAAATTGTACACCAAAGACTACATTCAAAGCACTACTGAGATGGAGAAGCTAACCGCTCCAAAATTAACGTATGTGAGATTTAAGGTAAACTCTGCACTTCCCTCCATGCGCTCTCAATCCATCCCTGTTCCCCCAGCCAACCTCCACCTGGGGCTTCATGGCCTCTGCCTGCCTCCTTGTCTTCTCCTGCCATAGATCTCGGCATCCTTCCCCACATCCCTGCCTGCCCAACACCTGGCCACCCCTGCTCCCTAAGTTGTCTCTACATTTTTTTTTTTCTTTACATCTGCATCTACTTCTGCCTGTTCCAGCTCTTGCTCCTGCAGGCTCCTCGACTCCAAGCTGCTCCCACAAGGCTCATGGGTGGGCATCTGTACCCTTGGCATGTGACTCAACAGAAAAGTCAGTAAAGCCACAGAAAATCCATTGCCCCCTCCCCAGCACTCAGTTCCAGTGCTTGACCTCTCATGAGTCCACACCACGCAGAAGCAGCTGTGGCAGGTCCGTGCCCCACTCAAAGGATGCTCTGCAAGGATACAGGCGGGAATTCACAAATCAGCTACTTGGCTCAGCAAATTTCTGCTGAAGGTTGGAAGACTGCTGCCTTTTCCCCCCACCCCCATCCAGACCTCCCACCAAGATGCATAAACTGTCCAGAAATAGAGTTTCACCGGAATTAGGAAAGCCTCATCCTTCACATAGCAGTCACCTGTCTCTCTGTTTATTTTCAAGTCTCTGCTAGCAGGAGGGTAGATATCAACAAAAATATATGCTTTTTCCACACTGAAACCCAATATAGTCTTCCCTGCACTTATGCTTTAAAATCTACAGAACTGTTTTAATGGAAAGTTCCCATGATTAAAGCATTGCCTCCAAGGCTGGATTGTGAGTACTGGAAAATAAGCACCTTCCATATGTGGTGCACACCTGATGCCAATAGACACCAAAACCAAGGAGCTACAAAAACAAAGCAGCAAAGGGCTGCTTTAAACTCTATTGTAACAAAAAGTGGGAAGAGATAGTGCAGGATGGAAGACTGGGCAAAGATTTTTTTGGCAGAGATGACATCGTCCGATTGATCAGTATTCTAACATTTTTTTTTTTCCCCAAAAGGCATGTATATTCCAGGGCAGCAGAGGGGAAGATGCCTGGTAACAAAACTCCTGTTGGAAAGTCTCTAGGCATCTGCAGACATCTGCTAGTTAGGAGCTGTATGTACATGAACTTTTGCTGAGATGGGTGGAACCAGTTGCCTTTTCTGAATGGAAGTGTATTTAAAACTTTCTGACGCAGGTGATCACAGTAATTCATTTAGAGGACAAACTACCCTGGTAAACTGCCACACCTTTGGAGCTTTTCTAGAAGTTATCAGTAAATGCATAAAATTCACATCTACAAGATGAAAAGGAAGTAGAATGAAGCTAGTTATATGCACTATTTGTCCACAAACTTTATTTAGGCCAAATTTACCTCTTTATCTGCCAGCAAACGAAACCTGAGTAGCAACAGACTCTGCTCTCTGCCACTCCTTGCCGTGTCCTTGTGGATGCTGCTGCACAATGCCAACTTTGTAATTCCATACCACACTCCTCTAGGAGGAGCTTTGCACTTAAATTCTTTGGGGTAGGGGTGCCTCTTTCATTTTGTCAGTATTATATTTTGCCTGGATGATCTGGCTAGCAACTTCATCACTGATCCACATATCAACATTAAGTAAACAATACAAAATCTTCTACCGACACACAGATACTTCAAACTGCACACAAAATACATGCATATTGTTCGCAAAAACTTGCAATTTATTTTCCCATATCTTTCTCCATAAAGCACAGGAATGCCTGATCAACTGTACTGGCAACTTTTTGTAGTTGAGATGATTGCAATTTTTCTTAGAACCATTTCAGTGAAGTCTAAGGCACACACCTAGCTTAAAAGGCAGATTTTCAGTTGTGCTGTGCTACGAGCCTCAGCATCAAACCTCACCTGAAAACCCAGACCACAACATGCCATCCATTTTGCAAAGAGACACGTTGCTGGGCATCGTCTTCTCCCACAGCGTCATCTCTGCCGATCCTTCATTCTCGTTCACGTACACTGTGTCAGCCACACGTCTGCCACCAGGGACTGGGTCCATGCAGCACTCATCCTCATGCTGGCACTTCTCAACCACCACTTTTCTACTACTAGGCTTCCAAAGTTGTGTCTTACCCATTACCATCTCTGCTTTCTGTGGGACTTAGATGAAGACTTGTTCTGTATTATGCGCTCTACACTTCGCTGTAGAACAAGTTCAAAAGGCATCTCTCTAAAACAGGCATTTGGGGCTGTTCTTTGGAAGGCTAAAATGGGGAGCTATGAATAAACCTGAAGAAATATTCAGGTGGCTGGCAAATACTCATGTTATCACTGACTACATGGCCTGCTTAGAGTTGCAAGCGGATCATGGCAGCAGCTTAAACAGAGCCCAGGTCTCATGATTCTGTGTGAAACTATGTTAAAAAATTCTGTTAGAGAATGAGGAATAGTCCATTCTCACCACTTTTGAAGCCACATAACAGATGGATGCCTTTGGAGCTAAGGAGTAAACCAACCTGCACACATAGGAAGGTTTCAAAGAGAACCTAGCAGTAAAAGCTTTTGGTTGTTTCTTTCAACACTCATCATCTCTCTCTCCTGTGTCAAAGAGAAGACCATACAGACTTTTTTACTACACCCCATTTTATAAAGTTACTTTTTGAGGAGCTAGGTGAAAGCAAACCTTTGCTTGGTCTCAAAGAATTTCCATCTGCTTAGTTATATTAAGAAATAATATGAAGGGTAGAGGAAAAATGTAGGGCAAAAT
The DNA here is from genome assembly GCF_965183815.1 of Platalea leucorodia. NCBI lineage: Eukaryota > Metazoa > Chordata > Aves > Pelecaniformes > Threskiornithidae > Platalea > Platalea leucorodia. Next base: position 86,565,842 of record NC_138858.1, read on the forward strand.
TATGTCACATTCTGAAACAGCTAACATAATTAAGACATATTCTTCATTTGATTTAATAATTTATTGAATTATACTTGGATTACTTAATAAATGAGGAACATTACCCACACTATATTAGTCACAGGTGAAAAAAACCACGTACATGGATGAGTATAATTCATTCAACAGTTTATAGACACACAGTCCCCCAGGGACTATCTCACACACACACCTCCTCGAGTGCCAAACTTCAGATATAAATCTCAGATTCTGATCTCACTAACACTTATTTTACTCCACTAATTTTGATAGTATTTCAGGACTGCACCAGGATGAAGAAGCCTTATCTCACTAAAACTAAACCTCTCAGAAGGCTGTCCAGGTTACCTGTTTTCAAAGGTGCACACTCTGATCATGAAGCCCATCCGATGCCCCAGTACAGGGCAGGATGAAGACTGCTCTTTGTGGAAGCTCCTGTGCAAAGGATCCACATGATCCAAGGTACATCCAGGTGAAAGTAACTCCATGGCTGTGACTTGGGGGTGATCCAATGATCAGAAACAGCATCAGCTGATATTCCAGTGTATGGGTTGGAGCAGTCTACACCATCATCCCAATTTTGATAAAAACCACATGCCTCTTATCACCATCTCTATATGAATAACTAAACTGAGCTGAAATCAAACTGCACCGAGAGGTCTGACTTCTGTAGCTATGTCCTCTGGATCGCCCTGCGGTAGGTTTGTTTGGTAAGTACACATAGTCTAGCTAAGCTTTTAGGGGACAGCAGTTTCATGTGCAGCTACAGTTTTCACTAGAAGCTGTTGTTAGTTTTGTATTTACAGTGTAGTATTTAGGTGCTATGTTTGTGTAGAATTTAATGGTGGAATCAAGCTATAGGTGAACCTATGGATTTATTCGTTCTGGAATTTTCTCTTCATTCTACTCACTCCCTATTTCTGTACTGTTTTTCCACCATTTAGTTTATAGGAAATAACTGCCACTACGATAGATTACAATCTTCTCTTTTATAGAATATAAAAATATAGGCTACATCGGAGTTATCTTTCCTCCTCCTCTACTCATGGTAAAAACGCAGGGCGTGCTTCTGAGACAGGTTACGAATGCGTCTTGGCTTGAAAACAAAGTTAGTGCCTCTCAGTAGGGATGCTTAAAAGCTTTAAAACATATTTTAATTTGACTCAACTATCTTTAATTATAAAAGCTTCTAGTTATCTTGGAACATAATAACATTGACTGAGAACTGCAAAGAATTTTTCGAAGAATGGAAGCCTAGAGAGAGAGTAGCCAAAGCTGCAAATGAGTATTTTGTATTAATAAAATATCGTTACTGTCAATAAAAAGGTAAAATAAAATAATGTTCATACTGTGCATCTTCCACCACTTAAATCTGCAGTAGTAGCATTGCTCACTGGCCTGATTCTGTGGCATGCTGAGGACTTTCTGCAAAATGCTGAGCTGAAATTCTTTATGATCTGAAATCTTATCTGGAGCTTGTTCAAAGAAAAAAGCTATGTGAAAAGCATACCTCAACTTTTTAAATGACAAACTAAAATCTTATATACATAGATTATGCATATTGACCGCTACATTATTATAACGTAACTGTGTAAAAATCCTTTTGATAGCTTGTTGATAAGTTGACTTCATGTAATTTAACTGACCCTTATTTGCTAAGATACTGTGTAAGCCAGTGTTTGGAAGGGAGCCAAAAAAGAGAGAGCGGAGAGAGAGAAATCAGATTAAACTGTAAATCTGTGGTTGGCATAGGTTTAGCAAGCGGTACAGAACATATGGAATGCAGAATCCAGTGGTATTTCTTGGAAAAACTAATATTAAGCTAAGGACAAATGCCTGAGCCAAACAAACTACAACATCGTTTTTAGTTCCTAAATACATAATATGACAAAGAAACAAAATGAGAAAAAAAGCGTTCCACTGCTAAGCACCATTTTGTAACTCATGTAACAAAAAGTATACTTGCCATTCTAGTTTATTAGTCATATTGCAACTGAAGATGAAAGTTAATATTCTCCAGCAAAAAAGCCCCATCCTATGACCTTAAATTGACAGCCCTGTCTACCGTAAGTGGAGCAGAGGGTGAACAAAAAGTTACTGAAATCCAGCATGTTAGATTGAGACTAAGTAATATGGCAAGTGTAAATCTACCTTGTCAAACTCCTCTCAGTACTACACAGCACTATTAATAAAATGCATTACTTTAACTAATGACATATATTTGAGCATTCATCATCTTCAGTTTATTACTCCTGTAACTCTGCAATTTAGGGATGTTGAGCAACGTCCCTCCACCACACATCCTGTAACCTACATCAGTGCATGCCCACACGGACCTCATCAAGTAGCCAAAGAGTTGCCCTTTCACTGTGAGCAAGCGACTAATATTTAAGCTGGCTCTAAAGAAAGACACTTTTCATAATCGCCCAACAATCTGCTAAGTGAAAACATATGGATAGGCTTAGGTAAAGCCTGCCAGGGGTCTTTACTGAATGGAAAACAGGTGCTCCAGTTCTGTGCCATGTAATACCCCATTTACCGTTAAGTCCAAAGGTTACAGGACTAATAGCTGCCTTGTGGTAATCAGGGAAAGCAAAGACACTGGCCGTGGTCAAACATCTGGGACATATTTTACATACTTGTAACATATGCTTCAGTTTCAATTAAAGTGAGGCTTTGGCACATTTATTAATCTTTTTACTTTTATCGCATAAGAAGACCCATTTACCTGACTTTTCTATTATACTGTATGAAAAAACAGAGAAATAATAAAAGCCAGAGGCCACTACCAGCTGGTGTTACAAAATGTGCATTTGTTTTCTTACAAAACCTCATTCTGCACACAGGTTTAAGAAAACACATATATGAATTAAAATAATACAAAACTGTACCCTTCCATTTTGACAGAAAGCTGTAAGAGGAACAGCAGTAGTTAACAGAGTACGTCTAGTGCACCAGAAACGAAAAAACACCCTACCAGCTACTAACGACAAACAACTCAGTCCTAACTATGCACTTATGTTTCACAGTTTAGCCCTGTGCAAAATAATGCCCACTGCAAAGAGCACTGAATATACATGGTCGTCTGTACATGCTTATTTTAAAAAGTGTAGTTTTCCATTCAAACAGCATATTCAATAACAAGAACTCAAAATGTTTGCAATAATGAAGACAGCTTTGAATTTATAAAAATCAACCTAAACACCTTCTGTATAGAAAGACAGCTCTTAAATATTCAATAAAAGGGCTCACTGAATGCACACAGTAATGTCAGTACTCACTTTTATTCAACCTTGCTAACTAGATCTAGAAAAATGTTTGAACTCTGGTGTCAATTTGAGAAAGCTGAATATTAGATCACAACATTGAAACATTGAGAAATATTGAGTGATATTTCTAATTGGGTACATTTTGCCTGGCATCTGTTGAGCGCCAGAGAATTGGGGAGTAGGGGGGGCTGACCACCGCCCTCATCTTCCCTTTTAAAGGAGTTTGTTTAGCAATTTCCAAAACCCACTAAGCAGTAACTACATAGGCTGACTTAAACTACAAGCAGTCAAGCACTATTCTTTGTGAACTAATCACAGTTATTAAAATATCCAGAAATACACGCACTACTGGGATGATACTTTTGCACCAGCTCTAATAATAAAGCAGGAAGAAATGGGAGAAAATGGCTTCAAATTGATGGCAGATCAGTGTTTATCAGAAGAGAAATGATGATTCAAAGCCAGCATGTTGAGTTAAAATACAAGCCCTCCACAGCTACATGACTGACCTTTGCAATAAATCATATATTTTATTGCCAGAAGTGTATGCTCATATCATTTAGTGCTAAAAAACATCACATATGTGTTTTGTAAAAGAAGGTTTTGTTACTACAGTGTTTGATGATTCTGAAATGATATAGCTAACGATTTAAGTGATGTATAGAAGAATTCCACATAATAACTTTCTGTCAATTGTAAAATGTTTGAGCTGGCAGTGAAATGAGGAAAATACTCTTTTTTTTTATCATCTCTCAGATCTTAGGTGTTAGCTAACAGGAAAATAATCATTCAGGGGATTAACTAATCATGGTGAATTTTCTGACATTTCAGATGCTGCTGCCAGCAGATGAATTCTTACAGTGGTATATAACTGTACATCTCAACTAGAAACAAAGGTCAAGGGCATAAATTAAGATACACTGTTTTTCTCCTCTCAAAAAAAAAATTCATTGCTTTACTACAACAGAAGCGGGGGAACATCTGTGAAGGTCAAAATCATCTGTATTTTAATTCAGAGTTCTTGTAAAATTATCTGTTTTTCCCTTTCCTCTCTTCCACAAATATTACCTTCCTGGTACGAAAATACCAGCAACAACAGGGCTGTCTTCCCTGCACTCGTCTCACCAGAAAGTCGTCCCGCCAGTGCTAGCCATTGCTTCAGTGGTGCAAGGTCATTCTAATTTCTTTTCTCTGGTTTCTCCCTCTCCCTGGGGGACAACCAATCCAAGCAGTCCCATAGCTTGGCTCAATAAGATGTGGAAATGAGCTGTTATTTACTGTGGTTGCAATCCTCAACTCAACCAGCAGCCTCCAAACTGAACCGCGTTTGCTCAAATAGCTGAATGATCTGCAACAGTTTCCCGGCTTGCTGGGCCACAATGCCAACTTCAAAGCAAGTGGATGTCTATGAGAATTGTGATTATTTAAATGTCATACAGAGTGCAAAACATTTCAGCCATTCTTCTACCAAGTAATTCTTTGAAAATTATAGATGTCAATATCCCATCTTTAACCAGTATGGAGTTACTATTTCTACACCATTTTTCCCCAAAGTGCAGCCCTATTTGTAATACTCAAGACAGGACAAATTTTTGTCCTTCAAAAACAGTTGTCACTGCAGTTATCTTCACAAGAGCTATCAAGTTCCAGACAGGCTGAATTATTTTTGTTCCTGGCAGAAAAAATATTTGACCCAGCTCTGGACCAAGAGAGGGAAAAAAAAAAAAAAAAAAAGCAGGATTTATAGTCCTCTATCCTTTCCTGCAACACACTGTAGCATTGTTAGGATGATAAACAGCTCTGTCCAATTTTCTGGACTAAAACACTTCAACTCCTTTTTTAACTGTCTGTAAAAACAGTGTCATGTCTAAATTCTCCCATCCCCAGATACCCAAGTGCTAGGAAAGATAATTACCTTGTCATCTCTGTCATCCTCTTCTTCCTCGTCCTCTAGCATGTCCTCCACTACCTGCAGACAGAAACAGTAGTAGTTGTCATGATTTAAAAAGGAAGAGTTTTGTTCTGTCAATTCTAAACCTTTTGTAGATGAAAACTTTATTAACATTTGAAATAAATGCACAGAAAGAAAATGTACAACTAGGAAAAAAACACTTGATCAAGAGATTCATATTCAGGAAAGTGTTATAGCTTTAATTGACCTACATTAGGGAATTATATACTGAAAACCCTTCCTGTACAAAATGCTTGCTTGACAATTTAAGTATTTAAAAGGTAGTTCCAAATTCAGTGTATGATTGTTTTAACTAAAGGAATTCTTTGTCAGCTCTGCTGGTGCCTATGCAGCACACACAAATGCTTGCTTTAAATTTACTGTTACTTACAGAAACATGCAACATTTTTAATAGAATTTACAGCATTCACCAAGAGATTTTTGAAGAATACAAAGCTGGGAATAAATTCATACTAGCTTATCTGCTTATGATCTACAACAATGATATATACCATATGCTCTATCAGCATTAGCACTGTGTTTCTTAATATTGATTTTATACTGTCTGTGCATCTAACTTCCTGGACATTCGTTGCTAGCTGAAGTTGCTACATATCTGCATCTACGTATTTTCCATTTAAAGAATCTTTTCAGTCTAACACCGTGAAATATACACATACATTCAGTTCATTCTCCAAATATTAATAATTATTAATCACAGAATAAGCATGAAATGAAACACTATTACATCTAGTTTACAGAGAGATTAAATGACTTTGCAAAGATGGTCAGTTGCAGATTCAGACTTAAAACTCACAAATCCGTCTCTCATAACACTGTGATCAAGTCTTCAGCCTACCCTATGGGGAAAATTCTCTGTTGGTGGAATTATAACCAGAAAATAATGTGGCTCTTCACATCATTATTTATATGTAAGTACTTATTAGGATGTAAGAACATCCATAACGAAGGTCAGCAAAGCTCCACCTAGCCCAGTGTCATAGTATGGATGTAAAAAATGTATACCATGTATTATAAAACATGCATAAAAAGGACAAGAGAAGGGAAAAGTCATTGAAATGAAACATTAATACTTTGGCCTTCTTTACAGACTTGCCACCACCTAAAACGATAGTTTACTTTGTTATATAGGCGAAGCTACAAACGTTTACTCGTGACTTAAGACAACACATTAAAATTATAGCTTCATAATCACCACCCCCCCCCAACACAGCTGCATGGACATTCTTATCAAGTCGAAATCCATGTCCAAGAACTAAAGGGACTTAACACTATCCAAGAGCCAAATTCAGGAAAGAGAAGAACTTAAAAAAGAGAAGTGTGTGCATCAGATGTCTTTCTCTGAGTTAGCTCAACCATCAAGAAAATCCCAGTTGATCATGTTACATGGGCCCATGCAAAACGTAAACAACACATTGATCGATTAAACATGCACAGAGCACTCTGCATACTCTGCCCAGTTCAAAACATTTCCAGTTTAAGCTGCTCATCCTTGTTTGAACCCAGTCCCCAAACACCTCTAACAATGACCTTGGGACTTTGGAGGGGAAGGAACCTCCAATTCTGTCTACTGGCTCCTCTGTCCTGGAGCTTAGAATCAAAAGAAAGACTAGAAATATGAAGAAACAGTAAAGACTGAGCATGTACAAAAGCTCAAGGAAGAAGTATGACCAGAAGAACAATTTTATCAGGAGCCTCACTGACTGACTCTTCTGCGGCCTCTGACCTGACGCCAGCCAAGATGTATTGGTGAATCCCCTCAGGCTGAAGAAAGAATCAAGGCTGGGCTCTAGCCACTATCTGTGAAGAAGAAGCCTCCCTCACCAGTTTCTCCTGTTTCCTGTTTAGGCCAGCTCTGCTCAATTTCTTAAAGAAAGGGGATCAGAGACACTGCCCACAGAGTTTGGGATAGTTACACCTCTCAGCACGGAGAAATGTTGAGAGCATCTTGTTGAAATGCTTGTCAGCTTCTGCTTAGCTCAGTACACCATTTTATGCATCCCATTTGGAGGTGCCTGAGAGGTCCTGTCTTCATGGACCTCTCTGTGGAAGCAAAGGCATTTTGGTGATAAAGGTGCATCACCTGCATCACCTCCTTGTTCCTCTCCTCTTCTGGTAGCTCACTGTCATCTCCCCCAGCCTGTTCCAAGTGTTTGGGGAGCTGAGCTGTAAACTACATCACTGGGCTGATCGAGTTCTTCAAAAAAACCCACCCTAAAACTAATGCAGATGGTTTCAGTGACTCAGTTTACTGAGCAGCTCCAGAAACACTGGCATCAGCTCTACTGAGGAAATGGTGAACTGAGAAGAGAGGACGAAAACAAGCTGTTAAGGGCTTCAGCGAGATGGAAGCCCTCTTAAATCAGTTTTGCCACACACAAGAAAGTCTGTAATTACATTGTTAAGTGACTAAAGCCCAAGGTATAAACCTGAATCTGTTGACTCAGATACTGCCTACGCCTGGAGCTGACTAAACTCACTAGGTCTCTTACTTTTCAACATTAATATTCCCCAGACACTTAAAGATCTCTTTTATGTACATCCAGAAATTCCTTGTCTTGACAGGATTGAACAGCAGAATGCCTATCTCACATTAGTGCTAAAGTTAGCACGGAGACAATTAGTTGAATTGGAAACCTCTAAAATTGTTGCAAATGATGGCACCTCACTGAAATCACTTGCATGACAATACCCATTCTAAATTATCCGGATAATAATACTTCAAAGTCACATATTTTTTTTTTCCCCCGTCTAATGATCTCAAACTACTTTACAAGCTTCTACAGAGTGGCAAAATGTTAACTTGTTCAAAGGACATAAAAAGTCCTTTGAAATCACCTGAAGGCCAGGACTGAGCCCAGATTTCCAGCTCCTCCATTCCATTTTTTAATTCAAAAGCCACTACCAGTCTATGCTCTTGTTCTAGGTTAGTCATATCATTAATTACATTGAGCTTTAGAGTGTTGAATTGTCTGGAAAGGAAAACAGAATTCAATTATTGTAGCAAAATAAAATATAGTAAAAGTGTTCCTATGCCCATGATGCATAAACGATTCTTTAAAGTATATGAAACATAGCCCATGCTTTCACTTGTCTTGAAATTCAAAAGGAAGAGTCAAAAGAAAAAAAAAAAGAACATTCAGACAACACAGACACAATAATACAATTTATTAAACCACCAAAACAAGTGCTTTCAGAACTTTGACACAAATTAAAACCAGGAAAGTAGATTCTTCATAATCTTATGATATATGAACAATAGGTACACTGAAGCCTTACAAAAGCTGTATACTGAAGTACAATCTACTTCTGCAGAACAAAGCAAGGCTGTTCAAGAGAGGTACAGTGAATCTGAGCAACAGATTTCAGTTTAACCTTGTAGTAAGAATCCTGTAGAAAAAAATGCACAATGGAATTTTTTCTCCTTTGATTCAACCTCGTTGCTATTCAAATAAAGTGCACGTGTGCTGCTTTGGTTTGAAGGAACACAGTAGTTATTCGGATCGCTATGTCAAACATTGTACCTGGGGGAGGCATGATGGGGGGAGGGAGGAGACAAGGAAGGAAGCAGAGGAGAGAGAGGGAGGACATGAAAAAGCATATGAAGACAAAATGAAACATTAGAGTTATTTTATTAAAAGTTCTATGGCAAAAATCTTAGATTGCCCCACTCTAAATTATGCCTTCTGATACCTTGCTTGAAATCAAGTAGTATTAATCAAACAAAGGAAGGGCACTGGGGAAATCAGAAAGATCTAATGCAAGCAGTTAAAAGTGACATGACCTTCTGTAATGTCACTTGTCACAGACTTATATGCCGCTTACTCGCAGAAAGTCTTGAAAGAACCTGTTTCTTGGTACTGTCCCTTGAATGTAATAGTAATACAGATGACATTTTAAAAAACACACGTAGACGGCCTCAAATACAGCATGTCAGCTACTTCATGGCCAAACAGTAAGCAGATGATGTTTAAGTGCTGCAAAGTAAGATCCTTCCTGTGCAAAATAGACCTATTAAAAGCTTATTAATCAGAAGCAGCTTGCAGCCTAATTCCTACGTACTGCCATTGTTCCTGATCCATTCCCACCCTCTTTGAGGAACTCAGTCTATAAATACTGTACAATTCATAATCCACAGGAGACTGGAGGAGCGTCTGTTCTGTTGCAGCAGCAATGGTGCACAGCTACGTTACACCTGGTTACCAGAAGGAAGCACAACCACCACGTTTGCACTCTGAAGAAAACCTGTTTGTGGACTAGAACACAGTCTTCTGAGGAAGCTGACAATTAAGTACAACTTGCATTTATTCTAAAGATGATCTCCTGACTAACAAACAGGATAGGATTTCTGAGAAAATAATTCATTTTGACTTCTAACCTCAACACGTGCAAGTATGGTTGGATTCTACTTATTTGCAAGCCTGTTGAATCAAATCCCCATGAGAGAAATTTAAAATACCTCCTGGATCTAAAGTTTCTGTGGAAAAATGACACATTGAAACTTAACGCCACTTTTAATGAAAGGTCCTTCTGTCTTGGTATCAGCCTGACGTTTCTCATACAAAATGTGCAAACTGCAAGTCACTCCATGAATTGTCTTCTGTTCTAATTTCTTTAGCTGATCCAAAAGAAACACCTGCACAGAAGATACTTTGATGTCTTTACATGTTAAGAATACCAGATATCTGCTCTGCAATAATATGCAAAATAAAGAAAAAATAAAAGGAGAGGCACTACCAGATTGCAGATAACCCTGATGACTGTTACCTTAATGTTCTTTAATGTGAAGCAATGCCCCCTGCCTCCCAATAGCACTTCTCTAGATTTGCTTATATCTTACTTGATGTAGTTCTTCAAACAGAGGAGGTTTCAAATGAAAAACAAAAGAAAACACTTTATGCTATATCACGTTACGGTGTCAAAATATCTGCAGACATTTGTATTTTCACATAAAGGTATTAACATTCATAAGACAAAATAAAAGACAGAATGAGATTTCATTCTGAATTAAACACATTTTAGATGTGCAATGAATGTGATCAGAATTGTACTGTTCGGGACTGTTTAGATTTCATGTTAATTCATACTGTCCCGACATAAACTGTACTGTATGTTTGTCACTCAGTTCACTGTTTATGTGTGAATGTAATATAAAATTGTGCAGTGTGTATGGCTTAAGAAGGATGCATGAAACCACCTGGGCTCTCTAACGTCATTTCCAAGTACTTCAAGTTGAAGCAAAGACGTCCATTGTCAATAAGCCCACTATAGCAGCACTTTTGTGCTCATTTTCACAACACGACGTCTGCTTCTTTCATGGAATTGTCGAGGAGAAACTTTACAGGAGATACAGCTTAAGTAAAATGCCCACCTTTTTTACACCACATTTATAAGGAAAATAAAAATCAAATTAACAGATTCTGATTTAATAATGTAGTATATCTGGAATACAACCGATCCTGATTTATACTATTAATGTTTTGACCTTGGGGTATTTCATCTGCAGTAATCATCAAGATAACTGAACCACTAGATGTAATAATAATTAGTGTGATAAGCTTGCCAGTAAGGTTGAATATATTGCAGTACAGAAGACAGCAGACTAAGAAGAAAAGCATTAGTACTTTACTGCTAAAATACTTCCTGATTTTTACAGAGACACTCAAATACAATTATTTCTTCTTACAGAATGCATTTTGTTAGCTTATTCTGGGAAGTGCTCATGTTGTAATTTAGTCTGCTTCTTAATAGGAAATGAGACTTTAATATGGCTATCAGATGCCTTTTGATGCATGCTACTGATTACATGTAGTTCTGTAATGTCAACAACAGAATTTTTATTTGCAGTATAATAAATTTCTTGGCAACACGCATGGGCAGTAAATACAGTTTATTATACAAGAACATGTAACCTTTTTCGTGTTGTCAGCTTTATATGCCCTCAATATTCAGTTGCCAATGTAGTTAAGGCTAAGTCATTTTTAAGATAAAAATGGCACACGTACTAGGCCTTTTTCTCTATATTTCTTTCAATATTTGGTTCTCATTTATTTTAGCTCTTTCTTGTACTTAGACAATGCACTCTGAACTGAATATTAGGTGTTTATTTGAAGTATGTCTCCATCTAAAGGCTTCAAGATGTACTGTACACTTGAAATGTCAGATCTTTCTTAGAATGCTTCATTTTTAGTTCAGCAGGATGAAAAAAAACATTCTTTGCTTAGCTAAATATCAATGGCAAGTTTAGTGTGCACGACTATTAAAAGTAACACCACCACAAAATTTTGTGAGCTAGTGTTCTTGGGCAAAACCTCATGATAAACTATCTTATTAACAACACAATGGCTCAGTATTGGTTTTCACTGTGATTATTACTTCTCTTCAAATAGTTTTCAGATTCTAGCAGGACCAGATATGCTTCTCTTATAAAACAGCATTTACCCAAATAATTTTAGCTTGTGGGTATGACACAGTCTATTACATTTGGAGCTAACAAACTTTTTGGTAGAAAAAAGCTGTGTTATGTATTTTAGGTGACAATATGTGTTATACATGTATTATTGTAATTTCAGTTAAATTTTTATTTTTTTCCAGGTATTGATACATTTTGGTAAATATATTAAAACTGCAGTACAATCCCAAAGTCCCGAAGGTCTAGGCTGAATTACAATATGCTAAAGCAAAAGAAAACCAAACCAAAGATGAATAAAAGTCTCACATAATTATGTGACTTTTTACTAGAAACTAAACTGATGTTAGTTTATATAATATTGATTATTTAGAATAGCCACTACAACCTGTCAAGTGAATCTTGTTGCCATGTAAATCTTGATGCAAATGCAAAAAAAAATCATTAGAACAGTCTCATGGAAAAAATGCCTCTATGTGCAGTGAACTTCAATTTTATTTTAGATGCCCACAATATTGGAAGACAATATTTGAAAAATGTGGCAAAATATAAATTAAAAAATCAATTGGTTTATGATAGAAAAAAAAATCAAAGTTTTTTAAATGCTGGAGATATCTAGGGTAGGGTTTTGCTGTTTTGTCTTCAGGCGACCAAAACCAGCCAAAATATTCTAATTCTGTAGTGCATTTGGTTTTTGTAACTGCTACTGGGATGAGAACAGCCACGTAACGTTTTAGGAAGGGGTTACTACATACTCTGATACTGTATGTAAGCCTCTGACGCAGGGATTATAATTGCAGTGTGGACAGTCTCTTTTAACTGTAGCCCCAGATAGCAGTATTACATTCTATTATGCTGCAGGAGAGAAACGCTTTCTGCCCAACTTAGATCTTTATATAGTGTAGTGTGTGACTGTTAAATTAGTGCATAATGCATTTAAAATATTTATAGTACCAACATTTAGTTAAATAACCTTTATGTAAGATTTATGTTGATTTGTTCATTTCTCATTTAATGGCAAATTATGAAGAGCATGTTTCATAAAGATAATTCTCCATTTAAATTCAGCAGGCCATTAAATATTAAAATTATGTTTCTGATGCAATCTAGAGCAAATTTGTCCAGCTTCAGCGATTATTTGCACTCATAAAAATTAGACTTGATTAATAAAATTTAAATGCTTGATTAAGCTGACATTTTCATGTTTCTTTTCTGATTTATTAAAAAAAACCGCTGTCCCGTAGTGGGGCACTATAGTGTATGCTTCCTCCCTGACTATATGGATTGTATGGAAAGAACAAACAGCTGCATGAAGACAGCAATGGTTCTCAGCACACTATTTAATATTCAGGCACGCGTTGCCGGTGGTCTTTGTGCTCTGATAGCACCCAGACTGAACGCACGAACGGACAATGACCTGTTTGCAAAAGCCTTTCTAACTTATTTTATTGATGATAACAAATGGAGAGCAAGTTTGCGATTCTGATTAATTTGGCAGAAGTAAGGCAGGCTGCACATTTTAAGAAAAGCTCATGGACTTTGCTGCGCCATTCAGAGTGATGTGTGGATTGCCATCTGGCTCAAGTAGAAACAGAATGAGAGTCACTTTCTATTTCAAGGTGCAGACAAGAATGTTAGTTAGTGGTTAGTAAACATAAGGTAAAATCCTTTCTGCGCAATGCTGAAAATAATTCTATGAAAACAACCGTATTTTCCTTACATTTAGAGATGTCATAAATCAGATTAGTTTTAGACACATATTGTTGTATGCCTAACTCTGCATTCTCCCACCAGCCCTGTGTTTTGGAGATTTTGTGGCTGCTGTTGTTGCTATCAGACTGGAGGCAAAACTTCTCAGGAAAGTACAGTCAAAACAAAGTCAAGATGTAATTGCCAACCTGACAATGCCCTTTCGTATCATCTTGTGCAAATGACATATTCCAGACACTCTAAATAGAACACAGGGAGAATTATGTTTATTTTTGCCATAAATTCATAGCAAGAATTTAGTCTTCAGCTAGAAATCACTGCTGATTCCCTGGAAGAAGAGGACTTCTGGACTTCAAGCACAAAACCCCTCAGTACTGCACAGGCAATGGATCTGAAGCACTTGGTGTTTGTCCTGTATTCATCTGCAGGTGAAACCCTTTGAAACCCTTTCAAACTAAGAACTTTATGGACTCATGCTTCCATGCTTTAAGACCATGATGTGAAGAAACAGAAAAATCAAGTTACTATCTTGTTTATTTGCTTGGTAACTCAGTTTTCAATTTGCAGAAGAAGAGGTGGTTAGAGTCAGGCACTTTCCCGGTGGGGCTGGTTTCTGTACTGAACGTACAGCAAAGTGGCACTCCCTGCCCCAAACAGGAGCAACAACAAATTCACCAAAAGCTCTGACAGGGACTGTTGTCTTCCCCCAGAGGAAAGTGATTCGAACTCTAAGCAGAAAAGCTCTTCCAGCTGCAACTGAGCTGGGGTTGCACAACCAACTCAAGCTTGTCATGCTTACCACCCTTTCTTGACGAAAGAAGGAATCCAATGAGGTAGATATATTTGTAAGCATCTTTCTTCCCATTCCCCCTTTTGTTTTTCTTTGTGTGGTAATTTCCAGAAGACACATAAAGACAAATAAAAAATCTGAGTATACATATCATATTGGAGGACTATATAAAAAGTACCCACAGAAACTGGTTAAAATCTCAAAATGAAAGGTTGTCTTTAACAAAGTTATTTTTCTTCTGTTCTCAAAATTTCATCCTAAACGTGTCCAGCTCTAACTTTTAATAGAAACATATACTCAAGAAACATAAGTCATCAAAGCCTATTTCGCAAAAAATCTCCAGTGAAATTAAAAGATGTATTGTGCCATTTTATATCACTCTTACAAGATTAATAATATGTGTATATACTCTATTATACAGATTCATAAGAATTTGTGTATGGCACATTAACTCCCAGCTGCTCACCATCATTTTCTATGCAATGACATGTGCAACTTGAAACTTCAAGAGGAAATTAGCTATTTAATATTTCCTTAAAGGCTCTAAGTATTAACTATAAATGCAGGATGTGAACTGAAGTGATTAAACCTCTTCTCCATAGGGGTATATATGGCAGAAGAACATTCATAGGTAACTCCAGGCATGTGTATTGTTCTTCTATTAAATTTTAAATTGCTTGGAAAAAACCCTAACAAATAATAGACCAAAAGGAGAGAAGGATTATTGTCTTCAGTCATAGAATCACAGAGTGGCAGAGGTTGGCAGGGATGTCTTGAGATCAATTCCCCTACTCAAGCAGAGTTTATCAAGTCCAACTCCCCTACTTAAGCAGGGTCATATCTGAGCAGGTTGCCCAGGACCACGTCCAGTAAGGTCTTGAATACCTCCGTGGATGGAGACTCCACATTCTCTCTGGGCAACCTGGTCCTGGGTGTGACTACACTCACAATAAAAGTGCTTTCTTGTGCTCAGATGGAATTTCGCACATTTTAGTTTGTGCCCATTGATACTGTCCTGTCACTGGGCACCACTGAGAAGTGCCTGTTTCTCTCCTCTTCTGTTCCCTTCAGGTATTTATACACATTGTCAAGATGCTCCCTGAGCCTCGTCTTGTCCAGGCAGAGCAGTCCCAGCTTGCTCAGCCTCTTCTTGTACGCTGGATGCTCTGATCCGTTCACCATCTTCCCTTTGCTGGGCTGAAGTGCAACTCCCCCTCCTTGCCTTCCCAGCCTGTCCTGACTAAAGAGCCAGCGTACATCCATTGCATGATGCTCATGAGAGCAATCCCACCATGTCTCTGTGATCATGCATGCATGTAGCTGCACGTGGACCTCTTAACTCCTACTGGCTCCTATGCTGTGCACACTAATGTACAGGCACTTCAGGGAGAGATCCCCTGGCATACTGAGTTCGCAGAAAGCATGTGAGGGCTTCTTCCAGAGTAGCATTTCCTTATTTGTGTGCCTACACCTGGGGCGGGCCCCCTCTGCCCTGTTTGGTTGGGTTTGAGGTCTCTCCTGTCCACTCCACCCTGCAGCCTTTCCTTGCCAACTCAGACCACCACTTCCTCACTTGATTGTGGGTCATCATCACGTCCCTCCCCATCATTTCTAGTTTAATGCTCTCCTCATCAGGTTGGCGAGCCATCTGGGAAAGAAGATTTTTGCCCCACTTGGTAAGGGGCAGAAGAAGGGGCAGAAGAAGGTTTTGCCCCACTTGGTAAGGTGGATCTTGCGTCTTCCCAGCAGTCCTCAGTCCTCAAGGAAGATCCCATGGTTGCAAAAACCAAGTCCCTGTTGTCAATCACAGCTGCGCAACTGATTGTTGATCCGCCAGATCAGTCCACTCCTCTTCCAGCCCTTCCTCCTCAATAGCAGTATCAAGGAGAAGACCAGCTGGGCTCCCTGTCTGCTACCTACTGAGTCAATGAAGAACAAGAACTTGCAAGTGTCACCAGAGGAGATCCAATGTGCCTGTTACAGCAGTTAAGCACTATGGACCAACAGCTGAGAGACTCACAGTTTGTCCTAATTGTGGTAGTCAGGATTACGTACACAGGAAAAATAAAAAAAAAATTGATAACTATGCAAACCAGGTTTCATTCACAATAAGATGCGTTCCAACCACACAATCAACTGTTTCATCTCAGGGAAGGGGACCAGAGCAGCTGGAGAGTGAGAACATTTTTAATCACTTTGAGGGATTATCTGACCATTCCTTAAGTTAGGCAGCTCCAGCAGGCAGCCGGAACACAGCCTGAAGTAGAAAAACACAAAAAAAAGAGATTTTTTTTTTCCACTAACTGCATGCAGTTCTAATAACTGTGAATTTTGCTTAGAAATAGAAGTGAAAAAAAGACCCCAGACAGCAGTGCTGCAGTTTTTTCCACACTATAAAGGTGAGATTTTTTTGTACAATACATTTGAAAACATCAAAATACTAAGTAGTTTCTTAACAAGACTGAAAAGAAGCTTTAAACCCCAGCATACTTTCTGTTAGTTTGGGTATATCTAGAAGTCTTTCAATTACAGCTGTGTGGGATGAATTTTTGTTTGTCCATCTATTGTAAGATGTGATTTGGGGTTCCCAGAGAGTCAAGGCTGCTATGAAATAAGCCAGTCCTTCGCTCTCGCTCTACCCTTGTTCTCCCCGAGCATCCCAAGTGATCTGTCACTGTGCCATGCTCCACTACCCTGTACCTGCCATAGGCACAGGGCTGGCAATGTGTAGGGGCAGCACTCCCATGCTGCTCCCCACTGCATGGACCCAGCACAGGTGACAAGGGGCAGCGGCGACAGAAAAGTGGCAGCCGTTGATACCTCTCCTCTCCCTCAGAGGATGTGAAAAAGATGCTGGAAAAAAGGTAGGGAAAAAAACCAAAAGCAGTAAGATCCACTCAATTCTAGTCTTGTGTGTTTAGGTAGTGGATGGTTTAAGATGAGAATGGCAGTTATGCTAAAAATAAATTATTTCATGAGGTCAGGTATTTAGGAGTACGATCATAAGGAAGTGCAAGGATCCTTGGAGAAAGCAGCTAGGTAAGCTTCAGGCAAAAATGTTACTGCAAAATTCAGAGGAAAGCATTAAGAATGCCGTTTTAGTGATTTTTTTTCCCTTGCTTAACACTGGAAAGAAATATTTATTCTGTGATTTTTTACCCTTGCCACATGAGTCAGTGCCAGAAGTTCCACTCTGAATTCTCACAGATTCATTTAGAGAACTGTCCACTAAATCTGTATCTATCTACATCCTCTTACACTAACATTTAATGCAAGAGTTTGTATTTAATGAAAGCATACCTTTCAGAAACACAACTAATCTTGATCTAAATGTATAAAAGATAGGGAATCCAATACTTCTCTTTGAAGTTTGTGCCAGTGTCTGACTAAAACCACAATGATGATCAGTCCTACAAAGAGAGTCTAGCTGAATCCATGAAAGCAATAATGCCTAAGATGCTGCTTCACCCCTCTGTCAGACTTTCCAATAGACTTATCTCCTATTAGTAAATACACTCGTGTCTCCCCCTGACCCAACCTCATTGCATTTTTAATTCAAGAAAGGACTTGCACGTATAACTTATTAGGAGTCAGAGTAAATGGCAAAATAATCATACTCACACTCAAATGAGCAGCACAGGCTCATGTTATGACAGAGCAGCCCAGAGCATTTGGCAGGTGAATTATTCCACAAGAAAATGAGTTCCAAACTGCTTCAAAGAAACTGATGCCCAAGAGGACAGAGCAAATGATACCTTTTCTATAGAGACAGTCAAACAAGGATCAGTTAAGGCTGGTCCATCTGCCATATCCGGACAGAAACTTAGTGATCACTATTTCATTGACCTGCAGAAGAGTGCAGTCCCTAATGCCTGAACTGATGAGACAATTGATAATTGTTTTCTTGTAGGGATACTACAATGGAAACTTCTGAGCTACTTTTCAAGATCCCAAATTTTTGTATTTTTAACTACACATTAATTGAGTTAGAAAAGTTAACAAATATATTTATCTTTTTGTCTTACCATTAGCTTGGGGATTTCAAAGTAACTTCTAAAGACAGACGATATTCCTAAGATAAGTAGTCACTGAGGCACAGAAGGAATCTCTGGAGACTTGGGAACAGAAGCCAGATCATGTGAATCCTGAAGCATTCTCTAGCCACTAGGAAACACTGCTTAATTAATTTAGTTAATATTTACACTCTGCATAGGAAAACAGAAATATTTAAATGACTCCTAATCTAATGATACTGTGCTAATGACCTGAGCTAAGGCTTGTGATATTACTGAAGATTTGTCAGTTAATTAGAAAGGCATCCAATAAGTCTGCAGATCAGTTCATAGAAGACAGATGCTCACCATGACGATAACCAAGCTCAATTCATTAAAAATGAGGTCCCAACTTACATGTGATACAGCCTAAACAAAAAATAGTAATTAATGGCACAGATATCAAATATTTGGGAAGAGCAGGACTGGTTGATATAAGCTGTATAGCTTGGTCTGAAGCAGCCTCTGCAAGAGGAACATTTTAAGAGCAGCATTTGGTGTCCTCAACAGAGAGCCCATCAATAGCTTCATTATTTCGTTGGAAAAGTTACATGACCCAATTAATCTTCACAGGCAGGTGGTATTTCAGAGAGAAATGAAGTGTATTGCAGCTCACAAGTGAAATCTCTCCTTTCACAAGGGATTTCAGTTACTCATAAAATCTTCAGGTTGAGAAGCTTTAAGCATTTCAGGCAGCAGGAGACTAAGGGCTGTGATTAAATAGTGCATCTTTTAAATCTTGATCTTAGGCATTTTCCATGAAAGTAACAACCTTTGGGATTAGGGAATAACTCTATCATTCCCACCCTTAATTTTAGATGACCCTTGGAAGCATAACAGTCAGTGATGTAGACAGGTAACACCAGTGCCAGGATCAGGGCTGTATCAGTTCCTGTGGTGACTAGTAATTGCAGTTGCTGACATTCAGGTCATGGGATCATTCAGGCTGGAAGGGACCTCCAACCTCCTGCCCAAAGCAGGGTCAGCCATGAGGTCAGATCAGGTTGCTCAGGGCTTTATCCAGTCAGGTCCTGAAAACTTCCAACAGCAGCTGCGTAACTTTCCTGGGCCACCTTTTCCACTGCTTGGCAATCCTCATGGCAAAAAGTGTTCTGCAGTCTGAACCTCTTTTGCTTCAAATTATGCCTGCTGTCTCTTCCACCACACATCACTGTGAAGAGTCTAGCTCCATCTTCTTGATAACCTCCTTGTAGGTAGTGGAGGACTGCTGTTCAGGTCACCTGAAGCCTTCTTCAGGCTCTTTTGAGCCCACGTCCCTCAGCTTCTCCTTACAGGGCAAGTGCTCAAGCCCCCTCACCATCTTGGTGGCCCTCCACTGAACTCACTCGAATTAATCAGTGTCTTTTGTGAACTGGGGTGCCCAAAACGGGACACTACTGTAGATGCAGTCTAACAAGTGCTGAGCAGAGGGGATAATCTCTTCCCTCGATCCACTGGCTGTGCTCCTGTTAATGCAGCCCAGGGTGCTGGGCTCTTTCCTGCTGGGGCACACTGCTGGCTCGTGTTTACCTTGCTGTCTTCCAAGATGCACAGGCCCAATACAGCAGAGCTTATCCCCAGGCAATCAATCCCCAGCCTCTATCATGGGTTATTCCTCCCCAAGAGCAAGAATTCACATTTTTCCTTCTTGAATTTCTTGAGGTTCCTACTGGTTTATTCCTCCAGCCTAACTAGGTCTCTTTGACTGGCAGATCCAGGGAATCAAGTGGTCCCATACCCCTGGTATAACTAAAAAACTTGATGAGAGTGCACTCTGTCATCTCCTACAGGTCATTGACAGAGATGGTAAATACGACAGGTACTTGGGCACTGTGGTACTCCACCTGTTACCAGCCTCCATTAACTGCTATCCTCTGAGACGATCATCTAACCCATTTTGGTTTTTTTCCACCCATCCAGCTATCCATCCAGATCATAATGTCCTAGACAGCACACTGTTTTTGGGATATGAATACTGATACAAATATCAAACTCATAAGGCTCATCAATAAAATACATGCAAAATCCTTAAGCTGCTTGGATACTAGAAAATTTGCAGAGCATAGAATACAACTTCAACTTTTGGTATGCACTTCTGAAAATCTGAACCATGCTTTTATTATTAATAAATGTCAGTTATTAGTATATGTTTGTTACTTCATATCCTGACTACATGCATTTGATTAAATGACGGCATTAAATGAAGAGAAGAAAATAAGAAAAGGCTTATATTAAGCTCAACGAATGGTAACATATTAATGATAAAATGTGAAATACAATAAAATGTGATACGTTCTGAAACTGTTAACAAATTGGAATAATTTTAACCTTTAACTTCAATATGTGAACTAAAAAATGCAACATAAGGACTTAGCCACACAAAACCATTTTCAAAGAATTTGCCGTCTCCTGACCAATAAGCCTCTCATCTCTGCTCCCACACAAACCAGATTCTGTGGACAGTACATTTTCTACTCTACTTTACATGACATTTTCAACAAAACGAGACACATTTATTGGACAGCTGGAGAAAAATTAAATTGCAGGTGGGAAAATTGTGCACCGAGCATTGTGAACTGAGGCATTTTCAAAAAGATGTCATATTTAAACTCAGTTAAAAAAATTCATCTAGTTAAAAAAAGAAAAGGACATGTATATGCTTGAAGTAGAGAAGACTTACTGTATCATGTTGCCTGTTATCTTTCCCTGATACGATCAAGAAGTAGTTCCATGCCAGCAGCAACAACAAAGCCAGTGGTATCATGTAGAGCTCAAAGTTCCAGACCACAAAAAGAAAAAGCTAGAAGACAGTGAAAGGAAAAAAGTGATTCAAATCAGCATCACATTAAACTCTTGCGCACAGTTAAGACCAATAAATTAAAACAATTCTAAAGAAACTCGTCTCTCCTTAGGCAGGAAAGTTGTTTAATGACTTTGCTGACTAGTCACTTACCTGCATGAAACAACTGCTACACTTGCCATTGCTTTGTACCTTAATTCTTGCAAAAGGAAAATTGATGTAGTGTAGTCTAAGAGGAATATTAATTGTTCTCTCATAAAATAATGCTTATGTGGACAAAATCATGCAAAATAGCAAAAAATAAGATCACAATTTAAGAAAGAAAAGGTTGGTTATTTCCGTGAATAAAAATTAATTTGCTGTTCAGAAGAAAGAACTTGGTCATTTTGTAATAATGTCACACAAACAAGCAGTCGTAAACGTCACAACTAAAGATGAAAAAAATCTTATGCATAGAAAACTAGCAAAAAATCACACTAAAAGGTAAAATCGTACAACTACTTTAACAAAAGCAGTAGTACAGTAAAACAGTACTGACCACAAACGCATTGAAAATGGGATGAAAAGGAATGCTGAGAAGCCACCTAAGTCCATCCCTTCGAAAACTTTGATTCGTTGAAGTGTTTCCTCAGAACACCTCAAGTGCTCCATGGCTGGAGGCTGGCAGAAGCACGGCCAGGTTACGTCTTCCAGAGATGTACGCCCTGATAACTGGGGCTGCTCTCCAGCACTGGGGGTCACATGGGGATCGCACCCCAGGAGAAACCCATCTCCATTGCCAGCTCTGTACACCACAGCTCCCTGCCGCCGAGCTCTGACAAGTGTCACAGGCTGGACTTTAGTCTCAGACCCATCAAGCGGTACAGAGCTGACTTTTTTTGAAGCCTGGAAGTCCTAAGCGTTTGGCAGAGCCTGTAGCTGTCTGGCTGAGACACGTCCAGCAAGATACTGTTCCCTACTGGTGCTGGTACAAAAGCATTGGTTTGCAGGAAAGGACTGAAAATATTTGGATTTAGATGGGGTCAAACTAAAACCACTTTTACATCCAGTTTTGCCTATGAACAAATCCCCCTTTATTTTAGCCAGTTCTAGCTGTAACTTTGGTTTGTTTTCTCCTAGTATGACAAAAACAAAAAATGGAAGTAGTATAGCAAATCACACTATGTACCACAGTTGGATATACACCCATAAATCTTGCTAAGCCTTTTTAATCCAAATAGTTAAGCTTTTGAATATTTGTGTTTTCACTACCTACTAAAATGAATGAAGGTGTTGTGCCACAGAACTAGCAAACCTTAAGCAATGCCAATACCTAGGTAAACTAAAAAGAGGCTCACTTTCCCAAATCAGTCCCCAAGATGTATGTAAAGCCGAGTAAGAAGAAAATGGGGACTTTAATAGTCTTCTGCTGGATTTTTGATTAGAGTTAAAACAAAATGCTCTTATCAAATACAAGCTCCCACATAAATGAAAAAAACTCTGTATTTTAAGTAATCTGCTGTCTCAAGATCAGCTAACTTACCTCACGCCCCTACTTTATATCACTGAATGCTATGTATATGGAAGTCCTGTAAGACTGCAAGAAAAACATGATAAATAGTGAAAGAACTGAAAAAGCAGAGTGTGTGACATATATTATTGGATATTGGCACTTCTAACAATTAATATTTCTTTTGAAAGAAAACTTTTTAGGCTGTTTAGTTTAAACGGAAATCTGTTAGAAATGGTAATGAATAAGAAGCAAACAATAGCTCACGGAATCTGAGACTTCTTCTATGAACTTGCTAACTACCCTTCTGAGAGCAAGGTCTACAAGGATTTGATGTGGTAAATTTGATACAGCCAACTTACAACAGAATTTGCGTCTCAAAAGAAAAGCAAAAAATCCTTGCACCTTTTAACCCCAGAAATGCCCTGAATCAATGGATATGTGCTGAAGGGAGCTCTGGAAGTCAACAAACAGCACCCAACTATCAGAAAAGCAAGTACTAGAGATTATCTGTTGAGAAATAGCAACGCATACAGTCTTTCTTATGGTCCCGTCTGAACTTTGGTTAGAAAGATGGAAAGAAAATCAAGTAATATCCAAATAATCCCTGGCTCCAGAGAAAAGAAGCCAGAAGCCTAGACAATCTCAGGAGATACAGACCTGACCTGAGACTGAGGAACATGGTCATCATGTACCCTGTACTCCAGAACATCAAGGAGTTCCCATTCAAACACTCCTCACTTGAGGTCCCTAAGTTAAGAGTATCAATTCCTTACAGTACTGTACTCTGTAGGCCATTAAAATATTATATTAATATATTACCTCTTTACAACTTGTATGACATATCTTTCAAAAATGTGGGTATTACACCCGCCATCCTGTAGATGATGTTGCTGACCTGACAGCTTAATTTTCTTCTCGTCTGGCTGAATTTTAACCAGTTCCTCCTTTCAGGCACCTGTCTCAGCCAGGCACTAGGAAAACAGGGAGTCCATATTTGCAACACAAATGAGATGTGCGCTGTGCGAGACCAGCACAGTGATGGCACTGCAAGTGAAATGGCCTATCTTCCCCATAAGAGAAATGTGCTCATGAAATGCACATGGGAGAAAACAAGCAGATTCCCAGTATGAGACAAAACTTTTAAGTAAACATGAGCAAACCCGAAATCTGGTGCAGAACAGCAAGAAAATCCAGGGACTCGGTTCTTAGGCATAAAGGGCCTGATAGCTGGGGGGAGAGGGAAGAAGGGAAGTAGTATGTAAAAACCTTAACTTCACTTCAAATATGAAGGGGAGGAAAACCTATGTATGCATCCACTGAACAAATATGGGGGGGGGGAACACAGAACAGGTAAGGAACAAGTATAAAAGGGCAGTTCTGGGACTTGCCCATGCCTATAAAGCATCCAGTGGAACATGGACTGTATCTGGTATGATCTCTTCCAAGGAAATAATGGCTCTAACTCTGTCTAAAAAAAGGATCCTCATCACTACTGAAACAAGCCAACTATTTTAAGGGAGGAGTGGGAGTCTCAAAGGTTACAGTTTAATATAGCTGCCATTTCCTACACAGAAGAATATAAGGGAGGTCTCTTTTTCTTCTCCCCCATGAGATCAAGATTTTCAGAGTCACAGGCATGAACTGGCCATTTACAACATCACATCAGTTGATACTCTTAGCGAGAGACACATGCATTAAATGATCATTCAGGGAGACACATGACACTATCCCTGGTGTACAACACTTCAAAAAATAATTTAAGTTAGAATATTGAATATCCTATTCTTTTGCAAACTACAGTATATTTTAAAAAGAAATCTCATCCAAAATGATTAACACTTCCTACTGTTCAGAAAAAAAGCCTGCCCTTTCAGACTAGCAGCTGTGGATCATTAGCTTTCCAGTGATGAGATGTGTTTGATGAGTATTTTTCTTTCTAATTAAGAGACGAGATTCTCTATTTGACTGTCTCTTCAGACAGAAGTGAAGAGAAAGATTTCTGCCTATGTGGAAAGGCCATAGTCTACAGAACAATTATTTCAGATTTCTTTTTATCTACCTCCACCCAATTTCATTTCATTTTTAACAGAACCCTGTTTGCACCCACAGGCTTCACAGCATTAACACCTGTGTTTCCCAGCTCTTTTTATTTTTCCTTTTGCTTCTGTTTTGACTGCCAGCAAAGAAAAGCATGTAAAAAAAGGAGCACCCCATGCAGAAGACACTGACCCACATCCTCAGGTGCAGGATAGAGCAGAGCACACGACGAGGGAGGGCTGCGAGTACCACTCTTTGAGAACTTTCTGACAAAAACTGGAAACCGCTCACTCCACAGAAATGCCTGTGTTCAGTGAAAGTCACAGGACCCAGCGCAGGATGCTCCCAGCTGACACGTAGGGAGCTTTCCAGAACCTGCAGACTCGCAGCAACCTTGATATGCGGATTACCACCAGGCAAAAATAAAAAGGGGGCTTGACAGCATGCCAGCCTTTCAGCTTCCCCCAGCTTCTCCCGGCGGTGACGGGGAAAAGGAAGTCTCAGGCGGTGAGCCACCCAGCCAGCCCCAGGCTGACACAGGAGCGAGCCTTTGAGATTTGCATTGGCAGCACCCAGAGTCGTGAGCTGTAATGTGCTGGGCCACATGGCTGTTCCCAGCACCGTCGTGTCGCAGAGGGCATGCCACTCATACTGCAGCCTCCTCTTTAAGTTGTGGCTTTCTCCAATCATTTTCAAAGAGGATCCTTACAGCCTCATTTACATATTACCTATATCCTTGCATTATATGCATTAACCAACTCCTGACTACCCTGGAAAATTTGGCTGCATGGCGTTTTGGCGCAATCACAAAGAGAGCTGATGTCTGCAGCTCCAAACACTGTGCTCTAATCACAAGATCATCCATTTACCCTTTAAGCTTAAAAGGACAATTGTATTTCCTGAGGCTTTGTACCTTGGATGTATTCTCAGAAGACCAAAAAGAATGAAAGATAACCCACATACCTGCATGGTACAGACTGCCTACTCAGTATTGCAGGTTTTAAGGCTCCAGTAAAATCCTGCATGGTGTTTATACTATGAAACACTTGAAAATACTTTTCATTGTACCTTGGAGAGTCAGTAGCTTCTTCCATTACAGAATTAGTCAGTTACCTCTGGTGATCACGGCTCCTCTCATGTTGTATGACACTTGTATTAAAAAAATTAAAAAAGAAGTCTTTCTTTTAGCTGTATCAGGCCTCAAACACACTAGTACTAATGTAAACACTTATGGGAATCCATTTCAAACGTGGTGCCCTCATTCAGGTAAGTCTAGAAGAAATGCGCCTTTTGAACATACTCTAAAGCATCCTCCAACAATTTTTTTCAGCAATTTTTTTGCAATTTCAGTTCCAATTACTTGAGTGCCAGGAGAAGGCGCAGTCTGAAAGATTTGAGTCTAAACCACATTATTTGTTACTCCATTTCTTTAAATAGGCAAAAGTCAACTTGAAAATAGCAAAAGCATGGAATGTGTAAAAAAATTCAGAAAAAAATTCATGTAATTCCCGCCTGTATTATTTTGACAGATTTCTAGTGCAACCTTGGATTAGTGTTGGTTCTCTTTTTTAAAAGCCTGAGCTCTTGGCAGTCTGAGAAATGCTGAATAATTAGTATTTTTGATCCTCTAAGAACTTTTCCTTTAACTCAGAAACAAACTTACAGGATTTCCTGCATCTTCTCTCTCTTTGCTGGAATTAGAACAGTCCAGTTCACTGCGATTTAGATTTTTACTTTCATTCTTTTTATTTATTTCATGTAGAAAAAGAAAATGGAGATAATTCCATGATAAATAATAATAAGATCTTAACAGACTGGATGAAGTATTATTTTAAACCCAGTCTCGAAGAGGCTTTTGATATATTGAAAGACCTATGGTAGCTCTCGTTAGAGCACTGGGCTCCCATACCTAGAAGAACACTCAGTAAAAAAAAATCCATTTTTTCCTAGGTAGGACATTTCTGGTCATGGTTTTTCCATGTTGATAACCTGTACAACAAACCCACAGTTCTATTTCACCCCACTTCTTTCATCTAAGCTCTAAGCTATGACTCACTTGATATGCTTCAGCCCACCCAGCCTGGTTTTGAAACACATCTACAGCTAGATTTGCTTCATCTGAACAACCTTCACAATGCTACTATTGTCCAATCGCATCATAATGTAAGCTACCTGAGTCTTTACAACATTGTCAGCACCACAAAAATGTTCTAGTTAAAAGCTTGAAAATTTTCATTTAATTTTTGTTTACTTTTTTCCTTACAACTTTTAACTGACATTTCACATAATTTTCCAGAAGTGCTATGACTTTGAGAATGCTGAGAATTCCAAGAACGTGAACCCCAGAGCACAAATGCAGTGCCATTTTAAACAGCACATGGATTACTGATATAAAATTCATATCACTGTAACCAGGTTCACATAGCAAAAGTTAGATGGAAATAAAAATGTGGAACCTCTTAGGTCAATTTTTTCCCTTCACTGAAGAGTTTCTGACCTGCATTATTACAGCTGCATAGTTAGCATCCAGGTTACAATTAGAAGGGCAAAATATGGTTCACTGAGGCCATTCCCATACACACAGCCTCTTGCCATTCTCAGGGCACTTCAACACAGATTTATTCTGTCAGACTGCTAAAATGCAGACAAACTAAGAGAAATTGATAGTATTTTCTCTATGAGCAATAACAGCTAGTATCCAGTAACGAATGCCCAGCTAGGATACATTAGATCAAAGGCATATCTGAGAATGGGGCTATTAGGTTCATCGAACCTCCCTCCCGTTTTAATACGGCGTTTTCTGAACAATACCCAGCTGTTTACTGAATGACCCATGTCTTTGTTTCAGCAACATTATCTAGAAGACTGTTCTACACATTAATTATTTTCCAAGTAAAAAAGTGCTTTTAATGCTTGTCCACAGATTGATTCTGCTTTGCTTTAATATGTAACTCTTGGGCTTCCATGTTCTTTTTAGCACAGTTCTGCTGAGAGGGGTAGTCACCAGCTGTAAGATTAAAGCCATTTTGTAATTCAAAGTGTCCAATTTTACTCTGGTTTTTTTAGAAAGACGCACTTCAGGCCAATTCCCATTGCACATATCTCTTCCTCTCCCAGAAATCAATCCCGTCCTTCCCAATTTTAAAATTCTTAAAAATTGGCTAACAGTTACAGAACTGCACATACCATTTCTCTTGGAAGTGTCACACTATGAAAGATATTTCTAAAAAGTACATTTCATGTAATTATTTATTTTTTTTTTTTGCACACACAGATCTATGTCACACATATATGTTTATGCGCCTTTTACACAAAAATTTGGAATCTGGCAGATTTCTCCTCTTTTACAATTGCACTGCTATGAGGGTGGGACTGTTGAAAGTGTAAATGTATGTGTCACTTTAGATGAAAAATCTAAAGTGTTGACTTTGTGAGAAGTGTAAAATCACAACACGGATCATGATAGATAACTACAGCTATTTATGTGTAATGGATTGCCCCCTTCCTTTCTTACAGCTTGAGCTACTGAGCAGGGGCTGCCGGGCTTTGAACCTGCCTCCTGTTCCTCCCAAATTCCTGAAGATTGTAAAATTTAATTGTCCATCAAAAGTTATTAAGCTGGGTATAGGGAAAACATATTGGCTATCTTCTTTAGTTTACTGAGAATGGCTTCACTGTACGTCCACTGTAGTCCAAACAACAGACATAGTCTCCAGACATCCTTCATGAAAGCTGTTCCAAATGCTGTGTTTTCATTTACATCCCATACTGTATCAGATTAACTTTTTCTTCATTTGCTCCCTTATCCTCCATCCCTTTTTGCAGATCAAAGGAAATCAGTCAGCCTTTTAAGACAAACACTATAAAAAGTTTAATAGGGTAGAAATAGTCACCATTACCCAAACACTGGAAAATAAAAGACTCGCAGACTTACTTTTCCCAAAGAAAAGTCAGTCAAGTCACATACTTTAAAAAACTGAATGTGAACTACTTAAACTTCACAAATTTTTAAGTTGTGCTCATCTTTACTGGTACCACAGAAAAACTAAACAACTCCTCCTCATCATTCATCCACAAAAAACGACCATCGAAATAAATGGACCACAAGGATATCAGGAAATCTAGCCATTGAAAAAGTAGATGTAGTCCCTTTGACTGCAGGAAAACCTACACTTTGCCAAATGTCTGTCAGAAGTGAAAGGGAGAGCAATAAAATACAAATTGTATGAATGAAGACTAAAATCACGTGGTTAAAGGTATATAGGCAGTCTGTGATTCCAACGATAAAATGCAAAAATACTGATTTTTCGTTTGATAACCACCCACATGTCTGGAACAAAGAGATATACTGGATTCCAGAGAAAAGCACAGATACTTCCACAAGCTGTTCTGAAGGCTCATTTCACAGACTGGAACTGTACTGCCCTTATTATATTGAAGGTACTCTGGCTTAAACTTTTACTTAAGGCTAAATCCTATAATTTTGTTTGCACAACTATTTGGAGATAGGTGCATCAACACACTGGTTTCTCTGAGGTCCTGGAGATGTCAACTGTTCACACACAGAAACGCCTTGCTGAGTCTGTCCCTTTACTCGGAGCTGAAATTAAGGTTGAATCAAGCAATTTTTCTGCTTCTTCTTTATTTTTCTCTGTTCTTAAAAATAATCTGATATATTTGGGTGTGTTTTTTTCTTTTGGAAGAAGAGATAGAGGCACCAAGGAATAGGGTGACAGAAGAATCATCAAAAGGCAGAGCCACTGCTTTTCAAAATTATGAGAACATCCATTCATTAGAGAACTAATACATGTAGACATTCAAATTTCCCTAGTGATTTCTTTAAAATCTTTTTTACATATTAAGAGAGATTTTAGAAGGTGCCACTTGCCATCAACTATCACCTGATATCAAGTAACTTAGTCTAATGTTCGCTTATTTTAAATTTTCAAGACCATCAGTCAACCTTAGTGACCTTTCCAGGCTGATTTTCATACTTGTGATTGATGACCTGCTTAATTGTGTTGTTCTATGATGTCTGGAGTATTAGTTGGGTATAACTGTAAAACAATAAATAAATAAAAGCCTAGGATTTGTTTGCCTTTCACTGACCAGCTTTCCTTAGGTACATACGGCCTAACCTAAAAGTTTCTCACACAACGTAAGAAAATGTCTTTCTACTTTTTAATGTACTCCTTTGTACATTTTAATGAGTAACAACACATTTCAGCTATCTTACCACTCTTTGTAACTTCATCTCCCAGTCTGTCTTGTAATTTTCTAATTTTCTCCTTCAATGATCTCAAGACTTCCCCCCAAACTTCAGTTCTGAAAACTTGCAGTTATGTGTAGGATCTCTAGCAATGTGTGCCTGTTTCTATTTGCAACTCTAATATTAATCCAGGTCTGATATTACTGACTTCTCGTTTCTTTACAGTTTTACTCTTTCTCTGTGGGCATCGTATAGTATTCCTCCCTTCTGCCCCAAATGATCTATTTAAAATTACTTAGATGCCAGAGATATCTACATGTTAGCATGCTAGGTACATATTTTTCTTCATATTTACCAAGCCTCTAAACTTTCTTGTGCAGAGTAAGATTGTAGATTGTAGAAGTGAGAAGTCAGCAGAGAATACTAGTTTAGACAGGAGAGCAAGGCAGCTCCAGGTGTTTGAACAACCTGAATTCTTTAGTCATAAGATCATCCCTGGGCTGAGGCCACTGAGACAACCAAGTATTTTTAGTTCCCTGGTAAGATAGCTATAATTATATTCTGCAATGCTGTCTTTAAACAAAATGCAAAATAAAACTCTCCAAATTCATTTTTAGCTGGCAGTTTTCTCTAGCAGACTACAGTAGATCCCAAGAAAGCTAAAGTATATTCACATCCTTCCAGGTAAAAGTTAAAAAATTGCACTATAAATAAAACAATGACTTCTGCTATTAGCATATACAGTATGAACTCGAAATATTTCAATGAGATAAATACGACAGTAGTTAGAATACAGTTCATAAAATGTAAGGTATCCTGTACATATTCCATTTGACTCTTTTTATTGTAAAACACAGCACAAAGGAGTGGAAAGATGACTACTAACAATCCCTTTAGAATTTGGTAGAATCAGTCATGAATGAATAAGTAAAAATAATTTAAAGGAAAACTAAGACAGTTACTACTGTATCACTAAATCTTTGGCTGAGTTTACTTCTTCATGCCTTTGCTAAACTTCTCTAGTCTGCAAAGCTCCATTCAGGTGCATTTGAGGAGTGGCACCAGATTCATACAGCATTTCCTGCAAGAGCATCATCCTAAACTGTTGCGAGATGTACATGGAATGGAGTCAGGTACCTGGTTAAGAAATATGCTCGTCACACCTAACAATGGCTGATTCACTTTCAAAAAGCACAAAACTGACATCTCAGAGAAACCAGAGGTGCTGCATGAAGAAAAAGAACGTTAAAGGTAGACTTGCAAAACACAAGTGACTTCTTTTTGTGAAGAAACTACAGGAAAAAACTCACATTCTGGTTGGAGTTAGGTAACCATTCATATATGGTGCTGGAAAAACAGAAGTGAGGTGAAGGCTGAAAGAGAAGCAAAGGTGGGCAGCATTCAGAAGTTCATAGCAGTAACCACAGGCTCTATGGACACCAGCAAGCCAGACAGGGCACAACCCATCCAAAACAAAGAAAAAGCACACCATGTAACTAAACGCCTACAAAAATTTTTGATATTTTTAATCTGATTTTTAAGGTTCACTGTTGCCAGATATATTGAGAAATAAAATTTTTAATCTATAACCTATAATGTAATTTGTCAAGACAAACAAATTCAACAAAACAAGATTTTCTTTCTTATGATCCTAAGTGGAAAACTGTTTCCTGCTGCTTTTGTTGAGGTAATGCTTCTGCAGGGAAAAGTATATTTTCATGCTATTAAAAAACAAACATGCCCTTCCAATTGCTGCTCTGTAATAAATTTAATTATATTTGTATTTCCACAAACTACATTAAATCATATTTAGCACAGAGAGGTGTGCCCTGGCAACTTTCCTATTGTTTTTATAGTTATTTTTTCCAGCCAGCAAATGCTGCAATCCAAGCTGTCTCCCTTTTTACAGTCATCACTCTCCATGCTGTAGTAGCTTGCAGGAAGTGCGGTTGTGCACTCCAAATATATGATGTTTCATAGAATCTACCTCACCTTTCAGTAGTTCATTGTTTCAGCAACATTACACTTCACTTATTTAGACGTCTGCCACTCCAACATGTTCAGCTGCACTTTAACATAGAAATGTTCCACATCTCTAAAAAACCATTTATTGAGCCAGCAGCAGCATCAATAACGTTTACTAACCAGTGAAGAACAGTACATTTTATAGATGCTCATTTCAAAGTACATTCTTAAAAGGTGAATAGGGGAATGCAGAGCATTTTATTGCTATCTACAGAACAGTGTATCATCATTCTTAATAGCCATTGCTACATTCTCAACTTTTTTGCAAAATAACATAGCAATGAGAGCACCGGTGTCAAAACAAGGACAGGTTTTATGTATGTGTCTGTGTGTTTAAATGTGTTACACATAACAGGGAGAGGACTGTTCTCCTTGAAAGGACCAAACTCTGGAATTAGACATTCACAAATTTAAGTGAGCAGAACTCAAGACTTGGAATTATAAATATGTGGTTCTTATACCTTAATGGCCTATTCAAGTCTCAGAATATTTCAGTCAAACCAAAACAGCTGGATATGGTATTACAGAAGCTCTCATTATTAAGTTGCCTACCACTTCCCATTCTAAAAGATTTTTTTCAGTTTTATAGAAGTTCTAATGCATTTATTAATCATAAAAGGTCTTTGAAACACAACAAGAAGTTGTCCCTAAGGCAAAAGCAGTACATTTCCTTTTCCAAACACAAAATCACTAATGCTTAGTTGATTTACACACTTGTGAAAAACCCCATTTCCCTACTCACTTTTCCATTGCTAGCAAACCAAAATAATCACCTTGAAAACCCAAGATGGAGACATGACCTTGTGATTCTCATAGTTAAAGCAGCTGAAGGATGTATGGTATAATTACTGACCTTATTTTTTTATTAATATAGAAGAGAGCAGACTTGAGCTTTGAGCAGACGTTCCCTCTGATGTCATTCCTCCTTCCCTAATTCCCCAGTACCTGACTTCCACCTGAGCTTTTGTTGACATCAGGGAGAAGAAGGCAGGGGTAGTTTCAGCTGGGATTTTAAGAATCCTATAAGGTACTGCAGGATTGACCCATCACCTTGAAGTAGACTGATGGGTTTGTGAGCAGCCCTGGGCTATTCAGAGCTGTGGCTCAGTGTTTACCACTTGAGGTAACGCGCTGCATAATGGCAGTGCTTGGCTGCTATCTTCACAACAGTGGGCTAAATGTTTTGCTGATGCTCCTCAAAGCCATTTGCAAGACTCAGGAATTCAACTACCTGTTCTCTAGGAAAGTGTATTCCAGCAGGTATAGATCCCTCTACCCTTCTACTGCTCCCTGTCACCAGACCTCTGACCAGCTCTGACTGACGTCCTTCCCTTAATTTCTATGTATTCTGTCTTCACCTAACGCCTCCTGGAAGGAAACTGGCTCATCCTCCACTGCTGGTTCTCACCTCACTAACTGCACTCAACTCTCTCTCCTGTTCTCGCCTCTCTTCCCAGATTGTAACGATGCTCAGCAGAACCCTACCTTGTCCACTTATCCATCCTTTCTAATGGGATGCCTTTCTGTTCCTTTCCTCTTTCCCTCCCCAAAAAGCCTTAGTTTAAAATCAGAATTCCTCTTGCTTTATTCTGCCTGGAGAGCAACCAGAGGAGAAAGAAAACATGGGGGATTTTCTAGCTCTTGATCCCTGCATGTGTCCTTCCCCTGCACTGGCTCTGGAGGACCATTTGCAGCCCTCAGTGCTTCAGGATGGAGAACCAAGGCTGCTAGTAGGGGAAAGGAGCATATACAATAAGATGGTAGCTAGATGGACATATTTAATGTGCCTCTCACAACACAGAGACAGGGCAGCTTTCAGAGCTAGCCTGTATGTGTCAGTGCACAGGCAGAAAACAATGGGCAAAACACCAGCATCAGAACTTGGCCCCTTCTTAGGAAGTCCTGGTAAGTCTAAAAATATAGGAATGCATCCTCAAAATGGTTGCAAATACTTTAATGTGAGCATAAAAATATATTTTTTCTAATTCAGAAACAAATAAACTACATTGGCTCAAGGGAAAGTTTCAACCCTAGAATTCAAAGACTGACAAAGTCAAAGGCAACTGAGGATATTACAGATAGATCTTAACCGCAGACAGCACTGCTGAAATAACCAATAATAAATATCAGGCAGAAAGAAGGAATTTGGGTGTATAACCAGAACAGGATCTGAGTTATTGGAAAAAGTCTCTATGGAGATCTGAGATAATCACAAAAGCTGTCTTCCTCATTAATGGTTTCACAGCTGCACGGTTTGTCCAAAATAGAACAAACTATCAAGAGTCCCTTCTCACAGTCTCTCTTCACATCTTAAAAGCATGAAACTTCTTATTGGGCCTTTGAAAACCCTTAGTGGAATTTAACTGGTAAAGACATATTGGTGTCTGATTCCACAGTTACTTTTTTTTTTTAAATACTGGTGAGGTGGAAATCGCCATAGCTGGAAGATACCTGTCATGGCACCAAAAATAATACATACCAACTAGAAACAGGAATGAATGAATGCCCTGGTTTCAGCTGGGATAGAGTTAATTTTCTTCCTAGTAGTGGGTACAGTGCTGTGTTTTGGATTTAGGATAAGAATAATGTTGATAACACATTGATGTTTTAGTTGTTGCTGAGCAGTGCTTACACTGGCCAAGGACTTTTCAGCTTCTCATACTGCCCTATCAGCAAGTAGGTTGGGGGTGCACAAGAAGCTGGGAGAGGACAGAGCTGGGACAGCTGACCCAAACTGTCCAAAGGGATATCCCACACCATATGATGCCATGCTGAAAAAAAAACTGAGGGGAGTTGGCTGCGGGGGGCGCAGCTGCTGCTCGGGAACTGACTGGGCACCAGTCAGTGGGTGGTGAGCAATTGCATTGTGCATCGCTTGTTTTGTATATTCTTTTATCATTGGTATTATTTTCCTTTCCTTTTCTGTCCTATTAAATTGTCTTTATCTCAACCCATGAGTTTTACCTTTTTTTCTGATTCTCTCCCTCATCCCAGTGCGGGGGGGAGTGAGCAAATGGCTGTGTGGTGTTTAGCTGCCTGCCAGGTTAAACAACGACAATGAGCTACAACTATATATTTGCATAGCACAGTAACCTCCACATATTTTTTAATTCCATTTTTACACCTTCTACATAGGTCCTTTGGGCCACATACATCATTTAGTAATACTATAGTTGGGATGAGGTTTCATTGCTTGGTATCTCATTTGATCATTTACATCTTTGCATGGTTAAGAAATGAGACAAAGTAGAAAAGCTGCCTACTACTTTCTACTTGTTCTGCCCGAGTGAAAATGATACATAACATTTACTCTTACTGAAAGGAAAACAACTCTAATTGTACAGACAGGGCTGGAAAATTTTCTTTTGGTCTTATTCTTTTTGCTTTATTAAAGTACCCTTTTTTCCTACATGATTTCAGAATGTATAAGACAGTATTAAAAAGTCATGGGGTTTTTGTTTTGACGCTGCATCTACAGTTAAGTTCTTGTAGTTAGTTTTGGAACCTTGTATGAAAACACCAAGAAAAAGACTTTACAGATATGGGTAAATACAGATAAAATTCCAAATTTAGTGGCAAATAATAGGTATTTTACCATCTTCTCTGAACATTACAGGCTTTTTATCATGCTACAGGCAACAAACCTCAGTGAAAATCTGTCTGGATGCTCTTCCATCCTGCAGTGCATAAGTAAAATCACCCATAAACTACCTGAGTTTCTTAAAACTCTATTTAATTACTGTCCAGAAAACTTTAAAAACATTCTTTAAATATTTGTATATATAATCCAATATGTT
Organism: Platalea leucorodia; assembly: GCF_965183815.1. Classification (NCBI taxonomy): domain Eukaryota; kingdom Metazoa; phylum Chordata; class Aves; order Pelecaniformes; family Threskiornithidae; genus Platalea; species Platalea leucorodia. The sequence goes on from NC_138858.1 coordinate 86,601,422, forward strand.
ATATCAAGGCCCACTGCAATGAAGTTTTCTATATTAAGGGAATGTGAATAATGTAACACTAAAGAGTTATCAGTAAGGTATAGAAACAATGTAGAAAGCATTTTTTTGATTAAAACACAAATCTTGTGAAAGCATCACAGAATTTTTCATATCCTTCCAGGCTTGCTTATACAGCTTTTCTACCTGAAATTTCCCACCAGTGCTTCTCCATGTATGTTAACGAGCAATACAACTTCCAGGAAATAAACCACCATGATGCATACTGACCACTACACCATGGAAAAAAAATTAAATAACGTGGTAGCCTGAGTCCCAGGACACAATCCCACTATGACCAGTCATAGCAGTGTATAAAATCCTTAACCTGCAGCAACTGCAAGAAAGCACTTGCATGAGATGTAGTTTAGGAGTCACTGCCATGGTCTCCAAGGCCTCTCCCCCACCCCAAGAAATTTGGATAGCCTCTTTTATTTCTGCGTTAGAGGGACAAAGACATGTTCTCACTGTGAAGCAGGCTATGTAAGGATGAGACAGCATGCCGTGAGTGAGTTATTCACCTTACCTTCAAATCATGCAAGACATGGCTATACCTCCGTGAGTCTGTACTGCCTAGAGCACTGCTTCTCAAGCTTTTGAAATGATAGGCCATTTTAAGTTATCACATTTTCTTCCAGACTACCACACATTCTTATCATCAAACTTTTAAATACATGCTGTTTAATATGGATTTATAACTGGGAAGCACTCGCTATGGAAAGCGACTACAAATCACAGTTTGAGAACTAGTGGTGTAGCAAGTTATTATATAGCACAATAAAAGATAAAGAAAGCAATAGAAGAAATACAATATGAAACAAAGGAGGGCATAATAATGAGGTAAAAAAGAGAAGTAACACCAATAGGTATAAAAACATGCCGAAGCAACAGATGTTTCAGAAAGTTGTATGTACTCCTTATGTTTTAAAACCAATCAACCTGTGAAGTTACAAAAATAAAGGCAGCATCAAAACCCCATCAGATAATTATATAACTTCTTTCATTCCTGTCACTTTATTACATACTATTCAGTACTACTACATAGTATTCATTACTTGTTAAATAACATTAAAATTGATGAGGTATAACATGTTATGTTGAATGAATCTCAATTATGAGATACTTTCACTGATTTTCCTTAAGATAACTTCAGAGCCGGTAGTGTCAGAAACTACAGAAACCCAAATTTTTATACATATATATTTTGCAACTACATCTACACATAGGTTTAGCTATATCTCTCCATATGAATAACAATTTTGTTTCTAAGAATAAAAAGAAAGACAATTGGTTGAATTACTTCTACCGTGTATTTTTATACTTGAATATATTACTATTAGTTTTACAGAACTTCTTCTTGAGCTGTGATGGCAATCTTTGAATACTTTAGTAGGTGGGTGTTTTTTGTTGTTTTTCTTCTGCACACCACCACCATGAAATTGTCATTCCCACCTCAAGCACAAAAAAAAGCAGAACAAGTTTTCTAATAGTACACTAAAGTAAAAAATAGTATGGTGATAATGATGGCTTTTTAAGCCCCAAAATGCAACATGAACAACGACTAACAGAGAAGAGAAAAGATTTACTGAAACACAACTTTGGCATACAGGTAGACCAGGAATTCCAGAGAAAAAAATTTCTCATCAGAAGAAAAAATAGTATTTACTGTCTGTATGAATTCTCTTTCTTAAAATCTCCTTAAAACCTCCCTCCATATTTCTGGAATCTCTGTCTCAAAATTCTTCTGAAGAGTGACTTTTGTGCTACATAAATTTAAACATATAAACCAGCATAACTGAATGTTGGTTTCACAGAGATCAAGGAACAGGTACGTGTCCCATCTGCAGTCTGGGACAAGGATGTATCCTTTCCTCCTGTAATTCCTTTCAGAAAGATGCATGCATGTGCACACAAAAGCACACACAGAGGAAGAGGGGAGGGACTGTGGGTACGCTGTGCTGCACACCTGCCAGTCAAGTCACTTTTTATTTCAGTGCCTATATACAAATGTTGGTGTCCAAGTGCCCACATTGCGGTTACTGCCTTTAAAACGCAAAAAAAAAAAAAAAAAAAAAAAAAAAAAAAAAAAAAAAAGTTAGTAGCTCTTCAGCTAGTCCCAGCTCTTCCAGAATCTGTAGCACCAGCGAGAATTCATTTCAGTCACGAAGATTGTGACATATCTGGAGAAAGCTCTATTTGCAATTGCTGGAATATCATTTGCTCTGACTGTGCCCGCTTCAAACATCAGAAAACAAAAGCTTATTTCCTATGCTCTTGCTTCTCACTACCATATGAAGCCATGAAACCCCCAAATGCTGTAGAATTATTTTCAGTGTCAATTTCTTGTTTATCACATTTTCCACCCTATCTATTTTTTAGTATCTGGTAAGTCTCCCCGGGATCTAGCTACATCTCTGATAAAGAGTTGTTTGACGACTGCATTCTTGACACAAGCTTTCTCACATATATTTTATCTATATGTAAATACACAAAAAGGGCATAAAACATATTTACAAGTACAGGTGTTCCCGAAATCATATTCAAACACGTACACAAAGTAAATGCATGTATGCGCTCATATACATACAGTAATACAATGGGATTTCCATAGGGAAATGTGAAAGTTATTGTTAAAATGTCTGTCATCCATGTAAGAGAAACAGAAATGAGCTGGGCATTAAATTTGCATACAGCCCCAAGCACAGAGGTTCCTGCATGTGTAGTGTTCTCCTGTTCTTGATGATGGGCATATCTGGCAGGGAGAGTCTGTCAGGATTAGCTCAGGAAAAAACACCCCCAAGGAGATAATTTGAAGACATACTGAGAATTTGCCTCAGTACATGAAAATAAACACGAAATCCACTGCAAACTGTGCACACTAAAAGTTACCACAAACACTACACCACACACCAGGGGATAATCTATTTCAGCTAATTAACACACAGCCACACACACAACACTGTGAGAAGTGGTTGCCACTTAGGATTGATTTAGGTCGTGCATTGCTTAAATAGACTTGGAAAGAAAAGGTCTATTTAAACGTTCAGACAGAGAGGAAAAAAAAAAGGTAAAATTAAAGTAGCTGTGAAATAAACAGGCTCAGATTCACTTGATGGCTTAGCTTTCTACTGAGTAACAAGACAACGTAAAGACATTAGTACTTCTTTTATAATAAATATCCAAAAGGTACAGTCCCCTTCTTGATTTTAATGCTACTTTTGACAAAGTCAATACTAGCACCCTCAGCTCCAAGTTACAATTAAGACTATTTTTTGTACTTTATAGGTAAACCTCTGTTAATAGAGTGCATCTTTTGACAACAATACTGGCTGCTGAGGTAGAAATTGTTGTGACAAAATTCAGGTAGAAACCAGAAAGGTATTACATTGCATGTGATTTTATTTTAAAAAATTGTATAATCAATACGTGAAAACAACTTGGCCTGAAACCACGCACCATAGGAAAATGAAGTATTCCTCTTTCCTTTCCTTCTCTTTTTCCCCAACACAATACTCTTTTACTTTCAACTTTTCTTGTTATGATGCCATTTCGTAACTTTTACTATCTTAACACACACACACACACACACAAAGAAAATAACATAATGTCATATCAAAAGCACAACATGAAAGCACATCTCTAAATGTTCACAGCTACACATCTTATTAAGCATCTTTACTAGTCTTAAATAGTAATTGAAATTATCCCAAAGATCTCATGCATAACTGCATTGGCCTGCTAACTTAACTCTAGTTATTTCATGGACAGTTCACAGATACTACTGAAAACTGAAAAAATAGATATGACTGAAAAAAACCCCAGCTGAAGATTGCTCACCCACCCACAAAAGGTTTAAGGCAAGAACGTAGGCCAAGGAAATAAGGAGGGGTCACAGAAGTATCCCAGGAGAACCGAGGGGGTATCTACAGCACTTTTGGGGTGTGCTCAGCTGGGCTTGACTTCTGCACATGACATTGCTCAAGCCAGTTGCACTCTATAGAGGCATGGCCACCGTTTGAGCCAGTGACAGCCACATCCCCAGGCTTCTCCCTTTGGTTCAGCAACAGTGCACTCAATATCTGATACAGAGACTGCTGTCTTGCTGACAGCAAGGACAAGGAGTTTGGGCTTAACTTCAGGGCTGAGACCCCAGGAAACATGAGAGTACTATGTACATTTGTGGTAAAGACAGAGGGGAACAAGACTACCTGCGATACGAGAATGTGAAACAAATTTAACCAGTGAAAATCCTCTTTAAATAAAAAGGATATCTTCCAACATAGATAGGCAGCTCTGAAATGGAAAATTAATTCCCTACATGCAAAATGTCAAATTTCAGAGTTCAGTAAGAGGAAGCATTAAAATATACAACCAGAGCTGTAATTTTTGGAAAGCAATGGATAAATTATAAGCTCTCTATCATAATTAACTGGCAAAAGTCATGAAGCTCTGCCCCTAAGTACCAGACACCACCTAGGGTGCAGGGCTTTAACTGTGCAACTTCTGCTTCAGAAAAGGGATGGTTGTGGACAACCAGCACCCAGCTAAAACTGGACTGATGTTAGGGAGTTCGCGTTTGGGTAATGTCTGAGCAAGGTGTATTTCCTACTGCATTGGCTCCATTTTCCAAAACTGTTACTGCAGCAAGCAGGCATCTGTTATGACAGTGACTGTTGTTTTCTACTTGCTAAGTGTCTTTGAAGGTCTAACAGCAACCAGGGGGAAACCCGAGCCATTACGCTTTAGTCCAGCAAATTTAGTCCATCAGAATTTGAGCAGAGTTGATTGTTCAAGGCTAGGCAGGGATCAAACTTTAATCTCCTGTTCTCATGTTTGGGACCATCACTAGACAGCCGCTCTGTTTCACTGCCAGCTGTCTTTCACTTCATCTTCTTTATGTAGTTCCTAACAACTATTGACATTTTCTTTTGTCAGAAAAGGTGTTCCTTCATCATAAATGGTCTGAGAAGAGAATATGGGCAACAGAATGAATGATGCTTTGCCATTTGGTCAGTTACAGCTAACAATGTGGGGAGAAAAGGAGAGTGTGTTATGGATAACCAGGATGAAGGGTAACTGTTAGTTTTCATACCAGTAGAGGGAAAAACTAAACTGAACTTTTTTACTGGAAGGACTACTTGATCTTCGCACTAAAAAAGAAGTAACAGGAGGTTGTTTCACATAATATATATAAAGGGAAGCAAGGTTTACAACTATAAAATGCAATTTTGGAAAGGCTGTTCTGCTATTTACAGTATCATTAACCACAGTTATCCTTAAGTTACCTAAAGGGTGGGGTTACTTCTGCATCTGCAGGTAGATGTTTTACTCGTACAAATGGAAAAGCTGGGTAGCAAACTCATTGATTGATGGCAGAAATTAATACACTTCATTTCAGCATAAAATGATTCCTCTGGTCTGTGCACAGAAGGACATGTTATAACATGGTAGTACTGTTGATTGGTTTTCTTTTGAAGACTTCAGGTTTGTAAAAAGTTCAGTAACTGGCAAAAGAGTCTAAAAACAGGAACACAAGGTTTATTGATTCGATCATGAAGAATTCACTCAGCAAAAACACAAAAATAATTTTAAGGCTTCTTTGGTGGGATTGCATCTTGGCAACCCCAAGACAGACGGTAACTTCTGCACAAACACCACGGATCAAGGGGAAACTGGAGAAAGGTCTTTCATGGATCAATTTGTAGTAACTTTTAAGAACTGTGAGGTTTCCAAACAACCTTGTTTGTTGTTTTTTTTAAACAGCTGAATATCTTCAGTAGGTGCTCTTAGTTAACAGATTTCTCAATACAGATGGGCGAAAAAAAATCCGGTGACCTTCCTTTCATGAAAGCACAAATAACCTGAACGAGTCCAGCTATTTCAGAGAGCAGAACGCCAAAAACAGAGCAGCATTTACATCCCACTCTAAAATACCACCACACTAAGATCAAAGATTTCAGATCACAAAGAACTGGCCGTAAGCCTCTTCGGTTCTCTTCTCTTGGATCTTTATTCCACTACACTACAACTTCAGGCAACAGCATCCCAACACTAGCAAATGGAAAGGCCTTTCCTGGCCCAGGCAATAAGACATAAATGACAGAAATGCACATGGTGGTGGAGACCCAGCCGCAGCCCTCCTGATTTCAGAAATCCAGAAAGCAGTCACTTCTGGATCCTGTCAGCACTGAACTGAACTGAACTGAAGTGCCATTGCTAAAACATGTCATCTGTTTTTCCCTAAAAGAATGACGTCACTGGCAGTCTGCCCCAGCAAACTGGTCTCAGCAACAAAATACCTTAAACTTGATCAAAAAATGGTGTAAGCAAGTGGAAAATCTGGTACAGTTAAAATCCTGATGTAAAAGTAGCCTAATGAGAACAGAATCCGGCCTCAGGTTTTTCACATCATACAGGAAAGTAATACCAGTAATCCCCTAAAACAGTACTTCAATAATGTTTATCTGTGTCAGATTTCAAAAAGAAAAATACATTAAAAGTAGGACCACAATACTCAGTGTCTGCTTCGTGAAAGCTTGTGATTGCATTCCAGTTTTTTCCTTTGAAAATTTGATCTTGTGTCTTGACAGTGACAAATCACTAGTTCTTCGCTCAGTGGACCTTCCTGATAATAGAAGATATTCTTCCCCAAGAGAAGGAATATTTCAGGTAAACACATTCACATGGACTGAGCCTGCCCTTTACTGAGAAAGAGTTTGATCTAATTGCTTGAATGTCATCATAGGACAGAACATCTTAAAATAGATTACCAGGTAAATTTTAAATGACTTCAAACATTAAAAATGTCTATTTTTCTTAAGATATTGTTCACGATTATTTGTGAAATGCAAGTTTTACACCACTGTAATACCCCATGCGCAATGAGACCTATGTAGTATTTATATTCTGAGTAATTCTTAAAAAATAATTAGTTCACTTTAAAAAAGCAGAAAGGGAAAACAGAGTAGAAAAAAACAAAATTGCACTATAGCACTTTTAGGATAAGTTTATCATGAGGTATTGTATTGTACTCTCACTTGAGATTTTTTAAATTTAGAGGAATCTACTGTACAGGCATATACGTGTATTTCTCTGTAATCTTTCTGCCACAGACCCCAACAGATTTCTACCTACTACTATCTAACTATGAAAAGTTAAAAAAGATAACTTACAGCATATCCTCCAGACAAGAAGCTAAATGTTTTCCTGTCATGTTTTGTGTAGCCTTATTTTTTCCACACACTGAGAACAGAAATATAGCAAATACAATATATGAAAAAAACCCCTACCAGCCATGCCTGTACACGGTTAGCTTTTCTTTGCTACACAAATTGATACCTATTTATGACCTGCATATAAAATATCTGACATGAGAATGTGCATTGCTGTGAGGATGTAACAGATTAAAAAAATAAAATGGTACTAAAACAAGATTTTTTTTTTTTTATTAATGTATAGATGGAGAAGCCTACCTCCCTCACACTAATTTTTTTTCCTTCTCCTGTCTATACAAGTATATGCTTTGGTTTGACAGAAGTCAGTCATGATGGGGTCCTCCTCCTGGGCATCCTGCTTCCCTCAGGGACCTCGCACTGGAAAATTACTCCCTTGTCTAACGAGTTACGATATGAGCATTTGCTATGAGCAGCAGATGCCTTTCTAACTTGGCTACTGACACGACAAATTGAAGCAGGGCCTTCAAAAACAAGTCAGCTTTTCTTGTTAACCATGCTGCACTTGCCCAGGCAAAGCAACCAATAAAAAATACTCTCTTCTCAGTTTTTTTAATGCTTGGTTTCCTGTAACAATTTGAAAGATGAGGTTTGCATTTTACAAAAAAAAAAAACAAACAACCCAAACCAGACAAAGAGTGGCTCGGTGTGTGTGGGAACTCAATCTGTGCCTCTCTCCTCCATGACAAAAATGCCTTCTATTCTAGCAAGAAAGGGAAAGGCTGGAAACTCCCATGCTGATAGTCCTGATCTTTTTCTGCTGCTACAGTGAGTCAAAGGTTAGTTCCCTCCCACCTGCATCACACTTTGCTTCTTCTAATACACAACCAAGCATTCAGACAATACGATTAAAACCCAGTTTGTTCATGGGAGGCTTGCTCAGACGTTCAGTGTTCCCTTCTCAAATATCCCAGTCAGCACAGGGACCAAATCATACACTTTTACATTAAGAAGAGATTTGTATCGTTTTTTTGTTAAACCCTGCTTACTCACTCTTAGTAAAATTAAATACAATCTTAGTAAAATAGAGTAAATGTCAGCAGTTTTATTCAGCATACTGTGATTGCGGGTAAGGGTGATAACCAGATCTTCTTTGGTACAACCTCTTAGGAAAAAAAATAACAAACCTAGAGACATTCTGCATTAAGTGACATAAGAGCAACGCCGAAGGAAAATAAACTGTCATTTTAAGAGATGGTATGCTATCGCTGGGTTCTGGAAATGGAAACACTGATATTATGAGGCATATACTGAGGCAAAGAAAGTTTAAAGATAATTCGCAGAACAATTTTCTATCTGAACAGCCCTGGATTTAAAAATAATGCCTATATTCCATTTTTTTGCTATTGTATATTTTACAAGTTGAAAAAGCAAGTAATAGCAGCATCAGTAACACGTCACCTCCCCAGTACCGACAGCGTGGTCGATATCCTCCTGGGATGGCCTCATCCTGCACTGCAGTGGTTTCGGTGAAAGTCGGTCACCACCAAGTGAGCAGCCAGCAACTCTAGGGACAGTTGCTGTCTTGGGCAAGTGTTGGATCAAGCCTACGGTGAGGAGGATGAATAGAGTTTGTTTACAATTGTAGAGTTTACCTTACCCAGCAGCTAAAAGAGACCATGAGTGTCGTGTATTTTGCAGAACAGAGAAGAAAATATGAAACTTAAATATAAAATTATGCTCATGTATTAATACCTGATGGACAGTATGTTAAAACAAATAATTACGAGAGAACATTGTACCTCTGAGGTTCCTCATGAGAATGATCTGTTGTGCCTTCCTCCACCCGTCCCACAGAAAAAAAGGATACGTCTTAAGAGCAAAGTGAGTCACAAGGCCAAACAACTTAATGCGTAATCTTTAGGCTACTGTTTTAAGATCACAAATTGTCATCAAAGTCTGGAAATTATGCAAATAGTGCCAGCTACATTTAGAGGTCTGCACAAGTAAAGACTTCCCGACCTAAATAGTAATTGTGTCTCAGAAAACGCAGTGATTTTTTGTGTGATGCAAGGGTGCTACCTACAGGCTTGAGCAGCGAATGACACCCGGGGAAGATTAGGAAAACAGATCCTATTTTTATGAGGAAACAGCACAGAACTAGCATTACCACTAAAATAAATCCTTCTTAATTTCAGGCCTAAGAACATATGTTTTACTGAAATTTTTTTAAATCCATAATCCCAAAGATTTTCCATTAACACGATTTAATCCTAAATCTTACAACGGTATTTATATTTTTCTATTTTTATATATTTTAAGCATTTCCAGTATCATGAAAAATAGGTTAACTTTCTTTTTTAAGCAAACAAAAATTAAATAACCTCTATGCTCTTCTGACACACATATTTCAGACATATTCTTGCTGACAAGTAATTTTGGCCGTAACTATTTCACATTCAGAGATCACAATCAGTGATCTTGTAAACACATTAAGTTGATAGACAGGAAGTATTTGTTACCATATTAAATATATTTCTATCTATCTTATATCTCTTGTATAATCAATGCTTCATTCAGTACAGTGCAACCATATTGAGAATTATTTACAATAGCCTAAATACAGCAGTATTTCCAATATTTTTGAGATAATGAAGAGATGCTTGTGGAGCTCCATTAATCTAAGTGCGTGCTTTTTCTTCCCTGTATCTTTTCCACATTTGTCTCTTCCCCCAGCAGGTCAGATGTGGCAAATACTTATGCATATGTGTAAATTTACTCCTGGGAACAGCTCCACTGATTTGAATTGAACTTAATGATAAGAATTTAACAGCATAGGCTCAGTTTGTTAACTTTTCAGAACAAGGATTCCTATGGTGTGCCCACTACCCTGCAGACACCACTGCAGTATACAACCAGCAGATAATGGTAGCAGTAGTAGCAGCAGTAGCAGCCGCATCCTCTTGCATTTATGATCGGCTAAGATTCAGGCAAGCCGTGCAATTCAAAAGGAGTAGATTCTGGCTTTTAAAAAATTTCTGACATCCTTTCTTTTTTTTTTTTTTTTTTTTTTTGGAGGGGGGAACAGTTTCACAAGTAGTATAAAACCAGAAAAAAAAGATATAGATTATGATAAGGCATTTTATATTACATAGCAGAATAATAACTGTGAATATTTTTCCTTCCATATATAGAATTAAGCACTTCTGTATTTAAAGGCTGTATTTTTATACTCATAGCGATGAAAGGACATCATCCTGTCGCAAGTACAATTAGATACATTTTAATATCACTGCAATGCTATGAAAGGGGATATTTTAAAATGAGTCTTTTTTTGTGTCCATTTGTCTGAGTCCTGAATACCTTTCAGGGAGTAAATGTCAAGACATGTTTTTATTTGTATCAAATAATTATGATATTCAAAATTAATAATCTGATGAGCTGAAAAATGCTTTATTTTACAGTTCCAGTTGAACAAAGCATCTAAATTAAGGCACTTTTCCGAAACAGTTAGGATACATTACTAACTAATTCCAGCTTGGCTAGAATCATTATTAGACAGAAAAAAGAAAAACCAAACATAAGGTTTGGTTAAGAAAAAAAATCTCAGAGAAGAACCAACACTATTGATGCATGCTACAGAATGAAATAAAAAGTATTGAGTAATGATACATAACTTTTGCTTTATTCTTAGGCAACTAAAATATCTCTTAAGGACAAAATATATTGATCCTACTAATACCATTACTAATTTGGGATTCAAATTATTTTACAAAATATTCAATTATTCATGATTTTCAGATGAAATTTCAAGAATAGTTGTACCAAAACATATCAGCTATTCTTTTTCTTATTTTTAGAAATGGGGAAAAAAATTGTTTACATTATTTTAATGACATTCTACATATAATAATATCATTACATCACTACTAAATGAGCTCAATTTTATTTTAATTAAGAAGATCATCCTGAATCATTTTTTTAATAGAAATGTCTCACTATAATTAAATTGTTCAGAGGACACTTAAATGAATGTTGAGGAGAGAACCACACAAGCTGTAACAGTATATTCATAACAAATTTGCTCTGAAATTAATATTTAATTAATTTTAAAATACTTTATGCCTCCTATATAGCTGTCTGTAAATTATTTTAAGTTGCCTTTCCCACTGATTGAACTTATTCATATTTTATTCAGTCCTCCCAATTTTTAATTGCATCAGAAAGCTCTGTAAGCACAGTTAGTGGTAATGTTCATGGGCTGCTAGAGAAATATTAGTAAAGGGAAAAGTTCCTACTAGCTTTTTCATTAGGCTAACTAAATTTTAAATCATATACCCACATCTTTTTATTAATTACTTGCCTGTGATAAACTAATGTATTGACATATTACCTCATTTTTGTGCCTTCTAATATTTTAGATGCAATTTAGATGCATTTTTTTCCCTTGTTAGATTTTCTTAATCTGCAACCAATATTAAATTCTTCCAAAAAGTGGGGATTGCACATGACTACAACCCCGCATAGTTTTATGGTAGAAGGAAAACAATGGCTTATTGATTATTGCAAAAATATTTCTGATGCAGAAAACAATCAAAATGAATCAGTCACATGCAGATATCATTCTTAATTTTACTGTGTGCATATGCAATACACGCATTTCCAACTTCTAGAACTTAACCACTATTACATAAATCATAACTGACTTCTAATGTAAAATAATTCTAGTCTAACGTTTTTACCCTGGTCTAGCACTTCACGTGTGTCCTAACATTCATTTCTTCTTTGGATTGCTGTAATATTATGTTGCATGAAGTTCCTACCAGGAAAAACAGTGTAACTTTTTTTCTTTGTACTTTTTCCTGAAATGTTCACGAAGTTCTTCAGAACACCAATCAAAACTTGAAAAATAAAATAAAAAACATTTCCTTTATGAAAGCTCAATGACCTTTGACATCATTCACTATTTAGAAACCCATAAAAGAATAGATAACAAATATATGACTCACAAATTATCAATTATGAAAAATAATCTGGGGTAGAATGCTACACTAATGCAAAAAGATGGATTACTTGTCATAAACCAATAAAGCTTTTGTTTGTGAATCCAATATCTCATTTCTTTCCTTCGTGTTGGGAAACTTAAAATGATTTTTAAACTGCATTAACTTAAAAAAATGCAACTATCATAAAGGTGAACACTGAAAACGCCCCCAGAAATAATCTGTCATTTTTTAACCAATTTATATTTTATATTCAACTTTCAGTTCTAAAAATCAAAAGTCAGCAGAGACTAGATCCATCACAGAGCAAGCAGATAGTCCTGTACTTTAGAGGTGCGTGGGGGTGTTGGTTCTACCATCTAGATCTTAAAGTGGTCTCAAAGAAGTGCCATATTTGTCATTGCCAGGCAGACAACAGAATTTAATTAGTCTATAACCACATTTTAGAGCACAGCCAGCCTCTTTTAAAGCACTGCTCCTGTATTAGTATTCTTCAGGGTTTTGGGTTTACTTTGGTCTCTCTAAATTGGGGGAAGGGAATATTTCAGGTTTTTACTAGAGGAACTATGAGAAAGGGTAGATGTCTGCAGAAAATAAAATAAATACCAGCCTCCGAGTGCCACGGTGCAGTGTCATCAGCTGTCGAGGGGTTACCTATGAAAAACCCTGGCTGGTGATACAGCAGAGAATTCATTACACTTGCTGACTGGCAAATGACAGGATTGCTCAAATCAGGAGGTAAACTGAGATGAGCTTTATTTCCATCCAGAAATCACTAACTCCCTGCTCAGCCTTTTGCCTTCTCTGCAAATTGTGAAAGCAGTGCTTGTGGCACAACGCCGAGAGAAACAAACCAGCAGGAATGCTACTAATGTATGTATTTGTAAAAGTAATTGCTATGACTCCTAGTTCTAGTTTAATTTGTGACTTTCTTTCACATACACCTTTTGCTCTGCCTATGCCAGAATTCACAGTCATCTTTGGCTAACTTTGGTCTGATCAAGTCGAGACACATGATTTAAAATACCGCCAGCTACAGTTCTTAACTATCTTTCACTATGAGAAACAGTTGAATGATTTAATTAAAATAATTTAATTTAAATTAGGCATATTAGACATTGTAAGTAAAGGAGCAGAAGGGTGAGCGCAGTGATCCGGAGGCAATGAAGCATACTAACCAGAGATTCCCAGGTTCAGATCCCGGGGTCAGATACGCACTCCCTGCTCCCAGCTTCAGCTGGGAGTGTGCCTGGAGGTGGCTGTCTCTGCTTTTGGGAGAATGGAGGAGCAGTGTTGTGTGTCGGGGGGGATTAACTACATTGTCACTCACTAATGACAGCTGCCAGATGATTAGAAACGACATTAAGTTCTTAAGTTTAACTTTGCTAATCAGCAAGATCAAACTCCTACAACTGGATTGGATTTTTTTCTATTTAAAAAAAAAGAAAAGAAAAAAGAGAAAGAATATGAAAAAAAGTAGTTTGCACGCTTGCTATCTAATCAGAATGTAAGGCAGTGAACAAGCACACAGTCATAAAAATGAACTTTGATGGAAGAAAATACCTGACTGATTTCAACCAGCTTCAACAGCACCATTTGCAAGGGCTAAGTTTTCCTATGCGTAAAAAGAAATTTTTTAACCATTAATATTACTTCTTCCTATAAAATGCTGACAATCAACAATCAACCAACAAAAGGGAAATTTTCTTTAAGCATTTTGACATCATATTCTTCAAGAAATTGGAACTTGAGAACAGCAAGAGTCTGCTACATTTAATGTGAGAAAGGGAAAAAATAATTGCAGAAAAAGATCTGAGTAGTATTTACTGTAACCATTCACTGGGTAGGCTGGTGGTCAAGGTAAAATATGTACATTTGCTTTTGGGAAACTTGTAGTTTTGCCATATTCTCCATATAGACAGAAACCTTACTTCTTCCCTACTAATTTTAAAGCAAATTCGAAACAGATGGTTAATGTTAAGGCTGTAATGAAATTTTTTTTTTTTTTTTTAAATGACTCTGATAAAGCCGCTTTCGGAAATATAATGGTTACCCAAGCCTTTTATGTCTTTAACAAACCCTTGCTTCTGCCTCCTATTCCACACAATGTAGGCTCTATTTGCACCCGTGCAGTACTAAATTACAGATAAAGTTACAGCAAATTTGTTTTCTCAAAAAAGCAGTGAGGCCTAGTATCCCTTGAGTAATAACAGCCTTGTCTTTCATTCAGAAGTAGAACTGGAATAATTTTCCTTCAGAAACAAACGTTTCTTCCGGCGACAATAGAGCTGTTCTTGCCACGCTGAATGGGACACGGCTCAGTTTGCAGGTGCTCAGGTGGAGAGGCAGGAGGGCGTTTGACCCGGGTGGACAGCCCATGCTGTGGTAGGTAACTCCAGCATGCTCCACCATCCATTAGACGGGCTGATGGAGTCCTCAACTCCGACTAAGCAAAGGTGTATGCGCGAGCGAATCAATAATTTATAGAGATGTCTCCTGTTCATACAAGGTAGCTAATAAAAACCTGAAGCAGCCTTGGACCAAAGCAAAAGATGTCTTAAAAGGTTAAAAAACCACAACCCACACCCAAAGTGATTCTTGTATGTGAAAGGAATACCAACCCAATAATGACCTACCAGCATACTACAGTTATTTTCCAAATGCTCTAGCTAATAGACTGTGATGAATAAATAACTTTTTAATGTGTTTCACTGGAGTTGCACTAGGGAATATTAATATCCAGTATTAAAAACACTATTCAGATTGATGTGAAGCTGTAATGCTATGAAGATAGTGACATAATACAGAAACAAAGCTCAAACAAGAGATTTCATTAGTTTCCATGTTTACTTGCTACAATATTTTGATACTACCCTAAAAGATGAAAATCAAGCACATTTAGGGAATAAGCATTAAGTGTTGTTAATGTGGCCTTACGCTGTTAATCATTATCTTGGGAAAATTATATTGTGTTTTATATACTAACACTATGACATTTTTATTAACTCATAATCCCTCTGCTAACAGTGGTGCTTTAAGCAAGTAATAATTAAGATGGCAGCAAATATTAAAAATACCTACTTTTAAATTTTTCAGTCACGTTAAAGGGATACAGTAACTGCTGGTACTAGGGGTTCTTTAAGGGAAAACAGCAAGAAGAATACTGTATACCAAGCAGAAAATACTCATTCTTTCTTTATGAAGGAAAACAGTCTTAAATAATCATTAACAGTATCCATTACAGTACTGATCACTCATCTTCAAAGGAATTAGCTGATTTTAATTATTCAAAATACACTTTTCCTGGAAATTGAAGAATTTGACATTGAAAATAGAGTTTCAAATATGTACACCTGTGCCTTCTGGTCTGAGATAAGGAAGAGATTTTCCCTCTCCCTTATAAATGAGCACCAGAAAGAGACAGACCTCAGGAGAGACTGAGCGAAAACAGAAATATCACACATGCTGACTTTATTAAGATGAGAATAGTCCAGAAAGGAGCATTTCAAGCTAAACAGACACCATGCCTTCATATACTTAAAAGACTGAGGAGAAATATAAAGAAATAGCAAAAACTCGTGTGTTAGTCCTGCCAGGGCTACTATTAAAGTAGAGATTTACCTTCAGCTTAACATGTTTACCCCTCAAGTTATGATTTAGAGGAGACATACTGAGTGCAGAGAATCACAGATATGCATTAATATTGGCTTGATTTTTTTTTTAATCATAGCTTTCCCAAGTATACAGTGCCACTTCCTGTAGCGATGAATGCAAAATATGCATTCAGTATATCAAAGCAGAATTAATTTTATTCATTTTTGAGCACATTTTTTTGCTACCTTTTTATTTTTTTAATGGGGCTAGGAAGTGTCTGTCTCTGTTCATTAATGAGCAGTGTCTACTTACGGAGGCCAGTCAATTAGAACTGGAATACAGGCACATCTAATCACAGCTACTATACGGCTGCAGAGAGAAAATCATGTCTCCTATTCAGCCAGCGCTGCACGCTAATTGCCCAAGAAGTTCCAATTGCATAATACCAGTTTTAACAGGTAACTTTGCAATCCTAACAATAGCTGTGAGAGCAGTGGTCAATCTCAAATAAACAAGACTAAATTATGCTATTTTTTTGCTTTTGCAAATCAGTGCGTTCTTCTTAGGGTACTTGTATCTCTGGAAAGCAGTTGGTATCTTGTAACTTCACAGCTACAGTAATTGTGCTGGTGTTATTCATGGAAATGTACAAACTTCAAAGATCTGCCATGCAGTTCCAAGTCGATTCAGTATCAGCTGCAGCCATTTGGCTTACAGTTATTAAATTTTTTTTCTCTTCAGTAACAATTCTGGTCACAACGTTAGTTATCTTTACTGGATAAGTGTTAATACTTATTCTGGAATAAATAAAAATCTACCAGTGAAGCCAAAATAAATTATGCTTTTAAATTATGTCTCCTTGTTTATTCCAAAGTTATAAACAGCTTTTGGGATATAAACACCTACTATTTTTCTTTTGAAAATTAAATAAACTTAAAAAAAACCCCAGAACTGTTTACATTAAACAAGTGGCTATGAGGTTTACAGGCTTTTTATTTCAAGGTCCACTGAAATTATCCTTTCCTGCAGAAGCTAAATCACTTAAGCATGACGCTTGGTAAAAATTAACATTCTGCCCATCCTCCGAGTGTTTAATGCATTAAAAAACTATCTAGACAACATTGTTTCTTGCATTAATACTTAACTAAAAGGATCTTCAAGGCAGTTTTTGCTCCTCTTTATATTGCCTTGATCAGCACAAAAAGTTACTGTGCAAGATTGGCCATTGCAAACATTCAACTTTTACCAATATCTTGGCTACATGAGGATTTTCTTCACAACTTTGCAACCATCAGTTTGGCCTTTACTTTAATTGAGAGATTTAAGCAAACATTCTGCCTAGATGGTAATCTGCTCGACGCAGCCTTGTCACTGAGATCTGCAGCCACTGCCTTGGGCCAGCTCCCCGGAGGGAATGGGGAAAAGCGCTTGGAAAGGTAGTTCAGAGAAGCATCATTTTTCTGAAAGAATAGATTTGATCCTAGTTCTTCAGGTACGGAAAACACCCTGGGTGGAAACAATGTTTACCCTGACTAAACTGTATCAATAAAGATTACATTAATAATGTGCTCTATAACTCATGCCTAATTTAGAAGAAAAACAAAAAAATCCACCACTTGTAAACGTCTTAAGTATTCTTCTGTAACATCACACCTCAGCAGTTTGTCCACTTGAAACAAAGACGGTCTACTCAGTACACAAAGAGACACATTATCCCAAGCAAAGGACAACTTCTACCGCTACTGCTTTTTCACACCCAGGCACAAGGAAGTTTCCCTAACTGCGAAAATAAGCAGCCTTCCTAGTTCAGTCGTAACTGCCCAGTTCCTTGATAGGACTGTCCTACACATATCTTAATGGAGTTCAGGTGAAAATAAAGCTTCTTGCGTAGTAAGTCCGCCTCACACTGAGGAGGAAAGCAGAGGGACCACAAGAAAGGCGACAGCAGAACAACACAGGCATTTTTCACTTGAATTTCCTACTGTCCCAAGGGGAACAGACTATCATTTGTTCTCCCTGCCAGTTCTGCTCGTTTTAGATATCATCATCACAAGCAGCATCGCCACCCACCATTTATTTCCAAGTGGGAAGCAAGCTTTCAAACTCCTTCTGGTCCAAACCAGCCATTTTTGGAATGGGAAGCATGCAGCATCTCTCCTTTGCCAAAAACGTAGGATAAAGCTGTGTGTGGCAGACAGTTCCATTTTAGGAAAAAGGGCCAAAACTTGCCATGTAACTTTTGCAATAGTTATTTAGGGGTGTTTTTCTTTTGAGGCTTTAGTTACAACACCAATAAACCCAATTACTGTTAATCATATAGCATGTGCGGCACTAGTAGAAACAAAATATGTTCTAAGCCTTTTTTGTATTAATGGTCTGGATTTCACTTTCTGCCATCAAAACTGAAATTATAAAATTGCATGTTAAACAATATAAGCATGACAAATATTTTCATGATGCATATTTGAAACATTACAAAGTTACCCTAATTGCACTCCAGTAAAATCCAACATGTTGAAAATTACTTGTTTTTTCTTAATTCTTCCACCCAGGCACAGATGCTTATAGTATCACCTACCAGCTACACACCAACTAAACAAATGACTACTCTATAGGGATAAGCACACTGAAGATTCCTTAAGGAGCATTAGGAAGAAAGTGATAGCTTCACTTCTGAACAGGCTGCCTTTCTAATCCTTTCGCACATCGTATTTTCAAAAGCTTTGAAACATTGCTTCTCTATTTGATTTTCCTTACTGGGGCATTTCTCACTACCATACCTGGTTATTGCTTCTTTCTTTACTACACTGAAACTTTTTGCAAAACATTACATTATATTACTTTAACTATTGAACAGTCCACTAAAATCAGTGTGGCCCACAGTCCTTCCACTTCAAGGCGAACCATTATAATACCTACCACTGCTAAAATAAAAAGGAAGTAAAAAACTCTTTGTAACATGATTTTATAATGTGTTGGTTCTCATATGACTCATAACTAAAAGATGATGAAAAAGTAAGATATTTTACAATCCACCCATGTGCACTATTTAAGTAATGAAAGTTTAAATGGCCAAGATTTCCTGCAACGACTGTGAAATAGCAACTCAGGGAACCCAATGATGATAAGGTACACAACTACTTTCTCCTTAGAACACCGTTACTAAATAATTATCCAAATTTAATATCAGTGCTCTCTGAAGTCTTTCAATTGGAAACTTTTTTATTCAGGAGAGTTTTGTGCACTTGAGAGAAGTGCAAGTAAGAATACATGATGCAATGCAACTCCTCTCTGGACAAAAAGCCACGCTGGGTCAAATGGGACCATCCTGCCTCTCTCCTAGTCACACCAAGCAGGTGCGGCCGCAGCAACATCAGGCCGCTGGGGACCACGTTGTACGTGATTTGCATTATGGGAAACATATTCCAGACCAAGATTACAACTCACATAATTTGGCTGCCTAGATTTCTAGTCACATCACTGCCTTAAGAGGAAATCTAAGTTCGTTTTTAGAACTTTCTGGGTAACACTAAATACTGCACAGTAACTACTAGTTTTTGTTAATTTCTATAATCTTTGATCAACTACATTTTGGTGCATCAGACTTTCTGGCGTATCAAACTATAACAGCATTCTAAAAGCTTTGATAATCAAATACTTTCCGTGCAAAGTTGCCAGCTTTCTAAGAAGGCAGAAAAGGAAAATAGGTGGGAAGAATTGTCCGGTAGTAAAGGGAGAAGTCCAAGACTTGGGATACCAGTGCTCTATTCTGCTGTGTATTTCCTGTTTGAGAAATCATAAAGCCTCTTTACCTCAACTGGTAATGTAAAATAACAAAGTATTTCCCCACACTGCATTGGTGTTTTTGAGACTGAACACTTTAAGATCATGAAGAACTCAGAATGGAACCTAGGTAACTACCTAAAATAGATATGCAGGTAAAATAAACACCTAAGGGAGCAATTAAAGTGCCTAAAGGTAGAGCTGGTGCCATTTTCGACACCCTGGGTTGGACAATCCAGTCACCTGGATGGTGATGGCAGATGTGACACAGAACCTAAGACAGATCCATACCCTCCTGGAACAGCAGCTGGGTGGCACTCAGGATGCTCTGGATAACCCAAAAGGGCACCAAGTCTGCACTTAGGCAATGAATCACGCTGCTAAACTGTTTTAGCAAGTATGCATTCACTCTATGAAGGAAGTAAAATGAAAGTGATTTTTTAAAAACAAAATACAACACTGAAAGAAATGTTTTAAGCATATAAATATTGCCCAGTCTTTCCTTGTATCAGATTTGCAAACACACAATGTGTCAAACACAAGATGTGGATTGATGACACCAAGTATTTCCACACTAGCATCATTCCTCAATTGCTATAGTTAAGTACAGAGGGTTTTTTTTAATCACTGGCGGTGCTGGTATGTTCTTTATGTATGAATGATTAACGGATCTCAATGGTCATATATATCAGGATCCACTATATATGTTTCTTTCCTATCCCACTTTCTAAAACCTGACACACGGTATAGCTAAGTGTTGCAGAAAGCTCAAATCCCACTGTATTTTTGCAGCAGTCTCACATTACTTCTGCTGGTCTATAGAAAATTAGGAAAGAGGAAACAGGATTTAGATCACTTTTTTTTTTGTCTGCTTTACTTCTGAAAAAAACAAAAGCACAGCAGTCTGGTCTACTTCCTTCTCTTTCCTGCTGGTGAAGATACAGCTGACAAAAAGCTGAAAGACTCTTGCACATGTGTGCAACCTGCATCAGAAATGAATCTTGTACCTGGCCTTGCCACTGTCATGTCACTTTACCTCTGGAAATTTCTCTTTTGAGAACAGGCAGTTTTGACAGCAACAGGAATTTTTGGAAAGGCTTTTTTTAGGATGTAAGAAGTTTTTGCAACTACCTTACCAGCACTTCTTCCAATTTCAAATTCTAGACAACAGGTGGCAAAGACAATCTGATGGTCCACTTCACCCAGGTTTAGCAAAATGCAATTTGAAGGTGTTTATATGTTATATCCTCAATAATGGTATCAACAATGGCAGAGTCTATGAGCTCTTAAATACATCTGCAAAATCCTAATTCTCCTACAATTACAGCGTGGGGAAAAAAGGAAAATATTTAATAACTAACACAAGGGCATTCCCATTCCTGATGGTACCATATCAAGTCTCTCCCAGAACATAATCTCTGTCTTTCAGCTTTGACTGAAAGCTGCTTCTGAAATACACAGTAGCGATCATTTCCCTTTTTAATAGGGAAAAGCTAAGCAAGTTGACAAAATTACTTTACTGTCTCATTGCCTGCTAGGGACCAGCTCTTTTTTCTCCTGTTTCCTTCTCGGTTTCAATTAATTAGCATGACACCACCACAACTAAATGGTGTATGTGCAAGAGAACTAACACTTAATCAAAGGCTAGGGACACAGTTATGCCATTTTCGCACATGAATTGTGTAACATTAGAAGACAAAGCGAAGGCGAGTTACACCTGACAAATGACTTGAATGCAGGGCAAGTAATTTTATCAATATTTCAAAGGCTAAGAAAGAAACATATTTTCGATGTGCATGCATACATACTTATAGAAGGATTCAGAGGACTAAGAACAGGAATAGGATAACATGTTCACAGAAAGCTCTAATATGAGGATATACTGAAAAGTATGTGTGTGATCTGGTGAGGGTACTCTGTTTCTAAATGAGAAAGGAAACAAGTTTATTTTATGAGTAACAGTTAAATGTTCAAGCAGGCAATTAAAGTGCTTTACTGAGGCCATTTTGGGATACCAAACACTTTGAAGATTATCTATTCCCTCATATTTCATGTTCAATGTTCCTCTAAGTAAAATATGTGGTTCCCTTTAGTTACTCAGTTATGAATTGTACTTTAAAGGCAAGGGGACATTTTTGATAATGCACATCTTAAACTTTTCATTAAACTACCAAATTTAAATTCTACCTTTTTGTGCACTCTGACATTTTTGTCTGGCATTTTCATTAATTTTGCGACATACATAAATGTAGCTGAAATGTTAACTGATCAATACTTTGTCTCTCTCATGTAGCACTAGAGCAAAGCTCCCCAAGGACCACGCAGCAGTACAGAAATTAAATGTGTAAAATATCAAATGTTAATGTTAAACACAGCAGCACTTACTGTATAACAACTGAAAAGGCTAAAAGAATTCCAAATGGACAGATGGTAGCACAAATTATCTACAATCACATTTAAAGATTAAAGTTTGTCCCGTAAAATAATTCATTGACTCACGTTGAAGTGTGTCCTTTTACTGATAGCTCAGTTGTCCAATTATTTTTGTGCTCATTACAGTGAGAAATGACAGTACTGGAAAAAAAGAGTGTACACTTTTTTCCCCCTACGTTGCACCTACTGACATCTGCAAGAACACAAATGTCTGGTCAAGAAGCTGATGGAAATTAGGCCCAATTTAGTAGACATTTCAATGCCCACAGTAGATTAATCTAAAGAAAAAACATCCAATTTTGCATACTCTAATAAAGTTCTTCTGCCTGAAACATACCACATATTAATTACCAAATTAAAAAATATATAAAAATTAACTGCTAAACAATCCAAAGATCTGTTTTAAATACAGAAAATCATCTGAATTTACAGAAAAGGCTCTCTCTACATATTCTATTAGTTTCCATTGCATTTAGGTGCTTAAGAAGCATAACCACAAACATGTAATACATTTTTGATCTGCCTCTAGACATAACAGGGATATATGCAATATAATAAAGCTCTTCTGCAACTGAAACTTTAATGTAACATTGTTGCTATACACTTTCTTTATTTGATAGGAAATAAATATGAAAAAGGAGGAGAGAATATCAAACCTTCTGATGGTTCAAATCCAAAGTCATATTCCAGCCAGATCAACCTATGTTTCATGAGCTATTTACAAATACCTTCGAATACCTGAAAAACAACAGCTAATAATACATCACAGTTTTATTAGCACTAAAATATAAAAAAATATATCTGGATAGCAATTATTCTTTGGCTTTTAATTACTGAGGCACAGAAAAAAAATTGGAGTCAAAACCTTAAGTAATTCAGGCAAAATCCTCAGTGAAGGCAATGAGCTTACGAAGTTCAACAGAAACAGGTAAAACATTGCTTAGTTGAGGAAATGGATAATCTAGGACACTGAAAACTTAATTTCTAGGTTTCTGTACTTCTAGGTACAGCATGGGCAACACCGGTCATGGAGCTGGTGCCTTCGGACAGATTTGAGAAAGAACCACCCTAAACCTTTAATACAGCATTTCCTTTTCTAAAATGTCCCAAATAATGTGAAGGTTTGAGACAGCTAAGTTCTGGAGCATAAATAATCAGCAAGCCCCTTCAATGAATGCTTTTAGTCTCAACAACCAACATCGTGACTCTCCAAGGAGAATGACTTTAAAAAGAGCTGCAGTGAACACGTCAATGAGCGTAGCTTATTATAGAGTCACCATATTAATCAAGGCTTTCTGTCAGCTTCCAAGAGTAGCCCTCCTTTCCAGATCTCTCCTTAATTACAACTAACTTACTACATTTCTGAAAACTGAGCTAGTCTGTCAGAATTTCTTCACCTGTGGTCTTTCGTAACAGTGGCCCCATCAGAAAGTAAAGACATGGGGTGAGGTAGAAGAAAAGTGTACCTGTAATTGTAACACCAAGAACTTGGGGCAATGGGAGATCTGAAAAATCAACCCTCACATATGTAACTTATGTGAAATGGCTGTAAATCTGTATCAGGATGTTATCCATCAAGGTACATCTTCAAATCCAAAAGGAAGGAAGAAATGGTTCGTTTAAAAGTTTACTTCTCGTACATTATTTATTAGTCTGCCTACAGAGCTGGAAACCTCCAGAACAGCCTATTTCTCATCTCCTTTCTGCACTGACATTTCACTGTGACATTCTCCAACCTCTGGGAGACAACTTCAAGAGGAGATAAGATTTGTATAATAGTGAAGAGATGAAAATGATACATATAAGTACAGGTTTTTTATAGAATCTATTAAATTCCAGCGTAACCTTAGTGCAAGCATAATTCAGCATTGCACGTGCAAGTGGACCACTCTCAAGATTTTTCAAGGGCCTATTACAGCTATGAAACTCCAGAAACCATTTTAATCTGAAGCTGACGATGATGACAGAAGTTCATGTAGATTTGGCTTAGCTAACAAAAACTTATCAATTGTTTTGCCCAACAAGGGGATGATTTGATCCTTGGACGGAATAACACCAGGCTGAAAAGCACAGGATGCACTTTGGATGCAGAGCAGGAACACATCTGTGAAGTCACAGCACTGATGCAGATGTAATATATCCATAACTACCACAACCACCACATAGCACAACAAATACTAAAAGGAAACTAAGAAAAGTAGGCTTTTGAGATATAGATATAAATATATACATGAATACATACATAAATAAAATCAGGAACATGTTTCTACTGCAATACGCTATAACTACAATGATGTATACTCACTACAGAGCTCCCCATTCAAATTCTGTGTTTTATGTATTTCCAACTACTTATTACGACATTGAATTTCTTCTATGATCGAAAACAATTACAATTCCAAAGCAACCCAACTTCTTCCATGGCCACAGCAGCACACCATGAGAAAAAAATAATCTCATTTGCCCCAAAGAATAGGGTGTCTTTCTATTTCCTTTCTTCCACCGATGACAGGTCGGTGTTTCACATCTATATTAAAATCAGATTTGGACAGATGAGTATTTACTAACTGCAGCAGTAATAACAACATGAACATTTGAGTTTTACATAGAAGGACACATATTCCTATGAAATTTTCATAATATTAAACTGGAATAATAACAGATAATCTTTCTAAGTTAAATGGTAGAAAGTATATTTAGATTTTTGCACATAGTGTAGTTACTACAGATGTCAGTAAAAGTATAAAAACCCTGAGAATTTGAACAACACATGTATCTCCTGTACTCTTGATGAACATTGCAACCAAGGACCGACAGCTTGCTGCCATCTTTTGACAGGCTACAGGAGGGTTTAACAAGTCACTTAGTACAAATTGAACCCTGGTAGAAGAAACTTCTTGCAAAACAGCATGATTTAGTGATACACCAAAGTACCTCATTTTACTGCTCTAGTGCAGACAGCTCCAATGCCTGGTTTGATGTCTCCAAATTTGAGGCACCTGAGCTTTAGGCACCCAACCTAGGAGTACTTTCAGGAGACTCCCTCTATAATTATTCAAAGAAAGACTGAAAACATTCCCTGTTGATAGTCAGGGTGGAGAGGCTCATAACTTTAGTATTTCAGCCAACTTCATAAATCTAGATTTTCCAAAAAGTGTGTCAATGCATACATTTTTACTCCTGGTGGGACTCCCTCAGGCAAAAAACAAACAGGGACTCTGGTCTTGTTTGTAGTTCATATGATTTTGAAAATAAAAAGATATTCATCTGGGAAACACAATGTAATCTACAATTATACTTGGAATTTTCAAAATTTAACAGGAAAATAAAGGTTAATATTAATGAAGCTAATGTTTATAGAGAAATAGCAGTTTAATTTAAATCACTAAATATGAATTCACTAAAAACTGAACTATGACCAGAGCTTGATGTCTAAAAGGTACTAGTTTGTTTGCATTAATGATTTTAAAGTTGGTTTTGTTTTATTTGGTTTTGGTTTGGTTTTATTTAACTAAGAACACTAAACCTTAGCAAGGAAGCAACTCTTTGGGTCCAGAGCTTTGTAGTTATAGGCGTAACATATATTGATATGTGGAGGACAAAATAACACTGATTTTATATTCATGATATGTAAAAGCATTCATGAAGTATTCAAAACAAGTTTTAGAGTAAATATGCAATACACAAGAGGGCCAAACAAAATTTAACAGAAGTAATGTGTGAGAAGCTCAAAATAGATCCATAGTTCATTGAGTGTATTTTGAGTTGTGTAACTCACTTATGTTATTTGCACAATTACAAATTAAAAAAAAGAAAAACTTTCTGTCTTGTTTGCGTGACATTTTAAACTTAATTACTTTTTTAAAAAAAAGTGAATAAACATGATTTGCGGTATCTTCGTAATGCAAAGTTTTAAATAGAAGAAAATCAGAACCCTCCACGTCAACACTCTATTATCTCTCAGTCTAGAACACAAATACACCAGGGTGATTAACAGTAATATGAAGGAAATCATACCAAAAAAGCAGCGAGACTTCTTGGGGGAGAATCCCAGTCAAAGCAACTGCTAATGTAGTAGGCGGCATTTATGAGCACCATGACACAACGCTTCATCCGGATAAAGTTTCTTAACAGTAGCTGTTAAAAAGATGAAAGAATGAAAATGTTTCAAAACCCCAAAAGCTTCAAAAGAGGCTCATGCTTACAATATTGTCATTCTCAATTACAGTGAAGGCTGAGAAAATATGTTAAGCTCTCTAGCTCACAAATTGAGAAAGATAGTTTAAAATTTGAGAGACTTGGAAGAGAGAATTTGTTAGTTTTGTCAATTGATGTTTGTTAAATTTAATTCTAAATGGTACACAAATTGTTCAATTTTATGAAGCCACTTGCAAAATTTCACGAGTGATTTTGTTATTAAGATTTCAGAGTTTTATTAATTAGGCAAGACTTTCCCCATTCTCAAGTACTTAATAAATTTTCGCCTTTCTTAATGAAAACATGCTATAGGACACTAACCTGAAACCATGCAAAATTACTGCTCTAATCTAATTAAGATCACCTGCACCCTTACAGCCAATTTTTCCTTCATTTGTAACAGATTTGTCTGCTGTCATGTATGTTGACCACATCTTTTCAACTATTTATCACAGTAACTTTAACCATGTACATTCAATCTATATAAAGATGAG
The DNA here is from genome assembly GCF_965183815.1 of Platalea leucorodia. Lineage (NCBI taxonomy): Eukaryota > Metazoa > Chordata > Aves > Pelecaniformes > Threskiornithidae > Platalea > Platalea leucorodia. Next base: position 86,628,134 of record NC_138858.1, read on the forward strand.
ACATAACAGTGTTGGGTTTTGATTCAGGAGAACCCTTAAATCCTCTAAAATGGCAATACACTTGACCAAAGAAAAAGGTGAACAAATCAGTGAATGATTTGATTTGTGTATTGAGTAGCATAGAAAATGCTAGGTAGGTAAGACACATTCACTCTTGGAAAGTATGGATGTTCTAAAATGCAACCACATCAGTCATACATAAAGATTCCTTTATTTTCCCCGCCCTAAGTGGTATTGTGGTGGGGTATCCTCTGCAAGCTAATTTAAAAAAAAAAACAACCCAAAGTGGGTATTTAAAGTTTACTCCTCCTGCCATCTGCAAAAAGCACAATACCATTTTCTGTTATGAAAGTGGGGAGAAGAATGAATTAAAAGGCCTTGCTGCTGCTTTGCTGGAATAGCAGTGCAAAATGCAGCATTACTCACAACAGTAAAGAAAGAAATATTTTGCCTCTTGAAATCTTTTTTAATGAAATACATCATACAACTGATATAAAATCCATCCAGCACATAATTTAAATTACACTCAAGTCTATAAGCTTTCAGCAAAATAAAAAACAGTTCTGAGACCTTTGCCTTTTCACTGCAAACCACAAATACCTTGTTCCCACAGTCCAACCAAAAGCCCAGTTCTCTTCATATAAAATAGATCATTTGTGGAACATGAAGAACTGAACCAAAAGTAGTTCAAGTGGAGAAAAGGATAAGATGTGTGTTTAAATGTTTTTTACCAAAACATTAAAATTCTGAGTGGCAAAAATATCTAGCAAAAATAGAAAAAGGGTCCAGACATTTCCTGCCCACAGGACTCTCAAAAGTACTATAGAGTTTTACTCTGCTTTCACCTTTGATTTAAACCTCACTCAACTTTAAAATTTGGCTAAAAGAATGCTGAAAGACTCTCTACCCTGCAACAAATGGAGATCTTTCAGCTTAAGGTTAACAGCAAAATTTATGCAAGACTTAGTTTACATGCACCTGCGCTATAATCTGATATGTGTGGAACCTGATGGTTTCAACTGTGTTCTTATTCACGTATTTCATGGAAATTAAGCTGCACTTTATAGAGGAGACACAATAAACCCATGTATTTTGTTTCTGCCTTTTCCGACCTATCATATTCTTTTGCAAACAGGTAATGAAAATGTTATTCTTTACCTTCAGTAGTATGATACCAGATATTTGGATGTGCACACTTGATATTAAGGCTTTCGGAAAGGATTAGTATTTCCTTACTCTTTACCTGTTTAGACAGTCTGTTTTCCTCTTCAATGTACTTCTGTTCTTTGGGCATTAAGGTTCGTATGCTGGCTTTCACCTATGCATTAAAATGTGTGTCAATATTTCAAGCTTACTCGCTCCTTACTGATAACACATGCTTCAATTTGCAAAAATTACGAAGTTTCAAAGTCATGGCTGCCAAGCCCGTGACACATAAACGTACACAGAGGCATGAGTTGCTGCTCCTTACATTACCAGCAATAGCAGCGGCAGCAGCAACAAAAAGAGTGGGTGTGCCAGGCAGTGGCAGAAGAGTATTCTGTAGTATACATCAAGGTTTAGAGAAAATGAGGAATGACAGAAATTCTCTACAAATCAGGAACAAAAGCTTTCATGAAACTGAACTCTTTAGCAGTACAAAAAAGCGAAAGTTAAGACTTACAGCATTAAAAATCACATCTATTTCAAGATAGATGACCCCCTTTGTTGGCCCTGTCAGCTGCTTGTTTTTCAAGACGTAGGCTTTCTGTTCACCATTTTGAATCTGCAGGAAAAGGACATGACAGCCGTCTGTCTCGCGGTCTCCGCTGAATACATCCCCCGGTGACCCCTGACCCCCAGCTGCTGAAACTGACAGAGAACCCAAAACAACTGTGGCAAGTCTGACAAGTACCTGTTCATTACCAGGACCGAGTCTGTCAGGAAAAATTAACTATCATGGGATTCAACATGGCCGTGAATTGAGTATGTTAAAATTTTAGTGTTCTTATTACAGACCTTGGTTGAGAAATGACAGACACAGAGCTGCAAATCTTCCCACCCCCACCACCCCCCACTTCAGCAGGAAAAATACAGAGAGGTATGTCAGGTGAATGAAACTTACAGACAGCAACGGTATAGCAACTTTGCCTAGAAAGTCAGCACTCCGATCGCGGTCTTCATCATAAACTGTCACTTCAAGCACCGAGTGGATGTCTTTAATATTGCTACAAAGGGAGAAGCACACACAGAAGAGAGAAGTCACCTACACCAGTGGGTACCAAGAACAAAACCGTGAAAGGTTAGCAAAAACAGATACCCGCCTATTTTTCCAAGCCATGGCAGAGAACAGAACTTAAGAAAATGAGGCATCCTTCCGTAAAAATGAAATGCTTTCTAAGGGCTGCAGCGACTGCTCGCTCACTCTCTCTGCGAGGCTTTCCCAGCAGAAGTTTTCTGAAGGATGTTGCTTTAAATCTCCTACCTGGCATTTGCGCCGCATGAGCTGCAAGGAGAGCCAGCGCGGAGCAGCACTGGGGGATTTACAGCCGCGAGCAGCAGGACTGAGAGCCTTTAAAGACTATCCCTTACACACTGCTATCCTTGCAGCAATTCTGACTGCAAATACTGTGAAATCCGTAGGTTTGTAAATGAAAATAATCACAAGCTACACGAGCACATCCTTGCACTGAGAGCAAGCTCTTTAATTCTAAAATCCTTGCTTAATTACAAATATAGAACAGTCATTACAACAAATTAGGAACAAGCAATACAAAACAATGCATTTTTCAGCTACTACTGTTTTTGCCTGCTAGCTATTAAACACTCTACCACCATGCACAACAAATGTGACTGTATATTGTAAACTCGCAAGTGAAAAATTCACATTCCTTATTCAGAGAAAAAAAAAAAGAATTGTTTCAGAGAACTCATCTTTGATCAAATGGCTGATCCAGGAAACAAGAATTCAAGGCAAGCAGTTTAACTTCAGTAAAATATATGCCTCCAGATGAAACTGGATTGCTAGCCTGAAATTAATTAACAAATCTGAGGATAAATAAAATAGTCAATGCAAATATACATAGAAGAGAGGTGAAAACTCTCCTTGAAGGCCTTTTGTGTTTTTCTATTTGATTCCTGATTAGTCTTTTGTCCTCTACAAAGCCAGGCAATTTCTTATGCAGCGAACACTGTCGAGCCGCAGAGGTTGATTAGTTATTGGCTCTATTAGTAGATAATTACAAATAAATTAATGAAGAATTTAGCGTGGTTTTGCAGATACATAAATGAGAACTACATTAATAAGCTAATGAGAAGTACAACTGTTGTGAAATTTTTTTCTTTTGTTCTGAGTTCACTCCTGAGAGCTCACTGCAGGGCAAGAAAAGCTACGGATGCCAAATATATGAATGACAAACTTAGAGGGAAAAAAAGAAGAAAATTAGAATCAGACTGTCTTTTGAGATCAAGGACAAAACATACTATTTTCAATTATGATAAAGTGAAGTAAGTGTATGCAAAGCTAAAGCTTCTACTGGTTTTGCAGTGGATTCTTAGCTGATTTCAGCAGCAGAGAAACCTGAAACTGATCAGTTTTCTACTCATTGGTGTCACGTTGCAGCCAGATAGAGAGAAGCAGGGAGAAAAAGAAGGCAACCGAGCAAGACAAATAACAGGTACATTTCGTTTGTGGAAGACTTTTTTCTATTTTGTCAGAGCTTTTTACTGCCTTCAAAATAACAGAAGGATAAAAACACCCAACCGCATCACTTCCCAATAAACTGAATGTTTAAGACTGCATTTTACTCAATAGCAGCATTGTACTAGTATGACGCTAGGTGCATTTAGTAAATGGAAAGAACAAGTGGAAAGTATCTGATCATAATTCAGAGAAGTAAGAATGCATTTAAAATTTATTCCTTGATATAGTTACCTAATGTTTATTGAAGTTAACAACAACATTTTAATGAAGGTCATAATCACAATATTCTTTTTTCCACCAAAACCTTCAGGGCCAAATCCTATGTCATCGGTTTGGCCCTTGAAACTCTCACTGAAGCTAGCAGGAGTCTGGAGTGCTTAGCACTACTCACACCTGGTTTCCAAGAAACAGACCTTGCTTTTTTACCTTTAAAATGGTACCTCTTCTCTAATTTTTTTCATGTTTTTAATCCTCAAAAAAGTATTCAGCTGTTTGGTTTAGAAGTAGCAGTATGGCATCACTATCCTTCTTCAGAATCAGCAGTAGGTATCTTTGATTCACATGTACATCCCCTTCAAAACACTCCCTCCCCCAAGAAAAACCCCAAACCCCAACCCCCCCAAACACTGACAAAATCCAAACACCTACAATGTGAAGATTTTGTTCCATTCTGGGTTGAGGTTCTTGTAGACGGTATGTGTCAGCAGTCTGTCATTGTTCAATTCAACTACACAAAATGGGTCACTTTTACCTATAAGAGAAAATTTGGAACAAAATTTATGAACTAAAAAAAAGCACCATGAGCAAGGTTTAAATAAAAATTAGTTTTAGTTTTGGTTTTTTTATTTCCTAAGCTGCATTGTAATTCTCTCAGGAATTAATACAGGGAAATCCTGTGGTCTGCATTATATTCAAGATGATCATAACAGGCTGTTCATCTCCGTAATTTATTAACATTCTTCACTAAAAGAACATCTTTTTTGTCTTTAAAAAAAAAAAAGAAAAGAAAAAAAAATCACCATACAGACTTTTTTGATGAAAAAACAGCATGTTCCTAAAAGGTGCCAAGCACCCTTCTGAGACAGCTAAGAGAACTTTACTTTAATGGTGCCAATCCTACATTGACTGTAATGATAACATAATTAGAGCATTTTGATATGTAGAAAATGTATTATTCCATATTATTTGTAATAACATATCACCTATGATACTTATCCAAAGATTACTATGCCCTACATGTTTCACGCTGTACAAATACTCTCCCCAAAATCAAAAAGCCTTAAAGACAGCCTCAGATAAAAGCCTAACACCAGAGAAAATGGGCAAGTACAATTAAACAATGAGACGATATCAGCTGGAATGATGGGCTGTAGTCTCAGCACAGCAGAAGCTCAAACGTAGTTGAGGTTTTTGTATACATTAAAGCACAATGAAGTAGCTTTGCATATATTTACAAGAAGGTCCCTCAGCATGAAAGCCACCACAGGAGAAGGTATGAAGATGCTGCTTTGAAAATGTAATATGTAGATAATGGAAGCTGTATCCTAGACTGGATATAGAAGTTGATTGGGTTTTTTAAGCAAAAGAAAAAGAATGGGGAAAGGAAGTGTGTGTGGGGGAGTGCTGCTGAATGTGAAATAAGCAGCTTATAGCCAATGACTGCAGGTGAGCAGTGCTTATACCAAGCAAAGACCGAGAAAAATCATTCCGACGGAAAGTTTACGGGAAGGACATGAAACTTGTACTAAGCTTTTTCTTAGACATTCACGAGACCAAGGTTTGTATTTGGAAAGGAGAAGAAGGAAAGTAGACACCTGAATCTTGTGCTTGACAACAGCTTGCTTGCGTAAAAAAGGAGCTCTCCGAAGATGGAGGAAGCAAAAGAAGGGAAGATTGGTATCTCCAGGGTTTGAGAGCAACCCTGAAATTTCCTGGAAGGGTAAGAAGGTGTTGCGAGGAAGATCTGAGGAACAGCTATGATGGAAGGAGCAGTAACGAAAACATGAGGGTCATGGTGAGAAGACAGTTGCAATAAAGAGGCAATAAAGGGAAGAAATCAGAGTGTGGAGTAAATTATTTAAATCATATTTCAAATTATGACAGTAAGGCTACAAATATATAAGTAGACAGCTGTAGAATAAATTGCTGCTCCCAGAACCCAAGGGAACTTTGTCTTTGAAATTAACAACTGAGTTGCACACTACAGAGTGGCTTGTTCCTGTCTCTGGACTTTCTTTGGACAGCAAAGTGTTTGAAAGTTATTGAGTGTTGGCATTGGCCTTCCACAATCAAATCTAGCACGCTAAGCAATTGTATTTCACAATGTCTTCAATAACTCCATAATGCTTTGTCATGCATTATAAGAAGCCATAAATTGAGTAGCTCAATGGGGCTACATTAATGATATTAGGGAGGCATGTAATTTGTTTCATACCTTATACAAATGACAATGAAATCAATATTTAGACAAAGCTGTCCAGGGGTCACATCTCCCAAACTGCAGTATTGATTCAGACTACATCAGAGGTTAATGTGCATATTATTAACTTTAATGATAAAGAATAATTGTTTTAAACACATTGTGAATTACAGTTAGAGTTGATGTTTACCTTCTCTAGAAAACAATATACCCCTGAACCTTTCACATTAAACTTGAAAAATGATTAATTCATTAGTCAGCAGAACTGGATATATCACACTTCTCAATGCTTTCCTACTTCACAAGCCTAAAAGGTGGCAGAAAACTTAAACAAATCATATTTATTTAAGTTCTTTAGGTTTCAGTATTTGAAAAAGAAACACCCAGAAGATAGTTAGAATAACAAGCCAGAACTGACACAGCAGGTGAGCTAGGTGATATTACTTTATCTCCTTTTTTAAAGTATCATCAATCGTATTTGCATATGATGGTACAATGTGACTTGTGCTTATTAATTGTACACAGACACAGGAAAATGCACTGCAGTGTCTAAGGACCATCTTATGGAAAAAAAGAGAAGGTATTTACTATATTCATTTATTTTCTGCACCTGTTGACATACACTTTTTCACTTACTCTCCTTATAGATTTACATGGATATCAATCCATTTAAGAAAGCTAAATATGTAACATCAGTCACAGAGGTCCTTGATCAAACCAAAGATAAACGGTTTTCAGAAATAAAAGAATCCCCCTCTCACACCCAACATTTCATGTCTCATCCCCCTATAACTTGAAAACAGTTTGAGACCAGATTTGAGAAAAGGAAATATTGTGAAATGGTACAAGGGAAGGCCCAAATATCATGGTTGACAAGTATAATTTTCCTGGCTATGAACATCTCTACTAAGGAATACTGTTTTTACCATATGAGGAGGCTATGAAGTTCCCATATGCAAAGCTCTTCACCATCTCCTATGGGCACTTCTTCCGTATGCTAAAACACTCATAACCAAGCTGGGTATCTGAAAGGCAACACTCTTCGCTGATGTGCTAAACATATGGTATGTGCAAACGTCGTTTGGATACCAACCCAAATAAGCAGACATGATCCAGAAAGACAAAGCCAGAGCAATGCACAAGTACTTGGTGAAACTCATATCCATCTGTCATCTTTCAAGTTCTCATTATTAGAAAGAATAACTGCAATCTTAACTCTCACTGACAGCATGGCAACCTGCTGCATTGCAAGCTTGTTCAAAATAATGGGATCATTCCTAATGAAAGCCTTAAGAGAGAATAAAATATTAAAAGACATTGTCCTTAGGTCTCCTTGGTCTCTAGGAGGACCAAGAAAATCCAGGAACTTACAACATATATTCATCACTATATTATTCAAAACCTGTACCCTAAGCACAACCCATACTCTAATCAAGGCAGCCTCAGACAACTTCGGTCTAGTTCATGCAATTAGCAATTTCAAACAAGAGACAGATAAATGGTTTTCCTCATTTTTATAAAAAAAGAACCACGTGTTCAGAAAAGTATGTGCTGTCCATCTAGCAGTTCTAAAAGTACACTTAAAAACCTTTGATTAGACTTGTGCTGCCTAAGCTCAATTACATCAGTCTAAATTATGTTGTCACCACAAGCATGCCTTTCACTACAGACTAAATCACAACTGTCATGTATCACTGTGTATCACCTGTCATATGTCAAGAAATTCTACCCAAATCCCTGTGTCTACTGAGGATCTTCAAACTAGCTCCCTGCTCATGCCTTTCATAGGCCTCCAGCTACTGTTCCAGTGACTTTAGAGGTACTTTGTTGATCAGGAAGAGATCCACAAATGTCTTCTGAATACAGCCCTAAATGTGTGCTCAGTGCTGTGCAAAGAACAAGATGACCCACCACGTGCTTAAGGCACTTACACTTTAAGAGCATGCTCCCAGCACCACCAAAACCCGCACTTAGGATTTTGAGTAATCCCATGACCTCGGTGGGACTAATCACTATTACACTTAGCACTGTTTGAAGGAGTTCATGAGACAAGTAGATAGTAAAACCAGTGAAGTACACTTTCCCACTGACCGAAATCAGACCTGTAGTAAACCTCAGTAAGAAGTAAAACAAATCTCATTAATCCATTCTGTTGCTGTAATGTCTCATGCTTTTTAGGACTCTACTTCTACAGTCCCAGGGACTCCTGAAATGACAGAAATAAAGTGCATATTTACATAATACACATCATAACCTGGAAGGGAAAGCAGCTTCTCTTTTGATGGATCTCCCTCACCTTTTTTTCCCCTTTACTCATTACAGACCTGGACTATCTGAGAATGTCCCCTAGAAGGAATTCTACTTTGTAATGTAAGCTCCCACTGAAAAAAAAAATTAAAGAACTACTTATCTTTTGCAGCCTCTCATTTTATTCATCATGCCACACGTTGCATCTAGTTTGACAGATATCCTTGTTTATGCTATGCTGTATTGCATTTAATCTTTAGACAGTTGGCGAGACTGGAGCACAAACTGAGATTACTTTACTTACATCTAAGTAAAGCATTTTACTTCAATCAGCACTGTGTCCCTCACGTTCCATACTATACACACATTAATTAAAACGTTAGTCTTTTACGTGTCACCCTACTTCTCAGAACTACCGTGTGCCCCTGGGTGAACTGCACACCCATCAACCCCAACCAGCCCAACTCTACAACAGTGGTTAAGCTGCATGAGAGGCTAACCAGGAACGAGAGAGGTCTTATTTGCTTCAAAACTCAAAGTCCCTCACAACCCATGAAGTCCTTCATAAAAGAAAGAAATTAAGTTTGGAGCTCAGATTCATTATCTGGAGCCCAGAAGGTTGGCCGTTGGAGCAACTTTTTTCTCCTACAAGTATATAAAATACAGTTTTTCATCATAGAAGAGAGACCTAAACAGTGACAATTTTTAATTGCTTCTCAAAATATTTAGAAAATCAAACCAGCAAAACCTCAACCTCCACACAATTTTAGCTTCTGAATTTTCTTCTGAAGTAGTGACACCACCACATTGCCTAACAGTTTTGCTGTGTTTTTCACTTGGAAAAGTTTGGGAAAGGCCCTTTCCATCAGTTCAAAGACCACAGGACTTCCACATTTCTAGATTAGCTGGCTCTCTGTGCTGCAACTCATCAGCACGCACAAGAGATGTTAGGTGGCTTGCAAACCCTTGTGAACTAATGTTCTAGGGCTGGTGGACTGGTCTCAGACACATGCCACTGCAGCCCATCTTCCAGGCTGGAGGTGAGCTGGACTCTGTCCAGTCTAGTGGGCAGCTGAAACAACAAAATGTTGGGCTTCATCTCAAATTCAATTCTGAAAGTACTCCTTTTTCACAAGACATTGAATGATGTGTGACCAATTCAGGTGCAAGTGTCTTTTGTTTGTATGAATATGAACTTTACCTGAATATTAGAGCTGTCAAACTGCAATATAGTGTAATTCAGATTTCTGGGCAAGTTAAACAGGTATGTCCTTCAATGGTCCCTGAGGGGGAAGTTGTCTAATAAAAATTTTTGATTCTTGGTAGATTGTTTTCCCAGCAAAATATCATTTTGGAGCACTGCAGTTCTTCCAAACAGGGACTTCAATTCAACACAATGGCACTTTTGTACTCACTTTCTAGCTCCACTTGTACACAACTAGGAGTTTTTCTGGATGAAAAGCTATCAAAGCTTAAATTTATATTTCTTGCTTGCCACGTTTTGTACAAGTTAAACTGTGATGTCCTTTTATTATAAAACTCTGTTAAATACATGCATTTGTCTCCAGAAAACTGCCTGTCATCTGCATATTATTCAGTTAATACTGTAGAATAGGAGACTTTAGTAAACAAACATATGGAAACATCCATATTTTATGCAGTAAGATGACTCCCTGTTTTAGAGAGGAAAGAAACACCTCTGTACAGTCATAAACATCATGCTTTTCTGTTTTCAGTCTTTGAAAATCCAGCTTGTAGGAAAGAAAATAAAAAATTAGAAAGACCATTGTTGCAGAACAACTCTTTCTTTCTTAATCAGAGCTGCCATGGACTCTTACAAGGAACTACCATTGATGCAATTGCTTTTCAGAGTAGATGCAAGCCAAGAAGCATATGGCAGACCTGCCCGTCCCCTGAAAAACTTACTGCACTTTATAAGGATTAACTCACAAGGGACATCAGATAGCATGGGGCTAGCTCCACTCGAGCCCTGTGGAGATACTTCTACCATGGCTATAGAAAGCATGCATTGCTTCAGTATATGTCCAGAGGCACAAATAATTTCCTCATTTTGTTTCTTCAACAGTTTTCTCAACAAAAGGAACCATGTGGCAGGCTAAATATAGACTGGCATTTAACTTTTAGCTGCCACTGATCAGTCCATAAAGCTATATAAACTGATAGAAAGCCAACTCCAGCATTGGCTAGACCATGAACTGATTTTAAGCAAACCACTAACTTTATTCTGAACTAAGTATTACATGAGTTTTTGTGTTGTTCAAATTACATTATCCAAACTGAACTAGAATCACAAAGACTTCTAAGAATGTTTTGGATAATTCAAAAATTTAATAGGAGATTTCAATTCCATTTCTACTTTTAAAAGTCAAGTTCACAAACCACAACTTCACAAAGTTCAACCAAGTTTAACGTGGTAACGAAGGCTGAGATATTGTTTGAATATTTCATAGGCTATTACGGTTCTCCCCTACTGCTGGCCATGCCTGTCCATTACGGATCTAAGTCCCCACAGCCAAAAAGGGCCTTTATTTTTTGGGAAGACAAGACAGCCAGTTCATGACTCTGGGGGGCAATGCCACTCATGCAGACGCTAATGTCACTAATGTTGTTCCAAGCTCCCTGCCAGCCAGCTGCTTGCAACAGAGCAGTCAGTCTGACCTTTGGCCAGGAGAAGGAATGGCTCAATAGCATGAGAAGCTGCCTTATCTAATGGATTAAGTACAGGACCCAAGCCAAATGCCAGCTTTGACAAGGACTTGCTCTGTTGGCCTTAGCTGAGTCAGTTAACCTTTCTTAGTTTTCCATCTTTAAAATGGAAATGATAATTCCTCTTTAATAGTGCTGCTGCAAACATGTTGCAACTGACTGATATCATGAATGTGTGAGCTATCTTACCAGGCGATTCAGTGTAGTGCCACAATCGTGTTACACTCATTTCCACAGAATATTTACAGAAAAAAAAATGTTGATAATCACAAGTCATCCTTACACTGTATATTTAATTCTAAATTCTATGCTAAACCAAAAATGTCTTTTAAATCCTAATTTTGCCATTAGTATCCTCAAACTGCTACTTTCTTAAAAAAAAAAGTAGTTTTGCAGTACATGATATTGGACTGATGCCTTCAGGCGACCTATACAATAGGACCAGGTGACATTTTATCTACCACAGTATACTGCCTTCCTAGTAGATTTCCGTACTTTGTGAAGATAATTCAAGTGTATATTGAAATCTGGTTGCACTAATTGACAGAGCAAATTACTTTTGGAATCATATTTCCAAAGGGCCTCTGAATTTATTCCTTCAATTTTACATGCATGGGCTTCCATACCTTTGTGAATTTAACATTTGTGTACATCACTCTGACATTTCCTAGCATTTGAAGAACAATTTCAAAGACCATTTTTGCACATGTGGTATTAGGACATTTTAGTAAAACAGATTTTAGAAAATTCATTTACATTCTGCACATTTAGCCATCTTGGTATCTTTATCCTACTTTCAAGTACTTTAATCAAAATTTTAACATGGAATTTTCTTAGAAGAGAGGCTGAATTCCATACATAAAACTGAAAAAGAAGAGAAAAAAATTCTGCCTCATTTTCTATGCTTAGTTTCTGTTCTTCAGAGGAGGAGAAGCCTGAAAAGCTTTTGACTGTAAACCTAAATATCACCGAGCTCTTTAGTAAAATCTGTCTAATATACCAGGTTCTGAAAACACAGTACCCAAAAAAACTGCAGACAATTGATTAATAATGAGGTCAGAAATACAAATAAATTTACTTCTAATGAAGACTGGAGACACAGTAATCAAAGTGTTAAAAATTCATTTCATGCACATCTCATTTGCCTCTTAGCTGATATTTATCACATAATTCTGTGAGAAAGTAGAGGCCTAAGATGCTCCAGATAAATGTCTCAATTAATTGTACAGAGGTAGCCCTCTTTGAGCTGAACCAGAGCTGTGAGCTCTTTATTAAAAGCACTATTCTGTAGCCTGTAACCTTGTTCCTTGACTCCTCTCTAGTTTCCAATTTAAACAAGTCCCCATGCGGCCCGCTCTAAAGGGCTTTGTCTCCCTGTCATTGTTAAGAGAGCCGAGGCATCCTGGAAGTGTGAAATCAGACCTCATGAGCTGAACGGTTCCCCAGGGAACGCCGGACCGCGCAGAAGGTCAAAGTCATGGGCTGGACCATCTGAAAGCGTCTGATCGCCGGTCTGTGACACAGCAAGTGGGGTGGGGGCAGGGGGAGAGGGGAGCCAGGGGGCTAGAATTGAACACATCTTAATTAAAGCCCAAAGACAGCAAAACAAACTGTTTTCTAGGCAGGCCGTCACATGGAGCTTGGATTTTGCTCTGCTAATGAATCCGAGTTGCTAACTATTATTCCTTACAATAATAGGACTTTCGCTGAAGTTGATCAAACCTGTGGCACATCTTTTCCCACCCTGTTTGCTTCTCATCAACAATAAGGCAGAGGTTTTGAATTTTATTTCGTGATATAAGGAAAAGGAGGAATGCATCTCCCCCAGTAAAGGAGACACAAGCACTGCCTGAAAAGCCAGCAGCCTTCCACCACGGCCCACCTATACCTAACTTTGCTGCAGATGGAATACACTTACTTGACTATTGCCTAAACTGGCACTATGTCATGGTGAAGGGTCTATTGCTTTCCAAAACTTGTATGGGTTAGGTGAACAGAGTATGTATTAATTTCAGAGGCCAACCGGCATGATGAGTGCATTACACTTTATGTTTTACTGCAGCGTCAGAATATTTCTTCACGTAAAAGGACGTCATTGTAGGCACACACGCTGCTATGCCAGGGCTCCACAAGCAGCTGAACCCTCAAGAAGGTCTGCCTGTATTCCAGAGGAACCACAAGTGAGCAAAGACATGGGGAAAGGCGAAAATACAACAACTTTTAGCTGAGGACTTAGGGAGAAAACAGCCGTGCACTGAATAGCTAAAACACAATGGAAGATTTCCATTAAACTTTCTTCTCAGGAAGAGAAGGAAAAAGTAAACTCAATGTCTTTCCATCTGTTACGCTACAGTTTCAAAAAAATTATTAAAAAATATGTGTTTTCCAGGAACCGGTATTCGCTGTGACCACAATTTCCAACGGAACATAATTTTGCATTTGTGGAAGCCCTAAAATTGTGTTTTGACCATGGAAAGATGCTGTTTTTCTGGGGGAAACATCCTCATAGACGCAACAATTCTCTCAAAGGCCTTGGTCCTGGAAGACGGCCTATTTTTCAGCTCTCCCCAAAATCAAGGCGAGCTTTTAAGAACCGCCAGGGAATCTCTCAACCCCTCAGCAGTCCTCCCTTTGCTAGACTTCCTTGCAAGCGGGCTGAGTGAGGAGAAGTCTCACTTTATTCTTTTCTGGGGTATTTTTAAAATCCAGTTATGACACGTTTGAGCGGCACCCCATTTTCAAACTGGTAGTGCCCACTTGCTCCCCTGTCCACAACTTCACTGAAATTTCAGCCCACCCTGGCATCTTGCTCAACACATGTGTATGTGGGGGGGGTTGTACACTGAGGCCTGAACCACCACCCTTAATCTCTCTCGTCTTTAAAAAAAAATCTGTACTAACCTTAATGATGTGAAGTGCACTGTCCAACACTGGGCTACTGAGACTGGAGAAAAAACTGCCCTCGACTATCAACATTTTATTAGGGGCTTAACTGAAGTGACCTACTGTAGTAGCATTCAGCTGAACAAGGCTATGGGCTTTCTGTGGAAAGGAGAAGAATTGAGGGTTTCATTAAAAAGTAATTTGTGCTTTTTACGCATTCATTCAACGGGAGTCTCAATTGCTCTTTATTCACACAGAGTTAATACAGTATTACAATGCTGCTCAATGAATGTATGGTAACAAAAGAAAAATTTCACATTTTGAAAGGGAAAAAAAATCCTTGCAACTGTAGTAAGATTGATGACTACTTAAAAGATTACAGAAATCTTTTTCTGTCTATGCTTATGCTTAATGATGGAATATTAAGGATTTTTAAAATCCATTCAGCCCAAACTAATAAATTTTGATTTATTACTTCACATGAAAAGATTCCTGAAAGTGAAATGGGATATGTTCAGCAGACAGGAAACAGAGCAAATCACACAGGTACTACACAGGTGTTTCAGCTACTTTTCAGACTCAGGGGAAGGCAAAAGATTAACTCCGAAAAAACAATATTGTAAGAAGAGCAAACTAGTCCTTAGCTTTTACACACACAAGCAATCCTTAGCTGTAAAAGTTATACCGCTGATGACAGTGCTCTCCACGCTGACTAATAAGTATTGCTCAGTTGAATAAACGTGGAGGGTCAAGTTTTAAACAGTTTTTGCAAACATGATTTATTGACAATCATCAAATAACTACTTTGAGTTCTTTCTAAATATTATTATTCAAAGTTTGATCTGAAATGAATGACCTGTACATAACCAGAAGTTACTAAAAATAGCTATAAATTACTACAGTAGTTAATAAAAATCCTTTCTCCTCTTTTCAAAATACCAGGTATTTTTATCCAAAATATACAATGATTTCTGTAATGTCTGGAATGCACAGCCATCTTACAAAATGTATCTGCCATATAAATGTTTTTTCTTGCTAATGAACAAAATATGTGGGACACAGGAAGGTACTGAGTGTCCTTCCCCGTCTTCCCGATCATTATTCTAAATTCAATGTCTGAAAATTTTTGGTAGCTCTGTACATCTTTAATTGAATCAAATGTATTTCCAAAAAATTTGTTCAACCAGCACAAATGACATGTTGATCTGGAAAAGTCGAAGACTGAACGAGGTCAGGGACTGAATTATCCCATTTGCCCCTGAATAACTTAATCTCTCTCTCTGTTCAGACCACATTGGATTATAAGGTCAAAGCAGAGTGAGGAATCTTTAGGAGCATTTCTCCAACCTCCCCGAAAATAGAATCTGTTATTTTGCGTGGCACAAACTGGATGATCAGTTTCAGCAATAAAATGTTTGCTCTGTTACCTTGTCTGAGAAAAAAAATAAATACTGGTACTCATGCTAATTTGCAAAAAGCTATTAAAAAGTGAGTATGTTGCTATATATCTACATCTGTTCCTGTAACAGAACATTTATGTCCAAATTGCAGTTAAACCAGCTAGATTAGTATAGTTTCCTTTTTTTTTTTTTCTTTTAAAGCAGAGATGGTTATTTTCTGACACAGAAGCAGCTCATTTTGCTACATTCAACCTGTACAGTGTGAAGGTGATTGTACTTACAGCAGGTAACTTGGACATTTCTGGAGAAATCTGCTCAGTATGGCTGAAAATTTTTTTCTTTATTTTGAAAACAAAAGGTTAAACTTTTTATTCAGCTTATATCACATAAAATAGAAATAAAAAAAGATTTTCTTATTTTCCTTCTTAAACAGATCAGCAGTAGTTACAGGAAACCTTATTTCAAATGCCTGAAACCAAGAGCAGCCTTGCTAAGTATCTGGCAGATATCAAGCCATTCTTTTGACAACAACTTTAAAGTAGTATCTAAGTCTAGCACCTTTCATTTGCCTTGTCCTCTGGAATTCAACTTTAATTTGAATAATTTTGTATATTTTTATCTCCTAGAAAAACAAGTCTTTTCTATGTATTTTTTCCAGGACGTCTGATGGAGAAAAATGTATATTTCACCCTTCTGAGAAATAACATAGATAGGGCTCTGCTAGCATTAGAATGACTTGCTGCCTTGCTTACAAAAGTTTTGTTTATTTGTCTATGGATTTTCTCCTTAATGAGCAAAAGGGGAGACTGCTGAAACAGACAATAATCTTTAGATAAACTTCTGTTTTAAACATTTTTTTTTAATTTCTAAAAAGGCCCAGTCTTACCACGTTATTTACTGTCACAGAAACTAAATGAATCCTTGCCTGTGACATCAGCTGCCATCAATGCTTCTGCCCTGATGACCTTCACTTGAAGAAATCCCACATCCTTCATGTTATGGAACATCGTCATTGGACTCTAAAAAAAAATAAAAATAATTCTAGATTGCAAAAAAGACAAACCAAAAGCTATACTAATAGTCTCCTCCCTAGCCCAGATACAAGTTAGTGTAATTCTGTCTAATGTACTCATACTTTTAAATATTACTTTCTGAAGAATGTACAGTTGTCAGCGTTTCTTTCAGTATTTTGCAACTTTAACCTACCAATGAAAAATCCAAAGGAAAAATTAGAATATGAATGATTAAACACAACACTGATTCTACTGAATTAATTCCCTAATACTACATGAACAACTGTCCATCAACATTTTAAATGACAGCAGTGTATTAGCAAAATTAATACAAATAATAAAACATCTCCTCTCCCTGAATACTTCTGTGAGATCTATGTTCATATGTTCACTTTGATGGCTCCAAAAATATTGTGAACAGTGACTTAGGGCCAATATTGCTTTTGTCATAGCTGACCATTACGTGCAAGCTTGCATATAGCATATATGCATATATAAGCTTGCATATAGCTTGCAAACAGCATTAGCAAAAACAATCAAAAGAGGATCTTAACAACTTAATAATTTTCATAATAATCACGTGCAAAAAAGATCAAAAAAATGAATTAAAAGATGGTTCCAATTCCATGGCAGAAAGCTCTTACTATAAATCATTATTTTTTTTAACATAAATTTCTGGAATATCTATATGTATTAAGAAGAGGAAGAAAAAATTAAAGAGTAGACTAACACTTGTGTTTATTCATCCAACAGTTTTAGAAAGCTGCCTGGAAAGTGTGTTCTGTTGCTGTAATTTTTCAAATAACTAAAAGTAACAAATACTCCCGGGAGTATTGCACCCGTTAGGTGTGATATGCTAAAATTCTCAAGCTCTAACTGTAAATATAATTTAAAAGTTGCAGAATTTCAAATGATAGAACACTGAATGCAACTTTGAATCTGCAATCAATTAATAACAAACTGGGCATTATCATTCAGTTTTTAGATAACCTAAGGGAGGAACTCCAAAAGAGGAGACTAAAATTAGATTTTCAAATCTATTTTAAATCATATATATATGTGGCCTAATTTTTGGTTGTTTTTGCAAGTCTTGTTCATAAATACTAGCATGTACCTTTATTTTGAAGTATTTTAAAATCCAGACTAATGCATTTAATGCCTGCAGCCTTTTCTAAAATTTTAATGTAGTGCAAGTGAAACCTTTTCCACTGCTTATGATAATGCCCAGATTTCTAGAAAATGCAAACATCAGGTAAAACACCAAGTCAACAGTTCTTTAGTTTATTATGAAGGCAAAATTGACTGTTATGGAAAACCAGAATAAATAACATCACTGATATGAAAACCACAGGTGCTGCTTAAATATTAAATGTCAGCTTGCAAAAGCTACAGTATGTTTATGCATAGATAACCTATCCATTAAAATGTTAGACATATAATATGCATCCCTGTCTTTTTATTAATAAGACAATTCTAACAGTTAAATCACACTCTGATATTAATTTCACAAGACCCAATTGACCATTTAATGTTTACAGTGAAGGTTTGACCTTGGTATACCAAACTGAGGAATCCAGTTAAGTGTGGTACCCCACATGCTACATACATACAAATATACGCATGCATGTTATCACAGAATAATGGTTAATAAATTTTTATCATTTTTAACATGTTAATCATCAGAAATATGGCTTAAAAATACGGATGGCCAACTTTAATCAGCACACACTTAACCCTCTGCTTATGTGCTCACAAGCTGAGGGTGGCAGAGACAGTGTTACAGATAGCACTGTTATAATTCAAAAGCATGTTGGCACCATCCCTCATTTATTACAATAACGATCAAGGTTTGGAAGCTTCTTATCAGAACTAGTACCACAACAGAGATAATTCTGCTCTAATACTATGATGAAACCGAAAGGATTTACAAAAATGTTTCCACATTTTATCCAAGTTTCCCAATGACCGAAACAAACACCAAGCTGCAGAAAGACAACAAAGCAAAAACCAAAAGCCAAGCCAACTGCCCCCCTTCCTGCAATGCCATAAAATCCCTTTTCCAAATTTCATCTTGGTAAGCTCATTCTGCAAAAAGGCACCAGTGCTGCATTTCACTTTGCTACCTTTGTTATCATCCCGCAGAATAATTATTTTTGAACTTTTAGTTCCAGCAAGTCTGCTGGCTTAGATTCATTTACTGCGCATCGTGACTGCAGAGACTGCTGAAAATGTATACACTGCCACGGCAGAGACTCTGGAAAAGCAAATGACTTTAATACATTACTTTAAATACATAACTTTAAGTAATTATTTATCAGATGATATTCTGTCTTCTTATTTATGATTATTGTTGAAGGCCTCAAAACCCGCATGGTTTCTGAAGCCTGAAATTTCCATAGCAGAGGAATTCGTGATTTGCTGTGAATCTTTTCAGCCCTCAATAGATGGGAAAAGATTGAAATGCTCTGGATATGAGTCCTCTTTATTTTTTTAATGAAAGGCTGTATAATATATTTTCTGTATGGCTGCAGCAGCTGTCAGGGAGAGCATCTCAGTTCAGCTCTATTATGGGAGAAGCAATACCCCATCCTATGGCATGGAGATACACTGAGGGGCCAGTACTGATTGACAGCTTGTCACCATGACGTCTTATTCCATCTCTGTTATGGAGAAAATTAATGTCACACCACCAGCCTTATGACTCGCTGTCATCTTAGAACTGCTCACCTTTTATCAATGCTCTAAATAACATTTCAAGCCCATCGTCTCACGGTGGACAATCTGGTCAAGGGACATTAAATCGGATGACTGTGAAATGTCATAATAAAAATGGAATGCTAACAACTTCTTCTCTAAACTAGCTCCTCTGGTTTTTAAAATGTGACAAGGGGGACCGTGGGTTCAGCACACCCGCTCTGAAAAGGTCATACAATCTCTCTTGGTCTGTACCCATTAATGCGCCCCCCTCCTCACCCCAAAAGGAATTAATCTTTTCAGACAATTGTGGTAAAATAATGGTTCAAACAGTAATGCCTGTTTAATTTGTAAGGCTCTGATGTTCAGCTACAAATGGTTAAATGACAGTAATAGAGTCATTTTCAAAGGCTATTTGATCTGATGGCAAGGTCAGCTCATTAACTGTTTTTGGCTGCAGAAAGGGTGCAAAATAAATTTCTCAACTGGAAGCTAGATTTTTTTAAGAGGACAAAAAATAAACCCCAAAATACAGCCACTCAATGGGGAACAGTACATCTTGCTAATTGCATACTCTTTCTTTTTACCAGTTCTGAAGTAGAGATATGAATACCAAAGACAAATGAAATATCAGTGAAAATAAACTATTTGAATTTCGCTAATTCTTGTCATTTCATTCTTCTGCTCTCCACTGGACATTTTAATAAAAACAGTAAAATTTATCAAAAAGGTATATCCATGCCACAATTTTCAAAATCATATGATGAGGAATTCATGCCTCTGCAATATGAACGTCTTCCAAAAATATAAATGTTTTCAAATGCATACCGTAATGTAAATATAAGAAAAGACACCTATCCATGAATATGTAAGAAACAAAAATAAATAGATCAGTCTTACATCACATAATTATGCTTTCCACTGGGGACAAAAAATTGAGAATTTAGGAAAAACAACTAATAATACACAGTCATAACATGTTTCTATACTGCTCTATACTGCTACTAAATTATCAAAACCATCAGTATCACTTGACTGCCATATCATCACACACAATAATCCACAGAAATACGGTATTGTTGCACTTGGTAGCAAGAAGTATGTCACCTCAAAAATGTATCCATCAGAAATTTATTATATTTATAAAGACCTATCATAACAACAACACACTGTTTTGGTGGATTCCAAAATGTGCAATAACTCTCTTAATTGTAATTATTTTTCAACGATGGTGCACAATACCTTAGCTCTCAGTTGCTTTAGGAATATTATGTTTAGCCTCACTAAGTCACCTCTATTAAACTGTGTTTATGATAACACTATTGGTGTATGAGTTGTACAAGCATTAGCAGACAGCTGATTCAGTGGAGATAGCCAGAATAAATTTGCTGAAGCGCACATCCTGCTAATCTGTTTGAAGAATATTGTACAGCATTAGTACTAGCACTTCATGTTATCTGCACAGCCTGATAAGGTACATCTTTATTAAATTCAGTTATTGAAAGGATGTCAGTCATGGAATAGGAATATTTTAAAATCTAAAAAAAAATTAAGCGGTTCTTTGTTAGTCAGAGCTTGGTTTAATGGCTGAGTGTCTAGAGAAGCCTTTCTAAACACCTGGCAGCATTGTACAATAAAAGCTTTGTAATTTTAAGTGGAAATAGCTTTTTTTTTTCCTCCCCCTTTCTCCGTGTGTAGTGAGACAGTTACTTTTAGTGATTTAGGTATTAGCAAATGCTGGAGTAAGAGCTCCCCTCTCTGTTGCTTTGATAAAACTACACAGATTCTGTGTAATGTGAGGATGCTGGGAAATGAAAATAATTTGCTTCAGAATATTTTGAAATGGAAATATTGTTTATAACAATTATTTTGATGATACAAAATACCGCTCCAGCCTCTAATGCGCAGACAAAATAAATGTTTTCTTGCCCTTTAGTAAATGCTCAAAAAAAAGCTGAAAACTATTGGCACCTCAAACCATTTGGCATAAACACTCACTGGAAACTGTACAGTCACTGAGTGACTCCTTAGTTATTTCGTGCTTGGTAAAAATTATCTGCAAGGCAGTAAAATTAACTCTTTATGTCACATGATCATATCAAATAGCTGAATTACTCTGTAAAAAATACCTTATTGTATAAAGAGGATTTGTAGCCTTGATGTTACCTGTATCAGCCATGACAACATTAGTAACAAGTTTAAATGATTGCCATTGGCTGAGTGTGATAGGGATATATGTAGAATTTCCCCCCCCCCGATACGTATTATTTATGTAAGCAAACATTTTGCAAACAAAGGGCAAAAGAGAACTCCATACATATCTCTTCAGTATCTCCTCTCGCTCCTTCTGGTCCTCCAGGGAGTTGACGGAGAGGTCAGAGATAGTGACTGCAGCTGAGGCTGTGAGAGTGACCAGCAACACCAGGCATCCCTCTCCCTCCTCCAGCGGCATCTCCAACTTGTGGGTTTGCTCTTTACTCAGGGTTGACAGGTCAACCTGGCATCTAGAAACAAACGTTTTCCATTATTATGTGGTTTTCTTCACATCAAACAAGAGCACATTGGCTTACTTGCATTCAGCTGGACAAAAAAAACAAATCAGTAGAAATTCCTTCCCAGTTTCTGGAAGGATTTCACTTCAGCTTCAACCCATGCCGCTTGCTTGATTTTTTTTTTTTTAAAGCTACGTGTTATGTATGTGAACAATAAATATTAAAAAGAACGTAAAGACACTAGAAACAAGGTTACGTAATACGCCTTACTCAAACGCAAAGAGAATTTTAAAAATCATTTCAGATGCAAATTTTACTTTTTAATCATGCCTCTTGTATAAACACAAAATGTAAGTTTTGATGTGAACATTTTTGATACCATTCACCTAACAACAGTAAAAATCCTCTGTTAAAAAAAAAAATCTGTGTGGACTTAATTGAGATGGAGTTAACATGACTGAGCATAGAAAAACACGACTTGAGCACCAACCAAAAGGCTCAGCTCTCTTGTGGTAAGCTGTGTGTGGCTCAGGATCAAAGCTTCATGCAGGCATCCAGGATAAAATTTGATGCCACAACCCCCTATATAATAAGATGTCTCACGTTGTAATGAGCAGGGACTGCTTATAACTGCGCAGAATGGCTGAAGCCAATCCACCCTGCTTGATCCCTTTCTGAATAACCCCGGCTGTACCATACACTGAACTAATGAAGAATGGCTCCATACATGCCAGCCAGCAGAAATAACTTTGCAACACCTTTAAAAATAAATGGTAGAGTGTGGAAGGAAAAACAGTATCACTGCTAACAAAGAGCTGACCATAGGCTTTTAATTAAAACAAGAATACCTTAGGGTTAGCAATTAGTCTGTGCACAGCTTAGAAGTATTAATATTTTAATTTGTATAATTCAGAAGTTTCAGCTTTCCTAGACTGCAACTCTGAGCACGTCTAGAAATTCAACACCTATGTCAAATGCGATGTTGGCCTGCACTGCACAGGAATTTCTGTGAAAAAGCACTGCTTGGAATACTTCTACCTATAGCATCTCCCAGTAATGTTTTGCCAATTCATTACTCTAAATAAAAACAATGACAATATTGAAATAAAGTAAATGAATATATTCTATATATCATTAAGCCACTGAATACTCTACTTTTAACAGCGATTATTTAATGTGACAAGCACATGTTCTATATGCCACTCTCACTAAACAAAACATCTAGCAAACTCTTTTCATAAAATGTCAATTGATTTTGAAGAGAAAGATAATGTGATGACCGCAGGGCCAATAAACCGAGAAAAAGGTGGCAGACATGAATAAATAGGCATTTAAGGACATCAAATAGCCAATTATGACAATAAATGCGGCCTCATAAAATGGGTGCTGTGCTATCACAGGCAGACTAGATTTGCTACAGGAAAATTTCCTTTTAATTTTTTTTAAACATTTACTGTCTGTTGTGCAGCTGTCAAAATTAAACTACTGCAAAGCTCATACAGTAACAAGGTTCAATTATTTTACAATGAAAAGATTTCTAACTGACATAGCATTCTGAGCTTAATGTTTACCTTTTATTTTGAACTCCTGTGATGATAAGGAGGAAGAAATGAAATTAACAACAGCAAGGAAAGACTAAAGCTGTTGCTGTCAGTGCAGGCTGATGGGCAATATAAGTTTTGTACAGGTACATAGGCTGTCAAATTTTTATTTAGGCTGCAGTGAGGAGTCTAAAGCCCTCCTTAAGATAACACATATTGTAATCAAGCATTCAAAGCTGGAGCAGGTTGAGATGCCCCTGGTATTAAATATTCTTTGACAGTTTATTCCAAACCAGATACCCCCAAAAAATACGTCTCTGCAACAATATTGTGACTTTAACTAATAATCATTGAAAGCAGCAGTCCAAACTCTCTTACAGTCAGTAAAAGAAACACAAAGTTATTATGATACAAGTAATGCAGAAATAATCCACCCCTCACTCAAAAATAGGCAACAAAAGCTACCCCCACTGGAAGAAAAAAAACCCTACATGCATCAGAAAACTGCAATGACTGTAAAATCACAGGGTTTACATCAGAGCTACAAGCTCCAAGTTCTTCAGTTCTTGAAGTTACAGCACTTTTGCAACATTAGTAGTCCACGCTATTTTTTATTTATTTTGAAAGAAGCAACTGACAATTTGATTTTACCCATGCCCCTTTCCTACAGCTATAAAACATTCCTAATAGCACCACATCTAGAACAGATTACCTGACAAATATGTCTCTATTGACTGCTTGAGAGATCTCCATGAACAGCCCGTCACCAGCTTGTTATTTCCTAAAATCATAAAACGGGTAGGGAGTGATCTGGAAGCTCTTTCCAATGAAAGCCTTAACCATTTTACAGGAAAAATATCCTCTGAAGGGCCCTCAGATAATGTGATAAAAAACTACGGTTATTCCATTAAGGAGTGTCACCATTGCACTTTATGGAAATCTAGGTTAAGAGCGTCTCTGTGCGTACACGGTCAGGCGAAAGCACATTTCTCATTCTGCGCCAGGTCCCTTCCTCTGGCCTCGCAGGAGAGGCAGCTCGCATGTGTCTAACGCGAAGGTGCCGAGGCTCGAGGAGCATTCAGCATGAGGCGAGCGCTTCGGCAGAACATGCACCTCAGTTGAAAGACGAGGCTTTCCAATTTACAGACACTATAAGAAAAACTGCATTTTTTTCCATTGATAGTTGAGTTTTTCGTGAAAAAAAACCAAACTTGACTTTGTTTGCTCTCACACCAAATTTTTCTGCAAAGAAAATTAAACCATTTTTTGTTAGATCTACTTTGCCCTCACCAGAGCTTTGCATGGGACCAAAACAGTAAAGGAAGACTGGTTTTATTAAGGCATCACCTAAGCACTAACCCTACCCTAGAATAACCTTTACAGACATCAGTAGGAAGCCCACAAAACTCCTTTTTGGATTACATTTCCTTACAAGCACTGAAATTAACAAAATACTTCTAAAGATAAATAGTTTGGAAAGTTCAAGTTGACAATGCCCCTTTACATTTTACTGAGAGTATATATAAGTATTCTACGCTTTAAAGCTTTAGTAATGCTGACTTTTACATCAGTTAAGATGTTCTCTTGAAAGACATTTGTCACCTACAACTGTTTCCATGGAGAACAAAGATGCTTTGAGGATGAAGGTGAACTTGAACGTTACCAAAGTGCTGCAGAATGAGCATCACGGTGGTGGAAATTTTTGTCTTGCATTCTCAAATTGAGGACCATGAACAATTACAGCCATTTTGAGAAGGCCATAAGTTGCATGTGACCAGCAGCTGTCACACTGAAAGCAGGAGATAATAGTAATTTTTGACAATTCAGTTTCTTATGGAATTATTATTTACATGCTGCTGCTGAAAGAAAAAGTTCTCCACCTGTGAAGAGGTCAGCCTGAAGAATTATGGCAAAAATAGCCATTAACTCCACAGACAGATTTTCAAGCATGGCCATAAAGCACATTTGAGGGAACTTTAGTTTTTAGGGCAGTTTGAGCAGTTGCATGACTCTGCTGCTCCACGCTGCATAGTCCCTTCAGTGCACACCTGTGTCAGCATTAAAAGTGGTGGGCAGGGGCACTGGAATGATTCCCGGGCTGGCTGACCCCTCAGGAAGAGGCACGGAGGCACGTCCCTCCAAATCAGCTCTGCACGTGAACATTATCAGGCACCAGGTGGATCTGGATTTTCAGGCCCCGAGAGATCATAAGGGAGAAAAACCACACAAGTGCCTCAAGCTCATGTGCCAAAGTATCACAGATAAGTTGCTGCAGAAACAGGGTACTGCTCCCATGGAGGAAGATTTGAAGATTCAAGGGGAATCCACCACTTCTCTGAAACTGTGTTCAGTGTGTTAATTGCCCAAACTGTTAGAAACACATTTCTGACTTATTTTTAATTTGAATATATCTGGCCTTTGGTTCTTTTTATGCCTTTCTTCACTCGGTTGAAAAAGCCTTTAGTGCCCCGTATTTTCTTCTAGTGAAGGTACTCATATACCATAATCATATCTCTTCTTGATCTTCCTTTTGATATGCTAAACACCTTCAGTTCCCTATACATTTCCTTGGAACACATCTCCTACAGCCCTCAAATGACTTTTTGTAACTTTTCTGATCCAGTGAAATTCTCCTGCATCCTTTTTAAAGTGTGGAAGCCAGAACTATATGTAGTATTTTATTATCAGCATGTCTAAGAGGTAAAAATCACCTCCCCTCTCTAGTTCTAACAGAACCTGGAATGTAAGACCGTGTTGGCACCCCGGTGAAATATCCTTGCTAATGAATGAATTACAAAGGTAGCGACATGACATAGAAGGCCTCTTAAAAGCCAGGTGGCCAGGCAAGGGAGAGACAGCAGATAGCGAGATCATTTTCTCACATGACAAAATAAAGCATAAAAGAGGAATTGGCACAATCCTAAGTGATAGGGACAGAAAAGCACCACTTGGCTACAACCCAGGCAACTTAATTATCATCATGACTTGTTCAGGAAGACAGCCTTTTAACTCCACTGTGATCCAGGTCTATGCTGCTCCAAAGGATGCCAAGGAGAGGAAACTGTGCGATTCTGCAATTAGAACTGAGCTGGACACACATCAGAAGCAGCGAGGCATGAACTGCTACAATTTGTGAGACTCCGTATCCTTTATCAGCAGAGTACAATGTTCCAGTAAAACCAAAAAACAAATGGAGAGGGGAAATTCTGCAAAGCGCCGACAGAAAATGACATGGCTCAAAAAGACAGGACTGCAGTAACGTGAAGTTCTTGGAAGAACCAGAGTGCGTCATTTTTAAGTGTAAAGATAATGAGAAAGAAATAAAATGACAGACGCCACATGACGCTTGTGATAGGTGGTGGATAGAGGTGATAGACTGAAAACCAGGAAAGCTCCCAAAGGAGTTGGAGACTGGAACTCAGCTAAGTAGGGCACTGACTGATGGGGAGTGCACTGGTGAGCTCAGGAAGCTGGAGAGGATCCCCGGGAAGCTGGGAGCGCCCTGCCTCGCTGCAGAACTCAGCAGGACCTGCGAAACAGTGCTGTTAGGTGCCATGCAGCAACGCGTGGACAGCGGGAAAGAGCCCTGCAGTTTGGGGTAAGTCAGTCTTGGTAATGGAAATACGAGTGCCGCATGAAATACAGGACAATCTCACCTGTCACTGAGCAATACCTGAATACAGACAAGTGATTATTGCTTGCTGAAAGAAATACATGTCCATGGAAGAAAAGTCCATGCCATAAAATCCTGTTGATGGATTTTGAAAAGACTGATTAACATTTCCCTAAGCATACTCTTCACAATAAAACTACAGATTTTTTTGAAATTGTGTAAACAGAAAAAAGTACCTGCAGATGTTTGATAATGTGATTATTTCCTATGTTGTCTCTGTGGCACAGCCTTAAACTGCAGACATGCACTGTTAGTGCTATCACCAGTGCAATTCCTTTGCAGCAAAATTAATACTTTCCTCTGTTAAACCAGTCTATTGCTTTGATGAACATTATGTCTTCCTCCAAGGTTCTGCCCTCACTAGTTGGTCCAAGCAACTTTGCAAGAGCTTTCACACAGCTCCAATCTGTGCCTTCCAGAAATCCTCACAAACCCCTATCTACACCCCTAACTACTTTTTACACTTACTGTCATGCTCCTCATATCTAGGCAGCCATTCCACTTTTCCTTCTCCCTTCCTCTTATTTTTGCCACTCTTACTTCACGTAGTGGAGTACATTTCCATATGCGGGAGACAGAGGGTCAGAAGAAGGATCCATAAACATAATCCACCTTGTGTGCAGCATTCTGTATTTCAGAATACATTGGGGAATACGATCAATTTTGCAACATGACGTGACAATAATAACTGTCAGTAAGAGCTGTAAATAAAATATCTGGTAAGAGAAAGTTACTGAAGATTTGTAAGCCAAAACGGAACCTTTTTTGGCTTTCTAGCAGAAAAGCAGTGCCTCTGCATTAATAGCAGAAGTTATAATGTGCAGAGAGAGTAATAAATAGGGTGTGGAATACCTGAAGGCCAAATTTTGAGATGCAGTATTTACATCTAACTCCCTTTGACAACAATCAGAAATAGAGACGGCTCAGCACATCTCAGGATTTGTCAAGGGCAGGCCTGCCAGCAGCATTTTTAGATTTTAATGCTTCAGGAAAAACCTTCATTTTACGTAGAGAAATGCATCTGCAATAATTTAACTTTAGTCATCATGTATAATCAACAAACTATTATACACACAGTCTGTTGGTTGTGCGCTTGTCTGTGTTTGCACAGAATGGCTGTGTAATTCACATGCACACACAGTTCAAAACTCAAATTACAATAGCATATTGACCATTATGTTTAAACTTTGAAAATAATACATCCTTCCGAAGTTACTTCAACATGCAGAAATTTTCAGACCACCACAGGAAGAAAATATTTGAAAGACCAGCATAATAAAGTACTATTTACAGTTCCAGGAGAACCCATTTTGTCTCTCTACAGTTTTGCAATATCGAGAAAACTTCAAGATTCATCAATTTCGACCTTAACACAGACTTTCACATCTACTATTCAAAAAAAGAAAATTGCCAGTATTTTAATGTAAATCTCAGTCTCCACAACATCTCTAGGAAAAAATCTGGGAAGAAACGTTAGCAGTAGCATATTTAGCGTCCTTCACTCAACTTTATATGCATGTTGGAGTACCCATACACAGCTTTACAGCACCACTCAGTTCTCTCTGATAACGTTCAGTCTCCCATAGTGAAATTACGTAAATTTCAGTGGAAAAAAATAAAAATGAAAAAGACACAAACATTTTATATAAAAATCCCACTTCATTTTACAACTTTGAGTAGTGTATCCCTGTGCTTTCAGATCATATTCAGGTCATATATTGCTTGTATTTATGTGCACCCAAAAAACCCTCTATGACTTCATTACTATGAAAAAAATAAACAGACAAGACAAGACATAACAGATTAGGTGTTGAAAACCTAAATACTTAATTTCAATATTTTAACTTTTGTATTTCATAACATCCATTATATGGTGTGTATCCATACACACATACACACACAAAATTGATCTGAATTTTCATGACAATATTCAGAGAGATTATGGGATGTTTCTGTTTTCTACAGGTAAAAATTAATACCTAGCTTTAATGAATACACTATACACAAGGTCTTTTGTTCTTAATTTGCATAAAATGGGAAAGATAGTAGCATCTCTAAATACTGATGAAAATAGATATAGATGAGGTCAACAGTAATTTCCTGGCACAAAATATGAGTAAAAGTCAATGTCATTTTAAAGATAAACATGCGTTTTTCATACCAATAAATAATGCTATAAATCCTGCCGTACTGGATTGCAAATAACTTCAGCTGAATAAAACTGCATGACATGGGATTTACTTATCCTGTATGTTCACAGAAACAACTTGTTCTCTGACAGCACTCATTCTTGGCAATTTATTGCAGCTGTCAGCAGCCAATTTGTTCAGATTACTGCTATGCATAAAGGTGTAACAATCATGAGGATTTATTAGCTGATTATCGTAAAGGTGACAGGATCGCCTTCAAAAACGCAGATGATAAGAAAGTTAAATAATTACATGAAGATTAAAATCATTTCACCTTCATTTTGATCTTAATGTTACCTACATAAACTTACTGCAGTGTATGTTTTTAATCACAGGAGTATATTGACTCAATATAGAAGAGAAATGATTTACTCATAGCAAAAAAATGTAAATATTAAATGTACTCAAACTGAACAATATACATACATACATATGTATTTCTACTTATCAGATGGAGCAATGACTAATACTGCTCATACAAGTCCACATGCTTATTTGAATGGAAGAAGGCTGCCCCTGTGGCTTTAGCTGCTGTTGCTTTCCAAAAAAAAGAACTTCTAGACCTCATGTCTTTGGTCCTGGAATTTTTTTTTTTTAAATGATATTCAGAAGAATGCCAGAACTTAATCTCCTGCATGATGAATCTCAGTTCTGGTCAAGCCAGTGTTTCCTCATACAAATCAGCATATGGTTGGAAATATATTTTCCTCTAAGCTTTTGTATGAGGTCTTTTTCCAGGCTTTTGAAATACCAAAAGAAACATTGAAACTGTTCTACGATTTAGGTTTTTTAGGATATTCTAAGATGGAGGTTCACAAGTTGCTACATCCTTTAAACTGTGATGGAGAATGCACACAACTGAGACTCAAACGAATTTTACAAACACGTAATGCTCAGAGTTAAGAATGGAAATCAATCAGTCAGCATCTCATTTCAGGAATTGCCATGCTGAACATGCCTGGGCACTAAGATGAAACCGGAGCTTTATGCTAGTTCTGTGACAGATGTATCTTTCTCCTTCTCTGAATTAGGATGCCATGCTGTCACTCGCACCCTCTTAATACCTTTCTCCCTCTTACAATCCACCCCTTCCATTCCATCCTCCTCCTGTCAAGCTGTCCCAAAGCCAGAATCTCACTTCCATGTCTTCAGCCTTCTCGAACATCTTTCCTTCATCTTTCTGCCTTCAAAAAAGCATCGCAAGCCCAAGCCCTCTCAGTCTGAGCACGCATGCCATCACCACCTTGTCACATTCCCAGCTTCATCCTGGCCCTTAACGTGCTGCAGCCTAATGACTATGATGATACACGCAGGGCCCACAGAAGTCTAGGTTCGCAATTTCCAACTTCTTTTATTTCACTGAAGTATAGCTGAGACAGAGTATCATTGCAGAAGAAGTTATGATGTTCTGCTTTGGAATAAAATTTGCAGTTACAGAGTTTAGCACAGAAAGAACACTTCAAATCAAGGGGGCTTCCTATGCTGTTTTCCAGGAAGGACCTGGAGTTTCTCCCTTCAACCTTCCACCCGGCGACCCTGTTCTCCCACAGCCAGATCTGTTTGGAAATGCTGAACCAGTTTTAGGGATGGTACTCTTCAAAAAGATCCCCTGGCAAAGCAGCTCGATAACACCTATTTTGCACGGGAGCTTCTGCTGACCTCAACATGTGCTCTGCAAGCAGATGAATACGGAGGACAAAAAAAACAACACTGTGGATGACAGGTGAGGACTGCTCCTTCAACGAACTTTTTCTTCTGTTTTCTCAATTTGGTCTGCTGTTTCCCTCAATGAATAGGATCTCTTCACTCTCAGTCTCCCTAACCATACCTTGGCCAGGGAGGACATCTTCAAGAAATAATTGGTTTCATTTGCATTTAATAAAAATATTGCTATATAACAAAGCACCTGCTGCTTGAGCATTACTCAAGAAAGTCGGAAGATCACAGTAAGATGAAAAGGATTACTCTCCATCACTGAGCAATGCTAGAATACTACCAGGAAGTCTTTTGTTTCCCTCCCACAGCCTCATTATCACTTTTCCTGGAACCTGAATCAAAACACTCAATGTACTACATGTGCCTTGAAAGCCACAGAGCTTTAGTCACAGAGCACGACTCGGTCGCGCTTTACAAAATTAATATACATGTAGCACATCACACACATACACAGAGCAAGTCCGTAGTGTCTGTACCAAAGTATTTACAGCTTTTAGAGGCAGCCTTGAAAGGAGAAACTGGAAGAGAGAGGTCAATGTAAAGTGGAGCTGTCAGGTGCCAGTGATTTTTATCCACAGTGACTGCAAAAGAGTACCAGGGAGGGGGAATATTAAGACCTATTTTTGTATTCAGATTGAGCTTGACAAATGACAAAGTTTTTCATGGAAATCTTCATGGAGAGGAATTTGTTTGCAGGTTGCATTATCCAGAGATAAGGTACCAACAGAAGGTGAAATGAGAGCATCTGAAAGGACAAACTGAAGAGGGATTATGCATACACTGACAGCAGACAGGTCACAAAAATCAAGAGCAGCAAGATTTCAGGAAAAATACCACTGATTTTGTTAAAACCAGTTATATACTGCTTAAGATTAGCTTTACCCAAGGAGCATCTTTTTTTGGTATATAAGAATTACATCTATTTAGGGAAATGATAGAAAAGAAAACAAAAAAAGCTTCTCCCACTGAAAAATGCTAAAAGCTTCAAGCGTTCTTCTTAGAGAGAAGATTTCTCATGCTATCAAACTTTTTGGGCCTAAATAAAATGTAGAAATCATTTGTTACTCACATAATAGCATGCAGTAACTAAGAAGAAATAGATGCATGCTTAAGACGTACAACTTTTTTAGGTATCTGAAAAGCAACCTAAGCAGCTCACATGTTTGAAGTTACTGATTTTCCTTCCCTAATTTCTCTATCACATTCTTATTTAGGTTTCAAGTGCCTTGGAGCAAAAATGGTGCCTTTTATTTTATGCAATGCTCTTAGAAAGACTTTATAATTACTGGTAACAGTAACAACTTAAGTGCTTTGATGACAGTGTTCTGAAAAATCACTCGTGAAAACTCAGAATCTCACCATCTTTTGCATAAAGTTCACGTTAAGCAGAAAACAGGAATAATTTCCCAAGGTATATCACATGTTGTCATAGGACTAAATTATTACGTTACTTCAGAAAAATAGTTGTTGTTACCATATGTGCCGACCGAAATCAAGCAAGGGAAAAAAATACAATGTAAACTTCAAGCATAAACATATCACTCCATCCATAGGGTTTCATTACATAAAATAAAATGCTACTGTGCACACTTTTTAAAAGTGGTTTTGTCTGATATTAAAGCTGTTTGCTTGTCACAGACTCTGTATGTATTCTGAGTTCGCACAATTTATGGTAGGAAATAAACACAGAATATTATCCGACTGATTTAATTTCATAAAGAAAGCCATTACCCTAAGCGGAATGAGAGGGAGGAAAAGGTTAGTAGAAACATAACCACATTGACATCAAAAGTACATTGCTCAGTCTGTGGGATTTCCATTCCTGATTTTAACCACCAAAAAAGTAATTCTACTAGTTAATAGTATCAATATCCTAGTGAAAGCACCTACAAACAATATTCTAACAATCAATCAAAATATGTAGGATTAATAATAATTACTATTATTATGAATGTATGGATATCAATTAAAGTATGATGTAAACAAATATCTCAGCTTTCAAAACAGCACCGACTTTGTACAGTATCTATAAGCACAAGACAGTTTTTTCCCCTGTTAGCTAACAGTTAATGCCATTGTTAAAGAACATGAGCATCTTTCTTCTTCCTACATAGTAAAATGGAACATAACCACACAAATTCATACCATTTCTTGAACTCTAAGAGAGATCCCAAAGATTCACTTCTCCTGCAAACAAATTAGGTGCATGATCTTATTTCTTTGCCCCAAAAGCTGCGTGTAGTCCAAGACTCTCATTTCGTTTACCAAACAGATTAAAAAATAAGTACATAATTTTGGTCTTACGTGCCTACTACAAGTCACAAGAGTTATTTCTCCTCCAAGCCAGACGTTGCCGTATGGAACCTCCTGCATCTTGATTATTGCTCTACACTTAGGATTTTTATTTTGGAAAACTTAAGTCTATCAATTGGTAAAAGCTGCCACCTACTGGTCAACAAAAATTATTTTACACCATCAAAGTAAAGAATTACATCAATGCAGCAAACTGATACTTTGTAAAAAATCCTCCTCCACCTTTTAAAAAAAAAAAAAACGCAAGAACAAACAGTCATAAAAAATAGTTTCAATGGCAAGGCTCATTTTAATCATATGCTCTCATCCCCAAGGAACAAGAAGGCTGTAATTGCACAGACCTGCCAATAAAATCATCTTTTTTGCCAGCATCTTTGTCCCACACGGTAATATCAATAATTCCACCTCGTTCTTCATAGAGATGAAAGTCAAACTGCTCCCTCCACTGAGGATTCAGAGTTTTTGGCACAATCTGAAAAGAGAGCAAAAAGAAAGTCATGCTGCATTTTGCAGGCATACACGTTCTTGAATTGTAAATTTGATCTTTAGAGTCTGTTCAGGAAGTTTTTTCTATTTGCAATATATGTAACTTAAGCAGTGAGAATTAAAAAATAGTGATTAGAGAAGACCACGGGCCAGTTCTCTCATGCCTCTCTGACACAACACCAACCTCCAAAATCCTGCAACCTGTCACTTTCAAAAGCCTCCTGAACAAAGGATTTTCCCTGGGAATGGATCCATTTTTCTGTAGAATAACTGTGCCCTCTCTTGAGTGGCAGTTAGCTGCTAAGTTATGTGTCTGAGCCTGAAGTAAAACAAAGCACCTGCAATGACAAGTAGATGGTGACTGTAAGTATTTAAACAGAAACAATTTTATCATGTCCTCTTTCCCCAGCTGCAGTAATACTGGGAGAAAGATGATACTATGGTTTACTTTTTATGGAATAATACTTCTTTATTTTTTAAAACTGTATTTTACTTCCTTTCCTTTGCAAGGATCAAAGTAGCTTCCTCAATCATTTTCAGTCCAGTTACTTCTAACAAAAGAAGTAACTTCAGTGGACTTCAGTCCATGTACTTCTGACCATGCTCTGCAGAACAGAAAGCCTGCACATTTTTCTATCACAATGCAAAAGCAGTAGTCACAGTAGTCACACCTGTCCTGAGCAAGAATGGTAACTGCCTAGTACCCTCCCTATGATGCAATTGCTACTTTCTACATCCACCAGTTCCACTGGCTTGAAAATATGGAAAAATCAGAGTGGATTAAAACACAGAAATGCTATGAAAATTTTTAAAGTCACAAAAGCATGAAATTTGATTTCTTCTGATTTCAGATTAAGAGGCCCTAAGGTGGGCTCACAGGTCTGCAAATGTGGCACCTAAATGCTCCTGGCCTCTTCCTCACTTTGCCCTTCATCTGGCTGTGAAAACCACATGGGCTGTCATGGCCACTGAGAGAGGAAGGTCATGTGTGTCATTAGCGGTCCCAGCATCTTCTATAAACACCCATTTTCAAACCAATAGAGATCAAATAGGGAAATAAAAAATAATAGCAAGAAAGCCAAGCAAGTTTCCACCATCGTTTTCTCACTGATCAATCATCCCTGCCTGTTAAGGTCATACATATACAAAACTTCAATGAAACTTGCTGTAAGGACACAATGAGGAAAGTGAGATTACAAGCATTACATGGTTTGAGGATAAGACCACAGAAAGAATCAAGCCACAAAGGCACAAAGGTGGTATCCACTTGTCAGAATCACTCGACATCTCTCCCTTGCCATGAATGACCTGAACAGGAAATAAAAGCCAACACAACCTGTATGGAAAATCAGGTGTGCCTCCCTGCCACCCCGCATTTTTCAGTGCTACGTTTTTCCCCATCTAGTATTATTTTGGCTTATAATGAAATAAAAAGAAACATCTAAACAAAGCTCCAGGTGCTCTGACAGCTTGTTAATACAACAATAAATCTTCTTCACTATATAAATAGTCATGCAAGCCAAAAAAACACAAACAGGAACAAAACATTTCAAACACAGCCAATGTGCATTTTAGGTCACAGTTAAAATTACCTTGCTCTTGTACTTCTGATGCCCCAACCGGAACTTCACATAAGGATCACTTAGCCCATTTGCATCCATAGCCTTAAGTTCACGACCTTCTATTAAGGTAACACTAACTATCCCTCTCCACAGCTGAGATTTTCGGTGCAGGTCTGAGAGACGTAAGCTCTGCGTCTGAAACTTTAAGGAAATAAAAACACAGATTTAGTTAAAACAATACCAAACATTTCCCCTGCATTTTAATGTTCAGTTTTATGTAACCATGAATGTGAAACAACCATCTTAAGCCATTTTGAAGTTATTTTACAGTATATATGTAAACTACATTACAAAGAATTACTTGGACAGAAACACAACAGTGACAAATACGCAGGTAGTATCTGTTTTTGCAGAAGCAAGCAGAACAAATGCTACTTAAGGAAATGTTCAGAACAGAAAAAAATAAGCATTTTTTCCTGCTTCGCTTCTCACTCTGCAGATAGAACTAACAACATTACAAACAAATGTTACAAAGTCTCTTGTATTAGTAGCATATGATTGAATGAACTTGAACAACCACTAAAATAAACATAAAAAACAGCAGGAAAATGAAACTTCCATTAAAATAATATAAACCCACCATGAGAAGCATGGACCACAGAAAAATATGTCAATAAACTCCTGTGCACATGACAACTATCTCAGCCTCTAAAATGATGTGGTATTCTCAGAAAACAGCAGGGAAAACTGAATTAAATACCAACACAGTAGTTCAAGAGTTTCAAAACAACACGTTGCAGAACCTCTGATTGGAACCGGGCAGAAATTTGTGGACTGTGAACCCTCAGCTGCTGACTTTGGGGGCTAAAAGAAAATTCACATGCACCCACACAAACCAGGTGGCCACTGCATTCATCAATGAACTCCACTGGGGGCAGGAGAGCAGGTGGTTATAGATTTGAGTAACTTAAGATCAGCTCCAGCTTGCTCTGAGCTATAGGGGGTACAAGGTACTGTCAAGGTGGCTCCAGAACTGGGAAATCACCTTTGCATGCCTCAGGTAGGCAAACGTGTCTCAGGTGCATCTGAGGAGCAAGGCTGCCAAAGGCTCTCCCTTTCATCCTTGTATTCATTCAAGGTTACCTTATCTAAAATTGGAATACTAGATACCTAAACAATATTTAAACTCACAAATTATTCTTTCTAGGAATCAAAAAAAGCAAGTCTGCATGTATACCCAGCTGTACATATATCAAATGTATTGATTTTCTTTGTTGTGCAGTGTAGTTTGAGTGACAAAGGCTTTATGGGCTCCATACATGGAGGGTTGCAGGGTTGGCTTCATCACTTGCACACCTCCAGTATCTCTGTTAGAGGTTTTCCATGCAAATTTGGTTTGAGTCTTTCAGAGGGTAAACACAGCTGGATGGTTACAGCTACACAAGTGCCCAGGGCAGGAATTTTACTTCATTACCCAGAGAAGATTACCAGAAGATACCCAGAGAAGATTACCAGAGAAGATTACCCAGAGAAGATTACAGTAGATTCTGCATTCACCAGGCTCCAGAGGGAAGTGTTATACATGAGGACTGGGGCCACTGGGGTTGGAACAAATACGAATAACATGCTTTTAGCAGTATTTCAGATATCATATTGGCACGTATTTATATTTTCTAATGGCTGTTCATTCCAAGCAGTATGGTCACTCCCAAAATATCTCACTATATTTATTAAAGATTTCTCTTCCTGAGGTGAAGGATTTGACTGCAGAGAAACTTCTCAGAAACTTACTGTTTTTCTGAAGGCAAACAAGGAACTGCAGACTTCAGCTGAGAAGTGGAATAACCTTTCATTTAACCTGTGACATGAAGGAGCAGTGGGGCACCAGAAATCAGAAACTCTACAAAAGTTAGGGCACAGCTGGGAAACTCAATTGTCAGAAGAGATTTCATTTACAACATGGGAACATTATTAAACGTCATACATTTTTTCTCAGCACAAATAATCCTTTCGTTGGGGGTATACAATCAACATTACCTTTTGAAGAAGTTGTAGTTGTTTTTTTTCTTGTTCCAGTTTCTTAGAACGTTTTAGAGCAAAAGGAAGACTGAATACTAAATAACCAAAACTGACTCTGCCCTGAACATAAAGTGATGACAGATACAGAAAGAAGAAGAGACAAGGCACATTTAGGAAGGTATTTCATACTGGGATAGAAGCAGTGGTTAGTTGAGACTTATTTTGGCAAAGAATACAGTTGTTGGCATTTTTTTTAAGAGTTGAGTGGGAATACAAATGATTTCCAGAATACTATCATGAGTTTGCATTTACAACTCTTCTAAAAAGTAAAGCTTAAGCATAACTGCATAGCTCTCTACTTCACTAATCACAAATGAGATGGTGAATCATTTGGAGAGTATACTTGATCTAAATTCCATATTTTTAATGGCTCTTAAAATAATTTGCTGCATTAGAGCAGCTGCCACCATATAAAACACTCTGATTTTTTATGACCAGTAGGGAGTTTCATCAACAGAGGTAATTTACATACAAGGTGGCAGGGCAACATCTAAATGACCACGCAGAGAGCGTAAAATGACAGATGGGTCAGACAGGAGTTTACAAGAGTCAGGCAGAAACCCTGAGAACAAGAATATTTTGCTGGGGAAAGCCCTTTTGGGACAGAGCCAGATCTCACAGTCTGCGACTCGCGAAGCACCTTGTGGAGCCCAGTGGCATGTTGACCGATAGTGAAGCTGCCGAGTCTCTCTCTCAATCTGCTGGAAGTAAAGCAGCCAGCTGCTAAAAATAAAGTGGTGTGGGCTGGTTGTGGCTGTTTCTTCCTCAAGGCAGGGAATTTGGACCACAGCGGTGCTCTTTTCTCCCTGTCTATATTGGTGACACACAAATCCATGGAACAGCAAAAGGGAGACATACTGAAAGAGTCAGGGTACAGTAGCTGGATCTAAAGCTATTGAGATTCCCTGGATGTGAAAGGCAGAGGCTGTGTGGTCTTCTCCAGAAAGAATAACTTCCAACTGGTATTTTTCTTGTTTCCAAGTGAAATTGAACAGCATCTGAACAGACCTCCAAAACACGCCTTCCTTCCAGCCAAAGTCATCCTTATCCTCAGAAATTACAGATACTGACATAATCTCTAATTTCATATAGTCTTTCTTGTAGGAAGTAAAATAAATAAATACGAATTCTTAGATTTCAAGTCAAATTTGACAAAAAGCTAGTAGATGAAAAAATGGGAAAATAAAACTGATTTCACGTTGTAGAGTTCTCCCCTTATGAAGTTAATTTCACAGTGCGAGACAGGTACTTCATTTCTAGGGACATTTTTAGGTATCTAAGCAACCTTCTGTAATCCAGTCCACAGTGAGTTAGTTACAAAGTCAGAAGGGAAACTGGGAGAGTAAAATAAAGAAATGAGCGCAGATCTTTCCAAGTTTCTCCTATGAAGGAATATTTCTCCAGACTAATTCTAATTCTTAGATAACTTATTTCTCACAAAAAACAGGTAATGCATTTTGCATTCTGGCTTCACTCTTCTGCCACAAACAGACAAAAACATGAAGAAACTGCACAGCTTTTAATTTCTCTGGGAACAGATGGAAAGTTATATATTTCATAATATTCCATCTGAAACCGGCTAAACTGTATATATAATGCCACAATTTGGAAAGAAGCAAGGTCAAGGTCTCAGGCCACATCTAACCGACACTGAGCTACAAAAATGCCTTCAATGGGATCATGATGATCCCTTCTTAATACTTCCTTGTTGTGACTAAGCAAGTTTTATAAATGGACTACTAACGATAGTTACTGCAATATGAAAGAACATTTACCTTAAGTTATTATCAAGTATATTTTACATTTTAGGATATTTTAATTCTAGGTAAAGCTAATCTAAATTTCTGTAGTTGAGGAATTTACACTGCCCTATACTCTGTGTGTTTTCAGTATGACTGCCGTGTTAAATCTGGTTTAGGATGTTTGCTCTAACAACCAGATATTGTCACTGTAGTAGCAATCTTGTGGTGACACTACAATATTTGTAATAAGAGCTGATACTTCTGCAGCGTTTCACACATTTTTGTGGTTTGCTAAATCCAACAATTGTGCATTCTACTTAAGTGCACTTGCTGGACCCAGCTCAGGTGTAATATGGTGAAGGCTGTGACTCTATTAAGCACTCACTATGACTTGCATTTTCTGGAAAAGGGTGGAAATATTTATACAAGACAACGGTGTGCCGGCAGATGTCAGAGAGGCTATGTCAGTACAATCCTAACCTTCACCCTTGTCTTCCTCCCAGCAACCCCTCTTGGAAACTATGGTTGCAATATGTGAAAGTTAGCAGGTCTCCTGATGATGCTGTTATTGCCTGGGATGACCAGTGCCGCCATGGTCCTCACACTGACGTGAATGTGACACACAGAAGGACCGTGGCCACTCAGACTTGACAGAAACTCCCTGTGCTTTCAGAATTGCAGAAAACCCACACTAAAATGCTACTCTGCTGTTTTGATTGTTAACCATATCAGCTGTTATCACTCACATATAAGTAATGCAAGTATAAGCCTCACCAAATATTTGCATAATTTTTATAACCAGATGTCTAACAGACAAGTGTATCTATTCTGACGTTTTTTACTTCTATTCCATTATTTAGTAGCTTTCCATCAAGCACCATTTACATCTGATAAATTGACACCTAGAACCCCATGGCTTACAAAAGCAAGTATTTTCTCAATCTTAAAAGGTTCTTCTTAAAAACCCAAACCCAGTAATTCTACCTTCTATTCTGAAATTCCACAGAGTTTTGCTTGAAAGATTCTGGTTGAAAGATCGAACTGATTGCAAACTTCTTCAATTAAGAAATATCATACAACTCTATGATTCTGCTTGTCTTTGCAATCTTTAGAATGTGATTTGCTATTGCCCTTTTTATTCTCCACTCAAGAGGCATTTCATTCCAGTGGAAAAGCAGTTGTTTCCATTTTAAAACAGAAAAAAGTGCTTCATAAGGCTTTTGATATTAGGAAAAGGAAAATCAGGAGTCACATAAACTCAATATTTTGAGTTGGGCATAAAAGCACCAGTTAATAAGGCCATAGTTTTTGGCACTTTAGTTTGTGCAACTGGAATGCACATATTTTTAGAAAAGTTTCTAAAATAAACGTAAAAAACAGTGAGCAGTTAGGAGCTGAAAGCCTTACATTTTGAAATTCATCTTTGTTTAAGATTTTCATAAATTTATTTTTCCTTTTAAAAGTATATGCAAAATTTTCTAAAGCTGAATGAAAGAAAAAATAGTTAACTAAATGCAAATTAAACATCACTTCATTCGCTTGCTTTAGGCAGTAAATACACTCTTATCACCGATCACAAGTAGCTTCTCAGTTATGACTTTGGGATGATAACATATTTTCACTCTTAGTTTATACATAACCTGTTGCAACCCAGCCTAATTTATCTTCATTTCTAGGAAGAATGAACCTTTGGTTCCAATTGATCAAAGTCACACTGAAACAGCTCATCACATAGTAGTAGTATAAATTAAGAGTATTATTACATTTCAGCGCATTCTAGTATTCCCAGTTCTAAACTTATCATTGATAACACGAAACAGAAGAGAAGGTATAAAAGAAGAGAAGGTGACATCTTATCTTTTCCTCCAGATTTTACTGGAATATTGTGACTTGATAGGGCATAGCAGATAATTATTAAAAACCTTTTCCTCTACTATGTTTGGCTAATGATGCCAAACCACTTGTTCCTCTGTTTGTCCTTAAATTAAAGCACTCAAAAGGTTTTTCTGGTGTTTTCTTAATGTGTCATTAATGTAGCAAGTTGAACGTGGGGTCTGATCATGTTTGAACTCAATTTAATGGCAATTCTCCCACAGAGGTGAAAAGGGCAAGAGCAGACCCTTAATCAGATGAAAATAATTTTCAGTAAAATGAACATTTCTGACAGAGCTCTCTCTCGGTATGCTTTGGCTAAAAGGTACTGTCTATTCAAATACCTTTGCTTAAGGAAAACATGAGCTAATCTTATTTCTTCGTATACAAATTGTGAATAGAGGCAGTGAGTGTACTAGTTAGATCTCCATGAGCGTAGGATCTATTGAAATAAACTATTTATATGGGATAGCACCTCACTCACCCTCTAGCGGAGCCAATAAAAAATTTTCAGGATAAACAACTTACCATCAGGAAATGTTGTTCAGAGAAAATCAAACCTCTGTGTGAGAACATGCCCATTTTGTCAGAACTTTGAACAAAACCAAGGAATATAAACTACCTGGTCAGCCAGTATTATGGCTTTTGGTGACCTATCCTCCTATGAGTGTCTATAGGACCCCTAACTCATCAGTACCCTGTCTAGTGAACACAGGAGATACCAGGGTTCCCACGCAAGTTCACAACCAGGGAGGACAACTGTTGCCAATGAGGCAAAAATTACACCAACACTTTCTCATCTTCAGTTTGGAAGATGAAATTAATACTGAGACAGCGTGGTCACTCGCATACTCCAGCCTTGTAAAGTAAGCAAGCAGAAAGAGAAGATGTTGACAATTGACCAAACCAACCTTAATTTCCAAATGTCTTCCATCCTGGCAGCTTAGGAAAAGAAGACTCAGGTGCTGCACCTTCCTCTCAATTATTGAGTAAAAATGGATACTTTGCTTACCTGTGTAGCACACCCTACATGCCCTATATAAACTACCAGAACTTCTCAGCAGGTGTCAGACCTCAGTGCTCTTACCTTAGACAGTGTACTTTGTTGTCCTACAGGACTACAAGCACAATGAAGCCTATGTAGGTTCTCAGATGAAAGCAAAATACATTTATCTGTCACATTGCTTTTCTCTGGGAATGGCTAATAAATCCACATTGTGTAAAGTCCCTCTATGTTACAGCAGAAGCTGAGAGACATATAAAGTATCTGCAATTGCTAGTGCAGTCCCTGTCCTTATAAAGAGGCTTCCTCCATGCTCTACACTATCAGTGAGTGAACATACAGCAATCGTTGTTAGCAAACCAGTCTGACCACGTAGCTTCACCTGGCCTTGTACTGGATCTGGCTGGGATGGAGGTCACTTTCCTCATGGCAGCCCGTACAGTGCTGTGCTTTGCATTTGTAGCTAAACCAGTGTTGATAATACAGCAACATTTTGGCTATTGCTGATCAGTGCTTGCACGGCATCAAGGGTTTGTGCTGGCTGGGGTCAACCCACCAGACTTGTTAATTTCTCCCATCTTGTCACTATTCATTCTGACCTGTTTTCTGCTCACGGTAAAACTTCATTCCAAATACCACTGTTCTGCTTCCTCTTACGCGCTCCTAATTGTTAGTATTTGAGCACCCCAAAACTTCCCTCTGCATAAGTACATATATATACACACATATATATTTCAAAGGATCATCTTTTTCAGACTCACTCTAAAATGTGTATATAAATTGTGCCCAAATCACTGTGACAAAACATATCCATCTGTGTTGTGGGAAGAGATGAGCTTAATTTGCACGATGGGAGATACTGTTAGACACTAGGGAAAAAAAAACAGCCTTTAATGGAAATGATAGTTAAGCACTGGGACCGACTCTCTAGGGAGGTTGTAGAATATCCATCACTGCAGATTTTTAAGGACAGATTAAACAAACACCTGTCAAACACAGTTTAGCCGTCATTGTTCCCACTTTAGGGTACGAAGACAACTTTTCAGGCTGTTATTCCTATTTTCTGTCTTTTTTGCACCTATCCTGCATACAGGTAGATTTTTAGATATGCCAGACACCTGAAATCCCAGGAAGTGAGGTTCGGCCTGGACACTGACAATACCTGCCTTGCGATCAGCCTTGTCTTCCAGAGACGTTCCTGTTATCTTCCCAAGTTCTCTGTCTTGTATTTTTTTGCCACATCTCTCCCACTCAGCACAGTGAGGATAAAACTTTCAAAGCAAGCTCTGTGTGGATTATCCTGTAAGCAAACAGTACCACCTGAATCCACTATCCCTCACCCCTTTCTGAATTAACCTCCTGTAATCATACAGCAAATTGTACAGCAACAGAGGGAACAGGTGATTTTTCATAAAATTTTTACTAGTATCTTCAGATTCTTTACAGAAAAGTCTGCCTGCTCTAAATAAAATTAAGTGCTCTTTGAGAGAGAGCGTCCAAAGAAAGGCTTCTGCTTAAGTTAATGCAAACAATTAATTGTCAAATGCAGGTAGAACTACTTGACAAGTCTAAAAAAAATACAAGCTGTGTTTATCTAAAAACTGTAACATTAACTTTTCTGGGGGAGCACCATCTGCAAAGACAATCCTTACTAGAAGTAGGCAACAACCATAAAATACCTGACATTTTGCACTAAAAGCACTTTAAAAAAAAAAAAAAAGAAGAAGATTGCAAGCTCTTCCCATTTCCAGCTATAATCAAGGGAAAGTTTTGATTTTGACTGAAAAATACCAATGTCTATATATATGTTATATATACATATAAATCAGTGCTGAATTATAAAAACAGCTTCATTGACCTCAAGTTTAGTATTTATGCTTTTGATTTTAAAGTTAAATTCTACTTCACATTAAAAAGTGCTAGACGCAGTAAGACTTTATCTTTTAAATATGTTGGCAGTAAAGGCACGGGAAAAATAATGAAATTTCATCATTAGAAGCTAAGAGAAGAATGAGGAGGAAGTACTTCATTAAAGAGAACATCATTTTCGTACACGAGAAAAAATAGTGCATTTAAACAGTCTCTTCTTTCCTCTGTCATCAGCTTTAGGCTTAATAATGGTTAAGAAAATTTTAGGCTTTTTTTTACTATTATTTTTGACAGCACTGCACTGAACACTACAAAAATGACAAGGAGAAAGGGAGCAATATGTGCATTTCTATCTCGACTTTATGCTGCCAACATTTTAATAGGCTCCCTTCCCATACCCTTTCCCCAGCTATTGATTAAGCCTCTGTGTTGCAGAGAATCAGTAAATAAGAAGTCAGAATTGATTTTTTCTTGTTTTCATAACTAGAGGAAAAAGGAGAAAAGAACTCTTCCCAATTCGTCTGCACTGGCTTGTGCTGGAAATAGCAATGCTTTACTTCTCATCACACAGAAAGCTTTCACCTCAAGGATTCTGTAATGGAAATCACTTCACCAATTAGCACTATTCATCTCACTGTCAGAAGCGGTGTTGACTATTAGTAATAAATCACCTCTCTTGCAACCTTAGGCTTTTCTATGATCCTTTTATACCTAGACTGCAACAACCGTTTCACCAAATTAGATCTGTTATCCAGACAGTTTAGAAAGCAAGAGAGAAGCAGGAAGTTTGTTTCCTTCAACCCAAAGAAGGAGAGCCATCAGGAAAGTCTCCTCCTTCAGGAGCAGAATTAATGAAAAAAGGAAAATCTGCCCTAAGGGAAAACTGCAGTGGATATGGAGAACCACAGAAGCAGAACAGGTCAGATCCATACACTGACCGGAAAGCCATTTTGCACAGGTCAAAATTTTTCCAATAGCTTTTTAAGAAGAAAAACAAAGCTAAAAAATCCTGTATTTGGCTTAAATGAATGACTGATTATTCAGATCCTACAAGCACTGTCTTTTTCCTGTAGCACTTGTCAGCTAACCCACAGAATATCCAACAAACCAAACTCTAAACCACAGGAACTGAGGCATGGGCATATCGAGGTTATTGACAAAACACCTGGATCACAAAAAAGTGCAAGAAACTGAATAATCCACTTCCACCTTTACTTGAGGTGTAATGAATCTTCGAACAGACATAGAGGTAGAAATGGGGCTGCTCCCTCCCTGAGACCATGCAGCAAACAGCCCACCTGTGACATCGTAGTCATTGGCCACCAGTTTGCTTTAACGCAATATAAAGCTTGT
The DNA here is from genome assembly GCF_965183815.1 of Platalea leucorodia. Classification (NCBI taxonomy): domain Eukaryota; kingdom Metazoa; phylum Chordata; class Aves; order Pelecaniformes; family Threskiornithidae; genus Platalea; species Platalea leucorodia. The sequence continues at coordinate 86,673,089 of NC_138858.1, forward strand.
GGCAGGTGAAAGAAAACAATCAATTTGAAACTGAATGCAAATTGTAAATTCCCAGCAGACATTGTTTGTTTTGTTTTGTTTTGTTTTTTAATAAACAGCTTTGTTTTTTTTTTAAATAATCCACTGGGAGTCTCCTTTCGCTGAAGACAGGAAGTTTGATTTTGCTTTTCACAGAACATATAAGTGCTCCGACTTCAAAATTGTTTGAATTTCATTTTTGCTAGATTCAGTGAAAGATTAGTATTCCCTGTGACCTAGACAGTGCAGGGAAAGATCTAGCTCCCATGAATTTTGATCAAGATTATGTCTGGAATAAAGCAAACACGACAGGGAAAAGTAAAAAAACCAAACAAACAAACAAAAAAAACCCAAACCAAAACAAAAAACAAACAACAGTAACAGAAGGAAAAAACCTAACAACAAAAGCAAAAGTGGTGATGCAAAAATGCAACTAACAAATGTTTACAACACTAGTGCCTTTGAAAACACTGGTTTACACACAAAATAGATAAAATGCACAGCCGTATTGACCTGGGTTTTTCATGAGACCTTAACTTCATTTTTAGGGTGCACAGGGGGAGCAGCTTTTGAAGTAGAGACTCAGAATTTGGCCAAAGTAATTATTTGAAATTACATGAATACTGTAATACTGTAGTAGAGAAGATTAGTTATCGTTCTTTTCACAGCTGCTACACAGGTCCAAAGAACTATGTGCAAGCAATGCAGTTCACAAACATAAGCAATGCCACAGTGGTCTGCACTGCTATATCTTAACTTCAAGCTACGCCTTTTACAGAAAAGCTAGACTTGAAGTACATGAATTTTAAAAAGTAAAATATACTGTCATAATCTGTAAAATGAAATTAATTTACTAGAAGTGCCATTTTAAAGACTCTAGAGAGCTAAAAAAGTAGGCTTAGGAAATTTTATAATGATACGTCTAAAAAAATTTTAATATTCTGTTTTTTTCTCAGCTCTCAGGAGCGTAAGACAAACACTTCCTGAAGAAGAAGGATCTTAGTTAGGTCACTTTCTCTATTACCTAATAGCATTAAGCACCCATTTCTAGACTTTTTTTTAAATCTGCAACTGATGTCTTATTTAATATTGATCATCCTGCACCCCAGAGAATAGCAATTTCTTGAAGGAATTCTTTGTAAATAAAAGATTTTTTCATTTGTTTTCCTGACAGCAGACCAAAGATTTGGAACTCTGGAATAGCCCCACAAGGCAAATGAGCTCCTGTGGTTTAACTGAGATACTTCTGTATATAAATCACACACACAACAGTGCATGTAAGATGTTGTACATACATTACATCTCTAGGTAAAATTATTACTTCAGCTGAGATAAATGTAGAAGAATGCAATATTTAAATTCATACATTTGCTGTTTGCCAAATCTTTTGACATGCCCCTTTGCAAAAATGGCAACTACTGAAATGTTATCAAATGAATGTAACAAAGGAGAACATGGATAAATAATTCACTTGAACAGCTCTGAAGAATTCCCAACTATCATGTTGTGCCATTCATTCAGGATTATCAAAGCTCACAGCTGTGTCAACTTGAAATCTGAAGTATGGGAAAGTTCTTAATAAACTAGTTTTACAAAAGCACATCAGGAGTTAACGCATCACTTGCATGATGCAAAACATCTGTATCCTTCACCATCCTCACAGCTCTCCATTAACTCTTCAGAAGTTTGAGCATCTTGGATATTTCAGGAAAAGTTAGGCAAACCATATGAGAATCAAAATACTACACATCATCACTTCACCAAGTATCTTTGCTTCACAGATTTCAAAAAGGCAACAGAGATTGAGTACTGTCCTGTATCACAGAAGCAAACTGTGTGAAAACCCCATGCATAACCCAAAAAATTATGAACCCTGCTCTTGTTTTTTAAAGGTTAAAAAAAAGTGCAAATATTTGTCAGCAAGCACTATATACAACACTTTATTATAAACTTCTATTTAAATTTGTGCATCGATATGCTAGAAAAGTAAACAGCTTTACAAAATAAGTGAAATCTCTCCACATAGCTATTTCATTTTTCTAATTTTAACACCTTTACATTATAATATCTCAAAAAAAAAAAAAACAAAAACAGATCTACCAAACCAGCTCAAGACTTTCAGAAATTCTAATGCTATTTTTAATTATGCAAATAATAAGAAGGCTTAAAACTCAAAATCAGCATGGCAGCATTAGCTAAGAGTAGCCAGAAAACTTCTGAGAAACTATACATATTTTCTTTATCTTTTTTGAGACACATACAGGAAAAAGGTAAAAAATAATTGTATTCTACTACAGTAAAACTCCCAGTCTTTCTGTAGTGAAAAAAAGCATACATTGCTCCTTTTTTATCACTCACACAACTCCTAAGAGGAGAAAAGCCAGATACTGAATTTTCCTGAAGAGGCATCTAAAGAGCTGTATAAAGCAGAGACCGAGAATGATTCCTTAAGCACTCTGCTCTTGGAAAGCCTGGCTGTGATTGCCAACTGTGCATGTCCAGCAATCAGGGAAATTTCTCTTTGAGAAGCATCACACCGAAAACTTCCACACACAAAAACTCTAACCAATAAGAGTAGTAAGTAATAGGAAAATTAAAGTTACCCTTTGGCATGAATTCTTTGTTAACAAGTAAGCTTTATGGAAATTTTTTATACATGAGAAATTAAAGGTTTTAGAAGAAGAATCAGGACGTGTTTGCCACTTATATGAAGTTACTAGATGACTTCAAGATAGGCTATAATGCTATAACAAAATTGAGAGGTTTAATGATTACATTAAAAGCTCAACTGTTTCATGATTTTGATTTGATGAAACACAAGCAATGTCACTAAAACACAATTTGAAGGAGAATAAACCCTGTGCCAGAAGTTTCCAGTCCCAGATGGCATGTTTGGTAAAACATCATAGTTCTTCTAAAAAAAAAAAAAAAAGCCAGAAGACCACATGCTAAAAGTTACCTTACTTGATCTTTTCCAACTCTTCCTCATTAGCATTGTCTGAAAATAAAATAGAGCATTTTAATTACCTTTTCTCTGCAATACAGAAAAGGAAGCCAACTGTCTCCAACGGGACAATCCACATTTAACCACCACTACAACTGAAGCAGCAACACGTACACTCCAGCAACAGCTACACAAGACTGAAATAAATCCAGACAACTAGCAGCACTGTTCGCACCCAGGCTTACTTTTCTGGGTGGTGTGAACGACTCATTTCCAGACACAATGCATTATGTGAAATCGTTTAAAAAATAAAAGGAAGGAAGAAAGAATTACATAAGCAAATGAAAAAAAAACAAATGTGCCATTACTGATAGTAACTTCAGTTTTGACTGATACTTGAATGATAGTTTTTTTTAATATTACTGTACTCCAATTTTTTGGAATGTTACTGTTTAGCTCACAGGTGTAGCCACCTAAGAGAAATCCTGCAAAAGGCTCCTTGGACAACATGTATCTATTACAAAACCCGTAAGGTTACCATTGCTAATTAGTTTCACTGCAATAAAAATAGCTCTTTTGTTTGATAATTATGCACATGGGATAGAAAAAAATTCATACCTTGATTCTTTTAAAAACCCCAAATGCAGTAGCCCTATCCCATTACCTAAATAACCAGTAAAACCTTGGCACTGCTAGAGACAATGCCCTGACATGCCGGAAGGCAAAGTGTCCACAGGCACAGATTGTTAATCATTAAATAAAAGAGACATACTGGTCAAGACAGATATGGACAATTTATCTGTGAACAGAACTATTCCTTAAAGCAGTTCTGTGGAAATACAGAGAAATTAATTTGTACAACTTAATAACAGCCTGTTGTTGACACTGAGCAAGAATAAATCAAAGGCCATTATCTTCTATTGAAACTTTCTTTATGTCATGAAAAAACAACTTTTTTTTTAATTAACTATTGCAAAAACACTTCCTTTTTCAGATAATGGAAATAAATTTTGAAATGCAAACATTTTCCTTTTTAAGAAATAAAGGTATTACATGGAGAAAAAATGCAAATAGGAGCAAATATGTGGGGTTTATATTTTTGAACAATCCAGAAACTTTTCAAATAGACACAGTTTTTTGGGAGAAGAAAAACAACCAGCTGCTGAGGAAAATTCTTAAGTTGCTATGGACAGTTAAAGCCTAAAGCCTCTGCGGTAAGTTAATGATAATTGTAGCACTGTGGCTTTGGAAAATACAGATAGACACTAAATGTTTTATAAAGCTGGAGAAAGCCATTTAACTCATTTTTATAGGAGAGGCACATAATTCTCACCCTGGAGAGGACCTCTGAGCTCCTGCAACACACCACAGCTCCTCCCTTCCTCGTCGTTGCTGAATCCTACACAGCTAGAAGTCAGAGCACAAACAGCTTCACTGGGCTTCAGACCAGGCTGTGAGCAAGGAGGAGAATACAGCCCAACAGCTGAATTAACTATGGATCAAATATTATTTCAATTCTGAAGAGTTCAGTTTGAGTAGTAGCTACAGAAACGTATGACTGTACTTCTTGAGTGCATCAGCATCATTGCCAGCTGTAGCAGGATAAGCTGAAGCCATCATAACCATCCTTAGAAGCCAGTAAAACAAATATATAGCATAGGGCAGGTTATGATGGATGATCTACATGGAACTATTTAATTTGAAAATATTCCATGCTCTGAGTCCATCTCTGTCATTCTTTTTTTTCCTAAGCTGTTATTATCCCTCTGGCAAATAAAAAAAAAAAAAATATTGCATTGTAAGATTTAAGACAGCAAGCAAACTGACAGCATATTAATGTTGTTAATATCTTCATATGAAGCAAAAAAGTATTAAGCATCACTTGGGATAAATAATTTAAGGAAAAAACAATGCCATGAATTTTAGTCTCATTAAATACCATCCAAGTAGCACTCATGTTTCCTTTTTTCCATTTTCTATGCTACTCAGGCTGTTGGCAGTGGTGGAACAGTAGTCCCCAATCTCTGCTGGCCCCAAGGCAACAGTTCTCATCAAGCTACCAACTTTCTCATTTCCTGTAGCTGAGAGTTGCCTGTTAGACCAAGGTTGGAAACAACTGTTGTAGAGCAGACATGGGAGACATGCAGCTCTGATGAACTCACAGTCACTCTGCAAGTTCTCCAGTGACGAAATCTGCCCACTGAACTCTGCTGGAGAAAAGAGCCAGAAAAACTCACATGCACTACAGCACCGATGATTACACCACCAAACACAGAATCTGCAGACATCATGTACACATTTTTAATTGGCAGGCATGCAACTACAAATGGCACACAGGCATGCACAGCACTACGTGCATCCAAAGGGAAATATTAATAGAATACTGTCTGAATTAAAGAAACAAAACAAATATCACTGGAGCAGGTCTAAGCAAAAAATCAAGTCATTGCTAGTTCTGACTTCTTTTAAACTGGTCATCAAAACGAGAAATTAATGAGAAATACAGAAAGTACATCAGAAACATTATTTTTTAAAAGAAGAGTTAAAAATAATAAGATTTTTTTAGAGCTCACAGGTTTTAACATTTTTATATATACATACTTTTTCTACACTTTTTTATTTCAAATCTTTGTTTACACTAGTTATCTAAGCTATCTGTCCTTTCAAAGCAAAATAATTAAAAATGCTGGATTAATCTAAAGGACAAGTATTGTTAACAGAACAGAGCAAATGCAAATGAATTATTGGAACTAGTGCTACTGCAACTTAGTTGTGTTAGGCTGGAAAAAGACTATAATTTTCACGAATACTAAAGATATTTTTATGGTTGCATAAGAATAATTAATTTATCAATTTTGATTCACAATTTATGATTGTTCAAAAATCAGAACAAATCAGATTGCCTTCATTTATCAAAGAAAATAATAGGACTTCTATTCACGTACATAGTTTGAATGAGGTATTACAAGATTATTACTTTAAAAGTTCACATTTCTATGCCTTTAGAACAAGCACTAGGTTGCGAAAAGCAAAGATACTTACATACACGATTTCCTAGAAATTTTGATTTGTTCACGTGCCCACACTCATATGTTAACATTCAATAACTGCAGGCTACTTCTGTCTTTTCTTCCAAGAAAAGCATGTTCTTATTTATGAAACTAGTATACTGAATCTCCTTTAACTGAAACCATGTCCGATATTCTTCTACTGGAATTACACAAATTGTAAGCTACTTAAGCATTCTTCTTCACAATCCACCAGGACTCAAAGAAAAATGCTCCCCTCTCCTAGTCTGTAATATAATTTTACATACAGTTACACAAGCATATGCATATGTTAATATTCTTAATTGATATCTGAATCCAAAGATGTAATCTCTTTTGATCTTAGGAAATGGGACCTTCCAGCTACAAATTCTGAAGAATATCTCATCAGTCAGCACACTGAAAATCTGCATTTCATCAGAATTTCTTTCAGAAAAATAAGAGGATATTCCTGTGTGTACCAAGTCTCTCTCTCATCTCTTTGGCACACCTCAAGGCTTCACAAAAGACAGTTCCACCCAAAACAAAACAAACTATTACTCTTTCAAACTGATTGCCTATTTTTTAAATCATTTGTAGTAACGCCTCTGTCACAGACAGGCGGCAATGCACAACAAGGCCCCCAGTCCTGTACCATTTAACTTCAAACTTCCAACTGGAGTATCTTACCCTTCAGCAGTGTCAATATTTCTTACACAGTGTGACAGGATGCATCTTCCTGTAACATACAGCTACATTACTTTGATATGCCAATAAAATGCTTTGCTACAAGACCTGTCCTGTAGCTACACCAATGTATTGTCAAAAGACTTTCCCATCTGTACATCAATGCATGACCTCCAAAACACTCTCAGTTGCTCCAGTTCAGGAAGGGATCTCCTTCGAAAGTCTAATCCGCATCACAAAGTTACCAAAGGACAGGTCACAACAGCAAGTCTTGTTCAACAGGGCTGGATTTGGATTATGACTATAGAGCTGCCCAAAATACAGGATCAGACACAATGCTGCTTCCATGGCTACGTGGGAAAGCTAACACTTCTTTTGTTGAAGATATTCCTCTTTTATTTCCCCAATGGTCTTAATAAACACTTTCATTTTAAGTATATGGAATTAAAGTACTTGAAATTTAACTCCTAGCCGTTAATTTCTGAATTCTTCAGCTTCATAATTTAACCATTTTACACCATTTATACATGTGACAACATGTGCAAGCAATTTAGAGTTATCACCTGAACAAATCAAAACTTATTCAGAAGAAAACATATTTTTGAAATGTAGGCCATACAGGGATATCAAACTAACAGGATTTAAGAAAATTTGCAACGGCTCAGGAAAAAAATGCATGTGATGTGAAGAGACGGTGTTTCTATGTCTTCCACGCAGCAATCATTAAAGCATATTTAAAGGTGCTCACAGGTTTTTATCTAAATTTTTCAACTACTATTTGAATTATTACCTATATAGAGATATCAAAGTAGAAGGGAAGCAGTAATCATTCAAACAGCATGCTATACAGATTGGGAATGTAGGAGTTGCTTTAATTGCTACTTTATACGGTGCACATTTCCAGAATGGACAAGAGTTAGCCTCAATCCTCTAACATAATATTTGAAAATTTATTGATCTCAACCATATTAAATTAAATAAAAATTATCCTCATTGTTACAAGACCTTTTAAAAATAACCAAGGATGACAGTTTAATTGAAGTGATACATTTTGTAATATATCTACTCCTTAGAGAGTAAATAAAATCTGATAAATAAATAAATAATTACATGTGGTAACTGAATAAAATATAATTGTGCCTTGAATTATTAAACCCCTAACACATTCATATATAGCAATTCAACAGTAATTTTGTAGGTCATCTTCCCTGCATTGTGGCACAAATGCTCTGATTTTACTGCAACTTTGTTAGAACTGCTCTGAGAACCGCATCTTGGGAAGACTGGTTTCTAATAATAAATATAAAGCTTCAGACTAGGAATCAGAATCTTAATCTGAATCTTGCGGATTTTCAGAATGAAGTCCCATGGAACAGTTTGAATGGTAAGAAAAATTGGTCACTTGAGCTAAACTAAAAGGATGAGCTTACTAAATAGAAAGCTAATAATGAAATGCATAATAGCACAAAACCAGTTTTCCTACTATTACAACCAGTCAGTTGGATGTGAAAAAAGCTGCTACCCAGCAAGTCTATGGCGCTCCCATTACTTTTGACGTTCAGCTGCGAATTCATCAAGTAAATACCCGTATGAAAGACACATTACACCGTAGTGTCTTAATTTCACTTTCCCACCTGTGATTTTCTTGAGCGCTCTTTGCGTAATAGCTGATAACATCGAGTGGCACAGTAGCTATCCTATCTGTATGATGAAAAATGGAAACTAACATGTTGTCCACATAATGGTTTCCCACATAACAATATATTATTTTTGTGCTGCATGATTTAGGATTATGGCAGGACAATGCCAAAGCCACTTGGAAAAACAGGGCTATTACCAGCTAACTCAGAAATGCTGGTCTTACAAATACACACACACACAAAAAACCAGAATGAAATACATTTTTTCGATGTAAGTGATAAACACTTTCGTGGTGCAAATTTGCACAACAATATTCTGAGTTGTCTGGACAAACATATTGCTAAAAGAAACACAAATACACTGTTTAAATAAACTTCCTGCAGATTACTACCATTTTCCATTATTTTTGTTAAGTTCTAACAGAATGTCATGAAGAAAATAAACCTATTTTCAAAACTTTACATCTCTGTCATACCAAATACCAAACACCTACTTCCAATAACTGACTTACTAGGCTATTTAATAATAGCTAGGAGAAAAGTGGAAAAAGAACAATATTACAACCCGCCAATATTCCTCAGGTACGCAACAGTATGATGAGTCACACTGCAGCATATAGAAACATATATGCTCTTACAAAAAACATATAGTCGACCATATCCATGGACAATTTCACCAGATTAATACTTTTGCCTTGGCCTACCTGAAGCCAAAGGAATCCATACTATTTTACAGCCTCTGAGCAAGATGTCATCTCTCTTATTTCTACCATAGTTGTAGTACTACTGCTCAAGTCAAAAGTCAACTGACAAACAGCTCATAAAAGGCGTCCAACTATTTTCACTTACAACTAAGCAGCTCAGAAAACTAAGACTGATGAAGTAATCACAATAAACCTAGAAAACCTCACAATTTTGTAAGTGAAATCTAGTCATGAAATTGAAAAATATCAACTAATACTTCAACTCTATATGCCAAAAAGGAGAAATACTACGTTTCTTCAAATTTCTTTATTTTCAGTGTGAAATAGGATTCGAATGTTCTTATCTACAGATGGCAGCATGAGGTCCAAAATTCTTCATCAGTGGTGTACCACTATTTTTCTGTATTAATTAGCACCATGCACCTGCAATTGACTTTATCTGAAACTGCTGAACATTTATGTTCCATCTGGATCCCTCAGTACTATCTCACGGAGCATCCAATTCAGATAAAGTATGCTGTACTATACCAGAAACACTGTCCAGCGTAATTTTAAGAACTGGAAAAACCAAATTAATCTCAGAACATGTGGTTTACTCTTGTGCTTTAAGTCATCCAACCACAGAACAATCGCAAGAGTAATGACACATATTAAAATATTTAAAATTACCACTTCTCTCTGTTCTTCTCTAGGAGCCAACAGAACTGATAACAATATACTTCCCAGATCATGGTCAGGGTAATGAGGGTCCTTCAGACTCAAGGTAACATCTGTTTGCCTAGGAGACAAAAATATATGCATTTATTTTGATTTCAGGCTCTCAGATAATGAAATTTCTGAATCATGAGAATTAAAGGCACCTGTACTTATATGAAACTACTTGAAAATGGTGTCACAAATTTACCCTATTTCTACTTTTAAGTATTGCAGTCTAAACACTCATAAAGAAATACTAAATGCTGTTACTCCGTCTTAAGTACTTATATGTACTTAAGTAATAAAATCTGAACTCTAACATTAATGGATTAAAAAACAGAAAAAAAAAAGTTAAACAGTAGGTGGTAATGCTGTGAATGAAGATAATATAAAAACAAGATTAAAGTGGTTATAAAACTAACCTCTCCATAGACACTGTAAAAAATGTTGTGCATGATCAGTTAATATGTTATTAACATCCATATTACAGTAATTCCCTAAACATAAGTATTTTTCCTTGGCTAATTTTACATGGTGTAATATAATTATTTTCCAGCATAATGTTCTATTTGCAATTCCACAAACATGATATTAGCAGACAACCATAAAGAATGACTCCATAGGCTTGTTTGTACCATACTTGTTTAATTCCAGTGAAGTGAGATCCAAAAATGCCGAACCAATAAAGTCATCTTGAAGTCCAAAGTCATAGTCGAAGACCTAAGATGCACAGGAGATAAATGCATTTTTCAGTATTGGAAATATTTTTTTTAATATTTTCTTGCTTTATGAATGGTTCTTGAAACTCCTTTTCCAGAGTTAACCCACATGTTTCTCCCATGTCAAATCAGGACTATCGGAAAGTAACCTGCAACTTTCTGGCCACAAAATCAAGTTTGAAACTGCTTATGTAAAAGTCAGAATGCATCATGCATGGGCATGGCGGTATAGTACCACTAGACCGCATATGAGAATGACCTCAACTTTATAAAAACAAAAGAAGCACTTTAAAAAACACAGGCACCAAAAGAAGGAAGACCAAAAGAATAACTGAAGTTAAGCAGAATCATTGATTTGCTATACATTAATTGAAATCTTTATCAATTTTTTCAAAATACAGGCAGGAGGGTGGCATATGATTGTGAAAAATGGGTTATTACAGCACTTGCATCAGTAGTAGGAATGAAAACGTATGTTTTGAAGGCTGTGTAAGTTTCTAGGTTTACAAATACTGTAATCTAAGACGAAAACTTAATGGATATGTGTGAGGAAACAGTGACAGTTACTACTCTACTATGAGGACCCTGCCTGCTAACTTGCTACCTAAAAGAGAAAGCATCTGGACAAATTTACTGACATCCAGACAGGAATCTGTGGCCCATACACGGAATAGCATCAATGATTTGAGATGGATTATGCCTTCCCAAGTCAGAAAGAAGAATAACAAATAAACTGGGGACAGCTTTTGGAGGGAAATAAACAAAAAAGGTGGATAGCAACAAAGAAAAGTTGTGATACAAAATGACAAAAACAAAAAATGGGAAAATGTCAATTATCAAAATCAAACTTTCTAGGTAAGTTGAATTTTCTTGACAAATATTGTCATGAGAATTTCGGAGGGCCAGAATATACCTCCAGCTCAAAGTAAGAGTGAAACTTGTGAACAGCTAGTAATGAGAACATTTAACTGAGATGTGACAGGCCTAGGTTCAAGGTCTTAAATTTTAACATAAATACTTCAACTACTGTTGTTACAGAAGCTCTTCTCCAGGAAGTAGTTAAAGCTGTTCATCTTGTAAAAAGACTTTAATATGGACTGGGTTAAGACAGTAGTAACAGAAATCCCATAGCCCAGTGGCTACTGCATTGCTGCAGGACTCAAAGGGTTAAATGCAAGTATTTGAGCACAACTCTCTCATATGCATTGATCTACCTGAGTGGGTACCTTCATATTTTTCTGTCTAATATTCATTCTAATGGAGAAAGAAAACAAATGATGAAATCTCAGTTCCTGTGGCAAAATAGAATTGTTTTGTCCCCCTACAAATTATCAAGATGAAAACATCACATAAATATTTTCAGCTGATGGAGTGGTGCAGCTGACATGCCTGAGGGACAGGACGCCATCCAGAGGGACCTGCACAAGCTGGAGAAATGGGCCTGTGTGAACCTCATGAGATTCAACAAGGCCAAGTGCAAGGTCCTGCACCTGGGTTGGGGCAACCCCTGGTATCAATACAGGCTGGGGGATGAAGGGATTGAGAGCAGCCCTGCCGAGAAGGACTTGGGGGTACTGATAGATGAAAAGCTGGACATGAGCAGGCAATGTGCGCTCACAGCCCAGAAAGCCAACCGTATCCTGGGCTGCATCCAAAGCAGCGTGGCCAGCAGGGCGAGGGAGGGGATTCTGCCCCTCTGCTCCGCTCTGGGGAGACCCCACCTGGAGCCCTGAGTCCAGCTCGGGGGTCCTCAGCACAGGAAGGACATGGACCTGTTGGAGCGGGGCCAGAGGAGGCTGCAAAAATGATCAGAGGGATGGAGCACCTCTGCTGTGAGGAAAGGCTGAGAGCTGGGGTTGTTCAGCTTGGAGAAGAGAAGGCTCCAGGGAGGCCTTACTGTGGCCTTTCAATACTTAAAGAGGGCTTATAAGAAAGATGGGGACAGACTTTTTAGCAGGGCCTGTAGCGATAGGACAAGGGGTAGTGGTTTTAAACTAAAAGAGGGTATGTGAGAGACTGGAGTGTTAGATAAGTGTCTCAAAGCTTGCTTGGCAAAGCTTGTGTGAGCCTGCGGTGGTAGCAGGAGGTTCTGATACCCGTCGGACACCGACAGAGAAGTCACAGAGACACCCGGACCTGGCTGGCAACTTGTCACGTGGCGGGGGGGTCACGTGAAAGACGAGACCCAAGGCGCGTGGACAGCGCATGAAATGTGCACGTGTGTGCCGGACGGTGAGTACGTGCCAAACGTGCCAGAGCCCAGGTACTGACTCCCGGTACCAGAACTCCACTCCCACCCCATTCCGACCCTCTATAAAAGGAGCGTGAAGCCAAACCGCAGTGTGTGTGTGTGACCCACCACCGAAGACGTGACCACGGACTGATGGGATACCGCTGGATCCATGGTGGTGACTGTTCTCTGCTTATCTCTGCGAACGCTTGCTTAGTTTCCTCCTAATATTTCCTGCCTTTCCTCTTGCTCTTTTTCCACTTATACACGTTCAATAAAGTGACCAAAGGTGGCGGCATTTGACCTCATTTGTGTCCTAATCTCACTCTTGGGATCATTACAAACTTTCCCCAAGCCCGAAATCTGACCAGGACAGGGTAGATTTAGACTAGATACAAGGAAGAAAACTTTTACAATGAGGGTGGTGAAACACTGGCACAGGTTGCCCAGAGAGGTGGTAGATGCCCCATCCCTGGACACATTCAAGGTCAGGCTGAACGGGGCTCTGAGCGACCTGATCTAGTTGAAGATGTCCCTGCTCACTGCAGGGGAGTTGGACTAGATGACCTTTAAAGGTCCCTTCCAACCCAAAGTATTCTACGATTCCATGATTCTATGATACTACAATTTAGTTACGTCTCAGAGTGTGTGAACAAGCTACAAAAACTGAAATATTTTACGCTGTGTGTTCAGAGTACAAATATGGATAGACATTATACCACTTGACACACTCTTCCTAGGAAAAAAAAATACACACACCTATTCCCTTGTTGCCCTACTGCAGGATTGGTATTTGGCATAAATAAATCAAAACAGGTAGAATCATAGAATCATTTAGATTGAAAAAGACCTTTAAGATCATCAAGTCCAACTGTTAACCTAGCACTGCCAAGTCCACCACTAAACCATGTCCCTAAGCACCACATCCACCCGTCTTTTAAATACCTCCAGGGCTGGGGACTCAACCACTTCCCTGGGCAGCCTGTTCCAATGCCTGACTGCCCTTTCAGTGAAGAAATATTTCCTAATATCCAACCCAAACCTCCCCTGGTGCAACTTGAGGCTGCTTCGTCTAGTCCTATCGCTTGTTACTTGAGAGAAGAGACCAACCCCCACCTGGCTATGTTGTAAGTGTCCTTTGAATCTGCTTCTCTCTTTCACAATGCTGGGCATGTGTTCATTCCTTATGAGTCGCTATGCTTAATAAGGGCAGGAAAATGGCAATTGATAATTATAATTAATTTTACACTTTTCTAATGACAATGTATGTTATCGGAGCAGAATACATGAAACACAGCACAGATCGATACTCAAAAGCTGTTTATGTGGCATTCATCTACTAAAATAACTCCTACAGCTCCATATTTCAGTTAAAACTTTTGTCATGTAGATGAGATTGAGACTGATACTGATCTGAAGCATTATATCATTTCAGACCAATTAGAAGGATTACTTACGTAAGACTTAAGTTTCCAATCTTTCTCAAAGTATTTTTGATCTATGTATGTTCTAATTAAAACCCTAAGAGTACATCTTTTCTGATAACATTTTTAGAACTTAATTTTTATCTACTTTATTTTACACAATTAAGGGTCACTTTTGGATATAGCTCACCATAAACTACTGGGGCCAGAAAAGTGCCTTTCCGTTCCATGCCTATAAAACAATGATCACAGCTTTTCTAGTTTCCATTCCAGTATGGATACCTAAGAAGTACTAGGGGCACTGCTGCTAATTAGTCTGGGCATTGCTGGCCAATCTTTGATTTAAACTCAAGCTATCTGTTATTTTGGAATAAGTGATCCCTCTGTTATGACAAAATTAAACTCACCTGTGATATACTAAGTAGAGTTACAATGTAAAAAAAAATGCGCATAAAGCATAATGAAACATATAAGCAAACTCACTGTGATCAGGTACAAACAGAAAAAAAACCAGAACCTAGGAGAATTGGGCACACATCTTGCTAAATTCTCAAATTAACCTCAGCAAAGAACTATTTTTAATGGGATAGATTATGCTTCATATCAGAATTATGCAATGATATTTCCATAAATAAAAGGGATGCCATCATGATGAAACACAGTTTACTTTCTCTGTCCTCCTAAGATCACACTAAAGAAGTATAAAACAATTATGGCCTGAAATAAATAAAAATGCCTGCACTTACCTTTTTTTTTTTTTAAATTTTGACCTCATCATTATACAGATGTAATTTAACTAATTTTCACCTCTAAGTAGTCTTTAGTAATGCACTATTGCACAATAAATTTTTCAGTATACAAAAATTACAAAATATAAATTCTTTCAATAACTCTTCTGTTGTAATTTGACAGACGTTAAGTCAGATAGTGTCTCACCTTTATATACAATGATTCTCTTGGGTTATCTATAAGAATGCAAGCTTTTTCTTCCCACACAGGATTGAGGTTCTTGTGTATTGTTTTACTTCTAAATACTTCTTTTCCTCCAAGTTTGAACTTGACATACGGATCACTGGTTCCTGTTAAAGACACATATATACTGTTAATTACATCCTTTTAATACATTAAGGGAATGGAGACTAAATTACCTTAAATAGAACTAAATGTAATTTCTACTGATAGCCAAATTAAAAACAGCAGCTGAGGAAAGAATTTTTTATTGTCACAATTTATTATTTTCCACAGTGTCATTACTCTTTTAATTCCCTGTGTTAACATCAAATGGGTGTTCACATCACTTTCTGTTGTTTGCAATCCATTCTCAAAGTCATACATAAACTACTGCCTATTACAGTGTAGTTTTTAGTTAAGAGAATTATGTCCTTATTAGGACTAGTGTTTTATCTTAATGCAATCACTAAAATTAGATTAGAAAGTTAAAATTATTTCTGTAAAATATTAATCTAATTATCTTATGCCTTTGAAAAGGCACAGGCTCCACTGACACCAGTAGTGTAAGCCTTCATTGACTTCACTGTGTCCAGGCTTACTTCTTCCACGAAGACACGCTTCTTACAACACTCACGATGAGCAAATCAACTCTAAAGTCAGTCCACAAAGTTCACATACTTCCTGCAGCAATCACCTACCCACAGGAGAGCACAGGTCTAAGCCCTCTGATACAAATGAATAACAATTATCTATGACCAGAAAGACAACTCTGAAGGGAATTGAAAGAGAAATGTTAAACGTGGCATGAATAGAGAACAGATGGGACATGGGTGTGGAAGTGTCAGAAGGAACAACTGGTGGAAGGAGGACTCTTAGGGTGGCACGTGCTGGGGGCACAGAGATTAGCAGCCATCCAGGAGCACATCTGTGTCCTCTTCTCAAGACACACATGTGGGGAGACAAAGGACAGCAAGCAAAACCCTGATGGTGCACAGAGGCATGACAAGACTGAGATAAATCACTGCCAGCTAGCAGAAGGTACAAAACGGCACATCCAAAACCAGCACAGACATGGTCATCCCACTAGCAGGAGCCCAGAGACATGAGAAGGACCTGTCAGCTGGCGTCCTTCTTCTCCCCAGCGTGCAAGACCCAGACAACACATCTGTGCTGGTGAATGTGAGCATGCGGGTGTGAGAGTGCGAAAAAAAATGACCCAAATCAGTTTTGGTTTAAAATAAAATCACTTTCCCCAGCCACAAGGTTTCACGCTGTGATTTGCTACGTCACCGTTACCCCTCTCCGGTGCCACTTCCTGCAATCTGACCTGAACTCCTGGTGCATTGACTTGAGCTGACATGTGGGGAAGAGAGTGAACCTGCGATGAGGAGAGGGACAGAAGTGGCCAAATGCCTCTTCCACTTGTGTCCAGCAGTCTCGCCACAGAGACCAGCGGCTGAGCAGCACGAGGCTGCCCCTCGACGAGCGTTGAAGCCGGAGCGAGCCATCACTGTTGCTGGAACAAGCAACTGCAGTGCTCGTCGCTGCCCGCTCCCCTGCGCCAGCACCAACATTTCAGGAACTGGCAGCAAATGGATTTGGGAACTGGTCCAGCTGAGAAAGGCAGACCATTTTGCAACTGGATGGGCTCTGGGGCACAGCTACAAGACACAGAAGTCGTGCTTGCGACGGTCTTCATGAAACCACCGTCTCCATGGTGGACTGAAAAAAGACTACTTGTCTTTTCCTGCATCTTTTGATTACAAAAAATACACTTAAGTCTTTAAAAAAAGAAAAAAGCTGGATAGAGTATTCAAAGTAATACCTTCCCTCAAATGCCAGTTGGTAAGATTTCACTGTTATGTAAGTGAACTTAATTTTAATGAAAAATATTGGATGGGATTCATATTTCTACTTCTCTCTCAGCTATTTCTGAGCCTTAATAATATTTGAGTCTAACTGATCCAAGACTATCTTAAAATAAATAATAATTCTAGCACAAATAGTAACTGCATCTTCATGAGCAACAGAAAATCATAAGGCATACTTTTTTTTTTTTTTTTTTTACTTTTAATCCTTTTCACAAGACCAGCATATTCTAGAGGTTTGTGTTTACAACCACTGGGAAATGTAGTCATCAGGTTTTGTTAAAATTGCAATATGCTCTTCTAAATACAAAGTCTGGTAAACCAGAGCTCTTTGCACTATTTCATGCAGCCACAAGATGTCAGTAGTCTTTACCTAAAATTGTATATCCCTTTTAAAAAACTATAGCGGTGGAAAACTGTGATCTCACATGTGACAGGGTTGCGGTCATTCCTTTCTGAAATTACTGGGCAGAATTTCAGTGGCGTAAAAATGTTTAGTCTAGCACAATTAACTTATTCCTTTGTTATTCAAGTAGTGGTGATGCTTTTTAAGGCAGAGATGACACATTTGAATTGATTCTGTGAAATCTGAAGAATACTTCGAACATGGACACCAACAAATCAACAACAGTAACACGAGGCATAACTCCCCCACAAGCCATAATTCTCCCACCGATTTTCCTCATGGTTGCCGTGAAGCACAGAGAGCTGGCCTTTAAGCACTATCTTTTTTTGTTCAGACTTCACAGATCTCAAAAACTCTTTTGAAATTTGAAATTGATGTGTAACACTCTTGTGAGATACATACCCAATGAACAGTTTAGGATCTAGATGTCAAATAACTTAATATTAATTCATTTTTATGTATAAATTTAGTAGCAGGGTGGGTCAAATGTTAGTTGCACTTACAATACATTGCAAAACCTCAGGGTTTGTATCTCTGTGCTATGGATGCTGAGAATCACTAGGAAGTTTGCTTCAACACATTTCTAGTTTAAAGCTGAGAACTCATTAGGTCTACTTAGCTAAAAGCTCCATGCCCTTCACAGAGCTTTTCTGTTCCTTGAAGAGAGACCATCAAATTTTTAAAAGTGTATGTATAAAGAAAGACAAGATTAAAAAAAAATGGTCTGATTAGCCACGCAATCATTCAGTAACACCTTCACCTAATGGGAGGGCAAAAGGAGGAGCAGAACAGAGACCAAAACTTGGTCCTCTCTCAGTTCTGCTGAACTGCATCAAGCCGCCTCCAGCACTGTTCTATGTCACAGGGTCCCAGTTTTAATATATATTATAATAACAGCAATTTTCACACATATTGTATGATTTTAATATGGCAATTGTGCATTCATATTAATATGACACTATTAATATCATATCAAGCATATGTTAATATACTATTTAAATATATTATGCAATAATATGCTAATGTGTAATCTTAATCAACATCACCAATTCAATTCACATATTTTTGCTCTTTTAAAGAGAAAAATACATTCAGTTTACCTGGGACCTTATTGTTAACAGTGATTACAAGTTCATTACACAAAACCAGAAAAAATCAAAGACCACTCAGATTGAGCCTGCAAGAACCTGATACTGTCATGGACTCCTGTTATTCAAGTGTCAGACTTCTAATCGGTTTCGTGCTTACCAAACCATTCAAATAAACCTGACACAGGAAGGTCTAACTGCAGAAACATTTGTCTTATCTGTAGCAGTTAAGAACATCATCATGAGCCTTCACTCCCAAGCTTAAAACCTTCTCTCAAAAAAAGCAAATCGTGAGACACTGCTTTCTTGCTGAAGCACCACCATTGCCTGTGTAAAGGCAATAAGGACTCCTTGCACAGGGTGGCAGCCTCTCTTTTCATAGGAAACATTGACCTAACAGACAGCGCAAGATGCTGCCAAAGTCCAGGAGAGAAACTGTACATCCTCGCAGCCGCTGTTACCTGACTCCGTGAAGCAAGCACCCCTCTAGTCCTGCAGGTCCCACTCCAGCCCTAACACCAGGGTCTAACACTTCTCTCTTTCTGTGCAGACATCTCCTAACATGGATTTTGCTTTGCAAGTTTAGGACACAGATTAGATCTCCTAAGCAGATATAAGAGAAGATTAAAAAATATTTCACTGGAGAAATATTCAAGTTGTTCAAAGGAATGCTAAACTGGTTTTCAGAAGGAACCAGAGCAGTGTAATAGAGTGGAAATACAGCAAAGGGAAATTTGGACAGAACAATAATCAAAGTTGTATTGGATAGAAAGAACATTCGTTCTCAATGAATTGTATATGTTGACTTAATTGGCTCCCAAGGCATCATAACAGGCTTTTCAACATTATTAGGCCACCTGCTGAACAGACTTTTTGCCTTAATGAAATCCTATTTAATATAATGTGATAAACTGCTAACCAAACAAAATTCAACAGTGAACACAGACGTGAATGTAACCATGAGACCAAGTAATGAGCTTGAGACTGCTCCCCCATAACTACTGCTAATGAGACAGAAAGGATGAGGCAAAAGTCTCCATATTCCTCTACAATATTTTTGCACTTGACTCAGTGTGAATTAAATCAAACTACCAGCATGCTCAAAAAACCTCAGCTGATGATCTACCTATAGTG
The DNA here is from genome assembly GCF_965183815.1 of Platalea leucorodia. Taxonomy (NCBI): domain Eukaryota; kingdom Metazoa; phylum Chordata; class Aves; order Pelecaniformes; family Threskiornithidae; genus Platalea; species Platalea leucorodia. The sequence goes on from NC_138858.1 coordinate 86,692,624, forward strand.
TACGGTAACAAGACACTGAAATCCTAAAAGCAAATTTTAAAATCTTACACTAAAAAAAGAGTATACAGGTTGCAAAAAAGATATAATACAGATGAACGATACTGAAAAACAGCACTTTTAGCTGTCGCTTCAGGTAGAGGTGTTTTTATACTTCATATAACAAGAAGAAAGAAATTACATTTCAGAAAAATGGTGAGTTAGCAAGTACATTTACTACACAAGCTAATTAACTGATTTAATTAAAACTGTTTAACTACCGCACGGTTAAATGCATTCATTTTTCCACCACTGCTATTCATTCACAGTTTAACTTTTGCAACAGAACAGAAAGCCATATCCAAGCCCATTCTCAAAAACAAGCATGACTGTGCCATAAAAGTTTTTGCATAGTTCAGATGCTCATCACCGTGCAATTCAAATTCCAGTTTCAATTTTTTAAAAAGTTAAAAAACTAACTTTCCCCTGGGAAACACCTGCCTTCTCAACAGCCTGTTGAGAAAAAGATTTCTGAAAGGAAGACAGAGCAAATCAGAGAAACTATCTTCTTCTCCTCTCTCTATGGCTTTAATCATAGGAAAAAAAGCAAACAAACCAATTCATTGTCATCCCTAAGGCAGTCAGCACTGCTGCAAAGCAGACCACTCCAACACAAGATCTTTTTTCTTTTACCTACAGAGATACTAAGGCTAAGCAGTAATGTTACAAAGGTTGCATCCCTGTCCAGTTCCTGATGTAAATCCTGAATCTCCTTTGGATTCACCACACATACACGATAAATAACACACTTAGACCAATTTCAGCCTAGTGGTTTGAAAAAATAGAAGCTTCAAATAACATTAACTGGAAATCACAGTAATTAAATAGGATTTGCTGCTGTACAGGACACAGAAGGAATACTGCAGGAATAAGCACAATGTAAAAAGCAGTAAACACCCAATAAACACAGGGGAATAGAGTTTTCCATCACTGCAAGTAATTGGGCAATGTACACATTTCTAAAAGCAAAAGTAAGTTAAAAACATGTTTGTAATTCATTTACACATAGAACTGTAACTAAACCCCTGCCATGGCTTTCTATTATTCTTCCATTTTACTTTCAGTCTTGGAATTGCTTCATTTGATCTACAATTATTTGAAAAGAAACCAAGCCACTAGAGATGTGGAGAGATGCCCAGTAACTTTGATGTCATAATTCCTGAGAAGCTTAATTATTAATACAAACATTTGTTCTGCATTCATTGCATGAAGAGCTCTTTCACTGACATCCAGCTCTTTCCCCTTCTCTCTGACTCCCTCCACACCCTTTCCCCTCATAATAAAGTTTCTCAGTCTCCAGTTATTTTCTTTGTTGCAACCAAGGTAGAAGAAAAAGCAGAGGGAGAGTTCTCAAGTATGTGTCAGCTGAGTATGTCAAGCAAAACACGTATCAGTTCAAAGCATTTTACATATTTTGTATTTCCAAACTGCAATATGAAGTGTCTCATAAAAAACCCCATAGAATATGTCTGCTCTGTCCAGTCTTTTATTCTGACAAGCAGGGAAACTACTTACTACAGATTATTTTATATTAATTTAACAAATAGAAATAGTAATTGTTATTATTTGTGTTGTACCAGAGCTGCCAAGCCTATCTTCTCGTTGGTCTTCAGCAACCCCCTAAACACCACAACTAAACACTTACAGCTACAACACTAAAAACTACAGCTTTCCCATAAATAATCCTACTTTCTGTCCTTCTATCCACCTAGCAAAGAATTATCCACCCAATTCACCTAAAAAGGACACTAATTAGTTTAAATGATACAAAGCACTTCTGGAAAACTAATATCACCAATTACAAATTCACAGTGAGCACATGGATGCTGCAAGATGCAGAGTTCTTGTATTGAAAAGTCAACAGGGAATAAAAATTTTAATTATTCAGTGCCCATTAAAAAAATATTGGTTATAACAATCACAGCTTTTTATCTTTCTTTTGAAGACTTATTCCTGCCACAAAAAAGGCTGTTTTATACCGTATTTCTATGTAACCCATGATAAGTATCTTCACTTAGTTTAATAAATACTCATTTAAGCAAATACTAATTATGCTTGTGAAATAGAGAGAATGAAAAAACATACTGGCACAGGACAGAATAGACAAAAAAGCAAATGTGCAATGGTCAACCTAATTTCAAGAAAACATATTTCATTTTAAGCATGGCTGAAGTCAGATTAATTTAAACAGGATTTAAGCATGCTCCGGAAATGTTTTCCTTGCAGCTCAAATTATTATTCTAGTTAATATACTTTAATATAAACAGAAGGACATCCCTTAATCAAAAGAAACACCGTTTGCTCTGCCCCTACAACCTCAGAACTGAAATTATCATCTTCCTGAAATTGTTTAAAGCATGATCAAGTGTTTTTCAAGACAGCCAGCTTTTGCAAAATCAGTCAGAGGTTTCACCTCTTCTGGGACAAAGACAGAGGGCTCTGATTTGGTTTGCTTAACAAGCACAGCTCACTGTTGGTCTTACACATTATACCTTCCAGTTTTATAGAAATAATCTTTTTGATATATACTTGCAATTGACAAACATGTGAGTTGCCCTTGTCAGTGTAACACCACAGTCAATGATCTTTCTCTCCAGTAAGATGTGCAAGTTTTTCTCCATTCCCCACGGATAATGATTTACTACACATTAAATGAAAACTGAAATAAAAGCTGAATCTTAAAATGTAAAAAAAAAAATGCTAGGTAAAGCAAAAATAGAAGCCTCAGCAGCCCGCAGCTGCATATGCTTGGCACAACCAAAAAAGGTACAATGCATATTTAATACCTTGGTTGAAACTGATACTCATTGCATATGCAATCCTAGTTAAAGTCACATGAAGGAAAACGTACACTATGAAGAAACATTCACAGAAACATACTATGTGAATCTTGCCTTAAAGCAATATTTTAATTTACTAGCTAGAAAACCTTAATATGTTGGTATTTCCTTATTTGGATATAGTAATCTGAAAAAAAAAAAAAGGCACATAGTAGAATTATGCTAACAAAGCAGGACTTCCTATTCTCTTTTAATGATCAGACACAGAGGTATTTGATGCCTTCTAACAACTTTGAACTAACAGACCAGACTCCTCCATCTGAATCATCAGAGGACGATGGTCTGGAAGCCCCAAGCCAAGCTGTTGCTACCAACGCTCTGTCAATTTACCTGCATTGCCAATAAAGAGCTTCACAGGGATTTGGACTACTGGAGCAGTGGAGACCGCTGAAGTGCTACTTCACCATTCCTGGCCAATAGGTCACCTGACTGGAGGAATCTCTCTTTTTAGTCTTGGCATAAATTGCCACTGCAATAGTCTACTCAGGAACACCACTCAACATTTGACGCAGGTATCTGCATTGGCCATAGCAGTGCAGGGGCACTATAGGTGACTTGACAGCCTACTAAACTTTCTTTTTCTACCTTGTTTTAGCACTGTCAAAGTCGTCTTGCTTTATCTCCATTACTTCGTAGCTAGAGGAATAACATGATTCAAAGTTTCAGTGAGATGTTTACAACTTGGGAAGACTTATTCAGTGATCACCTACATTCGTACAACAATCCAGAGATGCATCTAGGAACATATGTGCTTTTTCCCCTCTTATGAATATTCCTATCTTCTTTGAGAACAAAAGCTATTAAAAAGGAATGAAAGCTTAGCCTCTACAAATACCAGTGGTAAATAAGCATGTTTTGTAATCTGCAATGTTAGCACTATGCTCCACACGTCTAGCAAAGGAAAAATCCATTTAACTACACAATACATTGTCATGTGAAATTAAAGTGAATGATAAACACGTTCCTGTAACACTTAAAGAATAAGAATCACAGCCATGAAACTGAAAGAAAGGGAAATAATTTGAGATTTGCTATTAAATAAATGTATTTGCTGAATATGGAATTCCCTGGTGCATTTATCATGGAAGAGAAAAAGAAGAAACACGCTTTATTCTCAGTACTGATCTTAAACCAGAAATAGCCATTTCTAAGTGATGGTAAAAAACCCCAAAGACTATAAAAAAAAAGCTATAGCCAAAAATACCCGATCCCTAGTGCTATTACTAGAACCTGCAAACAATTTTTGATTATTTTTATCCTCTTCAGAACTAATAAAAATGGAATCACAACTACAGTTTTATAGTTTGGGAGAAAAAAGTTCCAAATTATGCCTCTAGACTATGACAATTTTACAAGGAATAACTTGAACAAGTACAAAGCCATGTTGTGCGTGCTTTGGACGAAGTGTACTGGTCAATCAGCAGGCAATTAGTGTGACTCGCACTTCAATAAGCCCTAAGGGACTAGAATAATAGTAACACAATAGGAAACCCTATCTTGTATCATGTAAGTATCTCCTGCTGCTCCTACTGGACTAGCAAGAAACTTTTTGGCCTCCCAACAGGAATTTGTGCTCGTCTGTAATAGATTGCCCTCACTTAAGCCCAGCTCTTCCTTCCTTCTCAGTCTCATGCCATGTAGCTCACACCAAAGCCTCCACATCATCCTACTGCTATGAAAAGTGGGGCTCTTCTGCAGATGAAATGAAATTCCTTGCACTTCCTCATATGTCTGTATCTGTCTTTTGCGTGTGTATACATGTTTAAATCAAGATCACGCAGGGATGGATTGTGCCCATGATTCACTTCCCTGTTTGGGACACCACAACAAATAAATAAAAATATAAGCCTACCAGGAGCTTTATATGATTTCAGAAAAAAATACAGCAAGTTCTTTTCATAAATCTGAGCTTCTGTGCAGTCCAGTTAGGACTGTATTATAGAGAAACACAGCGCTTTGGTTTTCCTGGGTTGAAGTCAAATTCTGAGCACAGACAATGATGAAATAGTTTTTAGACAGAGAATAACAGGCTCTGAATTTTTACAGTCACAAGATCTCACAGAAGACAACACAGCAGAGAGAGAAACAGCCTCAGGAATGCAAGGTTTCCACTCAACTCGTTTTTCTGCCAGGTCTTAACAACAGATTTTTACTGCTCTTAGCCAGAAGGTTCATTTCCCATTATTGCTGTCTTTTGCATTATAGCTTAACTTACATGGCAACATTTGTTCGCCAAACTCTGTATGATAAGAAAATAACTGTACCAATGATAGACAGCAATCAGAAAAGGAACGTTTACATTAGAACCGTTAACCTCTCCTATTGGCAAAACTCTCATCTCTTACTATAGTGAGAGCTACCAAGAACATGACTGTAGCAAGTCAGCTAGAAATCAATACAGAAGGCAAACATCATCAGGAGTCATGATACAGTATTCTGACTGAAAATCAGCTAATTTCTTACTCTTGATATGAAGATGAGTTAATATTCCCAAACTTATTTTCATAACAATGAAAAATAACTACCCTGCTTGTCATTTTGCCTTGTTTTATTTCCTAAATATTTTGCAAGGATATCAATGGAGAAACCAGTCCAAAAAGACTGCAGAAACTGGGATTAATGGACCACATTCTTTTATTTTAAAAATGTCTTCTTGAACATAGAAAAGGGAAGGAAATTTTGCGATTAGAAATGCTATTCATAAAAGTGTAGGTAATAAAAAGTGTAACTAGGTGACAGACTCAGATAATACAAGATCTTTACTTTGTATGGCTCACTGGATTGCCAGTGAAATTACACATACTATAGTTCAAAAATACTGCTTTAGATAGTATTACAGTGTTAAAACAGGAGCATAGGTAGGAAAAGGTACAGAAGGAAAACAGGGTTAGGTTACAGGACAGAAGGATTTTTGTCTCATTCACCCTTCTGCAATACATAAATCTGAAAATTCCCATTTTTGCTTTTAATTACAACAGTATTTTCTAAGTAATCAACTAAGATGAGAATGACTCTCTTCTAAAAACTGATTTTAATAATTTCTCCGTACTGATGTGCTAATCCAAAAGCATTCTCTATGTGTAATTAACAAGAGTGGCAACAATGTGATTGCAGCAGTGTCATCTAATGATACATTGTCAGAAAAGTTTTACACACAAACTGCAACATCATGCATGCAATACTGCATCATGAGATCAACTCACTAGGCACACAAGACCAAGGATGCCTTAAAACAGGGGGAAAAAAAGTCCCTGACTTCATATCCTGGAGAAAACATTTCTGGAGAGCTGGACTCCTCTAAATTTCAAGTTATACTACACTTGAAGTTATATCATAGAATCATAGAATGGTTAGCGTGGGAAGGGACCTTTAAAGGTCATCTAGTCATCAAACCCCTGCAATGAACAGGGACACCTTCAACTAGGTCAGGCTGCTCAGAGCCCTGGCCTTGAATGTTTCCAGGAATGGGGCATCCACCACCTCTCTGGGCAACTTGTGCCAGTGTTTCACCAGTGTTTCGTCATCTCAAGGTGTACCACTGCACCGAGGTGCATCATTTCTTACTGACAGTTTATGTTACACTTTGTATGAGTACTTCAAGTTTCATTAGAATTCCCTCCTATTCTTCTAAATTGACCTGTAACCAAAAGATAAAAAACCACCCCAAAGATCACCTCTGAACAGCTATTTATGAGTGCTTACTGGAGAGCTTGTCTAGTTTTTGTTTCTAATTGCAAAACTGAACCCCCCAAATGGCCTTTTCTAGAAAACGTGAGAAACCTATTCACAGCATTTCTCCCAAGAAGGTAAGGATATTTTACTGCTTTCTTTCTATTGCATATTTATGGGATTCCAATATATTGTACATACTATTTTACACATGTGACTGTTACAGGAGAGGAAATTTTGGTCCACTCAAACTGAGAGAGATTCTACTATGAACTTCAACAGATCAGAAATAAATTAAGTAATCATAAAATCCAGAGTGTACCTAAAATGCTCAGGAAGCCTGCTGTTTAATAGGGCTTGTGATTTCTGAACCTACAATAAACCTATTTAGCCCACAGTCCATCTCAATACAACTGTCATCTTTGCTGCATATGAATTTTCCCACTGTACTGCAAACTGACAGTTTTGAGTGCCTAAAAGCAACTCATCAAAAAATGTTTGAAAAAAATAGAAAGTTATTTTTGCATTTCATAATTATATTTTTTCAATATCCACTCAGTCATATCAATAAATATTTTACGTGCTCCATAATTCTCATAAATAAATTTCCATTTGGGGAATTATTATTTTGGGGTTTTTTTATTACATTTTTCACTAAACTAAATAGGACGTAGATTCTGGTTGAAAGTACTCTGCAGCTCCAAACATATTTTATTTGGATGCCTAAACAGTAGGGTTGTGAGGAAGCCAGTAAAGAGTACGAACCTACTGACAGCAGTGTTTGAAAAATGCCTGTACTTGCCAGTTTCTGCTGAGGGTGGCACAGAGCCAGCACTCAAAGGCAGCTTCTGCCAGACCTTGCCATGGGGAAATTCACAGCAACTGTTGCTGTCTCCAGAGGTATCAGGCCTGACTTTATTTTAGAATTCTTGTAGAAATTTTCATTGTAAAATGCCAAGGAATGGCTGCTAAGCCATGGTCTCGAGTTATTTAATAATTCCACAATTTACTTGAGACAGTCGATCTTCATATAGGAACAGACTCCCCCTTAAAGGCTTAGGAAAGAGCACTTAGCCACCCTCTCACAAGGCTGCCGTGCAGTTTCCTCAGGTGTTTCCTTCCTCTTGGAATGGAGAAATGAGGAGAAAAATCAAGGGCCACAGTGCGTTAAGAGAAACATGGCAGGTCTGATGTTTACCGAAATACATGGGAGAACAAGAGATCATTAGAGGGCAATTGATGGACTGACATTTTTTCAGCTTCCCATGCAAAGAGGTGAAGCTGTTCCCTCTGAAGTTTTCAAGGGGACAGTAGTCTACCATCGATAGGTGAGGACTTATAGAACCATAGAATTGTTAAGGTTGGAAAGGACCTCTGAGATCATCGAGCCCAACCTGTTAACCTAACTGCCTGGTCCACCTCTAAACCATGTCCCTGAGCACCACATCCACACGTTTTTTGAACACTTCCAGGGGCTATGATTGCACCACTTCCCTGGGCAGTCTGTTCCAGTGCCTGACCACTCCCTCCACGTCCTACAGTGTGTACGAATTCCTGGCTATGACAGAAACAGAAAGCCATTAGAAGAAAGATGCTGTGTATCGACCTAATGTAAGCTGTTTGCTGGATGGAGAGGTGCAGGTGCAGTGAGGGACCTGGCAGTGAGAGCAGGCATCGTGTCAAGCTGAGAGCAGAAGGAACCAAAGCAACTGACTGACCTCGTCCTCCAGTGGACTTTGGCACCTTCTGCAAAGGGACTTGCTCAGACGGACAAAGCTGCTTGCAGCACATGAGTAGAGCGCACAACCCCCTTTCTCACTACTCCTCTCTGCTCTTTCCTCCCTGCTTTTCTACATTGCAGAAGGATGCTACTCCCCATCACCATCAGGTATGAGTCACTGCCACCAGGACCCTGTGTGAGACCTGGCTACCTTTCAGTGAGGAGAAAACATTGCCACTGGCCTCCAGAGCTGCCAAGCGGCAGGAGGCCAGGCTGCAAGGAGAAGAGAAACCACCACACTGCTGCAGAGAGCAAAACAGCGGCAGCAAGGCCAAGGCAGAGCAGAAAGGAAACTGAAAAGTGTTTTCCCAGTCTGCATTTTACATTGGGCAATGCTGATTTGTACCTGTTGACGATCAGAATAAAATCCGGAGTCGCAATTCTCTTTAACCAAAGCTAACCTCTCTCTGCAGAAAAAGAGACAAAACTCCAGTAGCCTCTTCCTGAATCTTAGGCATCTTTACTCAAATATAGACAAAAAGCACTGTCTACCTAATGAGCAGTTTTAAATAAAACATCCTGTAAATGTTTTTACACACTATGAATGCTGGCACACTTATCTACATATATTTACATGAATTCCGGAGTAACAAGCATGCCAAGCTGCCACTTCTTGTTTCAGCATCTTATCCTCACTATCTCTGTAATAAGGAAACAGAGCATTTAAAAATTAGTTCTTCCAGACATTCACATCCCCAGGAGTTTTAAAAATTATTAAGTGTATTTTTGACTCAGCTAAAACTTAATATAACCCTTCTGAAATACCTTCATATAAGCTAATATTCTTTCCCATTCTGATTTAAACTAAATATAAAGCCTTTGATTTGCATCAAAAAAATAATGATATCTGATTTCCTTTGTATTAAAGAACATTCAAATTCCATACCTAATTAATACGCTAAAATAAAAATTAATTAAAGAGCTACTTTGAGGAATGTTCACAATTAGTGGCATGAAATACTGATCCAAAAGGCCTTTTAAAAATAAGTTGGCATCTGGCTACCTGTTATGGCATGAATAGCATTTCTCTTTGGTTATTGCCTTGTGACTATTTGCCACATTCAGAAGATGGTACGAGCACTACACTATTGATTTATGCCAATAATCCTCTCATCTCGCCTCTCCAAGAAACAGAACAGAGGCATGTTCCTATCATTCTCAACTGTGTGACAGACTTAGCAATATTTCACAATAAGCAAAATTTATTTCATAATGCAGGTTGACCTGCATCATAAGGATCAAGAGTTTCTCGGTTTCCAAAGCTACACTGTATACACTGTATTTTAATCTAGTTAAGGACTGAATTTCAGTATCAGTGAAATCCACTGTTCAAACATAAATAACATGCTCTGTAGTTAGGCCTAAATGAAAAGTTTTTTTCAATAATTTTAAATGCATTGCCTTATACATAGGTTTGCTTTCAATATTTTGTCATTGCACAAAATCAGGACTATCTTAAGGGGTTACTTAATCACCTCACTTTACTTGTGATCCCACTGGTGCTTACTTTTCTTCTAGATCCTGAAAATGCAGATGTATACAGAGTTATTCACCACACAAAATGCAAAGTCTACGTGCATGTTCTTGCATTATTACGGTTCTTCAGATTGTCCTGGTTTTGACCGTCACCTCTCCCAATTATTCTCAATTTAAGCAGTTAAGTCTCTTAGAAATATTTCATATTGGAAATGGGAAATTTTATCAGATTGAAATGCAGTCTTTGCACTGCACGAGGGCACTAATTGCATACTATTTCTGGCTTACTTTCGCGATCTCTGGGTGCAGGTTTCAGTACCAGAATCAGCCACTTAAGGACCAACCCCTCAGCTGTTTCTACAAAGACAGATTCTCTAGTCTTAGAAAGCATTACTGAACCATCTCCTGCAGAGAGAGACACAGAGATCTGGAGATATTATCCTTTTAGAGGTCAAGGCCTTAGATGATGATAAACATCTGTTTTCAGCAACTCTTCCTGTAAGATTTCACACAGAAAACACACTACTTCTGATCATCATGAAGAAGCCAACGAACGTTTCACTCATGCTCAAAAAAGTATTTTCCAGAAGGGATCAAATTCATCATGTACCTAGCGTGTTTTTTGACATGACACAAAGACCTTGGGATTAACCTGCGCTACTTTATTTCCCAACTTTGTCTAAAGTGAAGCAGCAAACGAGTATTGTACATTTCTCAAAAAGCATGAAAGGGAGTGGATTCCAGGCTTCAGTGAAGTAAGAAAACACTGTGAGGAAAACATATTTAAAACACTTAAAAGAAGATTGTGATATCTTTCTTTTGACTGAAGAGAATCATAGAAAGCCAATGACTAAGATATAATTCCCCTTTTCACCAACTGTGCTATAACATTTCAGTTTGCATCTCAAAATGAGTCTCTTTTAAAGCAAAAATGGATCGACTACAAGGGTTTTTTATTTGTTTTTTTGTTTGTTTAAAAACAATATTTGAGATATTGCAAAACATCTGTAAAGGCATGTTACCAATATGAAGTAGCCACATAAACTCCACATGCAAGAAGTCAGACTCCAGCAACAAATCAAAGGGATCTTTTTAACCTAAAGATTTTAACTCCAGAAAAAAACCTTAAAAATATACGTGATATTACACAAACAATGTGTATGCCAAAAAGCAAATGAGAAATCAAAACTGAAAAGGAAAACATAAAGATGTTGGTAATAAGGTTAACTTGTTAATATTACCAACTTACCACGTCCGACATTACAATTTTTCCCAATCTTATGGGAAAAAGTATCAGGAAAAAAAAATTTAAATCTAACTAAGTATATAGTTTACTTTAGGATGTGCTTAAATAAAGCATATGTTATAAACATTTGTGGTCACTATAGGATTTTGCCAGAAGCAAAAACGTAGACTGTCTCATCACATAGCTGAGATGAAGTTATGGTACTACAGCTCCATGGTGCTTGGAAGGAAAGCTGGATCAGGCTGGAGACAGGATTTCTTGTGAAGATGAGGAGTTAAAATGGTTAAAATAGTTACATTTCTTTTTGTCATACTGCACACACCAGAGCATAAATATTGCCTGTTATAATGAAGGATTATTTTCAATCATTTGAGAAGTCAACAGCAAGATGTTGGTCCTCTCATGAAGAATGTTCTGTTCCCCTTTTGTTGTGACTATCAACGGTGCTATTTATCAACTAACAGCCGTGATTAATGCTGGCATTGCTAGCCACATAAATATAGCTTCAATCTTTCCCCTTTTCTTCTGAGAATGTTGTGGTTTCTCTTTTTATAAATTTGGGGAAGACAAAGTGTGCAGAACATTCACGACATGAGAATTCAACTTTGAATTCCAAGACTGCAATATGTTCAGCAGCAGGTTTCTAAAAATATATATGAAACTGCAGTTCAAAAATTAAAGAACAAAATGCTAAAATTAAAATGAAATTCTTTTCTACCATGTAGTTCAAGTATTCTTTTAGAGTGAAATTCATAGTAGTTGGAGAAAATTCAATTGTCAGGCTTCAAGCAGAGGATCTGGGAAAAGTTTTGGAGGAATGGGGTGTTATGTGCTGTTACAGAATTAGAGTATAAGACTCCTCTGAGACAGTCCTGCGATAAATCTTCCAAGCTCTGGTTTTAATATCTAACACATCCATCTTAGTAGCTCCATTTAGCATTTGGATATATATCCTTACACAGTCCCTCCCATGGACTGTCCTGTAATCACCTTCTGGCTCATAACCCCCGATATAAGCACTGCTGCAGCATGCAGGCAATGCAACAGAAACACTGATACCAGCTGAGACCAAAGGTCCTGCAAGCTCACTCCTCTCTCTCCATCAGGGGCTATAAGCAGCTGCTAACAGAGAAACAAGATGACAGGCACATATATTATTTCCCTCCAATGTCCTCCTAGGCACCAAGAATTTGGAGGAAAGACCTTCAGAGTCAGATGTGTTTTCTGTGCATTTCAACGCCCTTTGTGGATTTTTCTTCCGTGAACTTGCTGAATCTCCTCTTGCACCGACATAAACTTCCAGTAACAATTCAGTTTTACATGCCCAGTTTGTTAGTGAAACATCACTGGGACTACTACAGGGGTACTTGAAACATTAAATAAAAAAGAGCTAGTATTACACGCAAGAGAGAATTTAGACAAAACTAACTTCCCAAATCAAGCCCCTTCCTGTGCACTTCCCATTCAGCAGCCATCTAAATCCATGAAGTGCCTGCCTAATGCCTGTAAAGTCCCCTAGATCAAGTTCTGCAGGTGCTCCTAAAATCTCACTGAGTAGGTCCAAGAGAAAGGGAAAACAAGCAGAAACACGGTGGATGACAGCCAAGACACTGTCATGAGTGGATGGGTCCTAGCTTGGGGTCCCATTACAAGGTACTGTTTCCATATTTTCCCCTTAATAAACAAAGGCTCAGTCCTGGAAGCCCAAACCCAGCTGAGATCTGAAACCTGGTCAATGTGGGAGGGAGCACATCTGTAGCTCCCCATCTGGCCTGAAGGATCTTCTACAGTTCACTAAGACGCAATGCACATTCTCCTTCCTGACAAGCTTGCAGTGGCTTGGTAAAACACTCTCTTCGTTGCCCAAGATGGGAGAGCTGAGCTTTTTCAGGGACAAGAAAAAATTCAGAAAGGGAGCTGAGTAACCCAGGCATCTCACTTTTTTGGTAAGATTTCAAGCTATGAGACTATTCTGTGAAACCGGAACCCGACAACTACATTCTTCCCCAGTATCTTTTCAGAAGAAAAAAACAGTACTTGCTCAGCCTTTTGAAAGGCGACAGGTGTATACCATCCAAAGTGAATTACAGGCTCCACAACAGGGTGGACGATGACCGTGCAGTGCAACCCTAGTGTCTGGGCCCTAGGACTAATAAGTACTGAGGAAACATCACTCTTGTCACGTTGCCTCCCACGTAGCTTGAGGAGGCTTCGTTGCTGCTCAAGCAGCAGCTTTCCGAACTGACCTTTTAAAGCACTTCACATTCCATACAGCACCTAGTATTCATTTCAGAACCTGGGATTCCACCTAAGGAGACGGATCTCCTATCCTTTTTTTACTCTAGACCTAGATTCCTGGATTAAGGGGAAAAAAAATTACAGATGTTTTCTGTGCATAAAAATAATCACATTTACGTTCACATTTTTGTTCATTTATAAATAATATGAATGATGAATATGACTGAATTACAGCACTTATCATTCAGAAACTGGGCAAGTCTTTCTAGCTTATGGAACAAAAACATTTGACTATCTATTTTTAATGAATGTCAGGCAAAGCTTGATAGAATATCAATATAACTAGAGGAAGAATATGCATAGAAGTTTATTCTTGCAACAGTGAGTATATTAAAATTTCAGTTTCAGTGACATAAATACCAGTGGAGTAATTTCCTATCAATATAAACAGCCTTCTAGGTTTCTATACCGTATCTGAGATCTGAGATCGGTCAAGTAACTTCACCAGGTAAGCATGGAAAGGTCCTGTGCAATACTGGTTTTGCAGTTAAATTTCTACTATGGCTTTTTCTCTCTCACAAGAAATATATTACAACAAATCCAAAATAGGCTGTTAGTCAGATTTATTGTGCTCACATTGCTGTTCAGGAAGTGGATTACTGACTTACCTAATTTTAAATATGAGCTGCAGTTGCACGTACAGTCACTGAGTCAGCCTGTTGTGTTCCCGCAGGTCAAAATATCTTTTAGGAATGTTTTCTATGCCTGAACTACGGGTGTGTACATGTCTAAGAGCAGACTGTAAAATGCCAGTATGTGATCAGCAGATTGACCAACAGGTAAAGCCTGGACTCATCTCATAGAGGGGTTTTGCTGTTGGTGTCTTTAAACATGGCTCCAGTATTTATCAGTTCAGCAGTCAGGAAACAAAGTAAGTAGCAAGACAGCACTTGGGTGAGAAAGACAGCACAAATCTGCATGGTTAATGTGAATCTATCACACCTTCTTTAGTTTGAAACATTCAAAAAAAGAGAGGAAAATAAGCTAGCATAAGAATCAAATCAATACTTGCTAAATCTTAGTTCTCCTCCTTTGTGGGTTTAGCTGGCCCTAGCTCCTTTTACTTTGTGCTGTTGAGTCAAAGAACCTCTGCATAGTTTTAAGCAGAGTTTAAGTAACACACTTACAATGCAAACCTTAATTGTAACTTTAATACCCTCATATGAATTTACCCAATGGACATGTAACTTCCCAAACATTAAGGCAGTGTTTACCAGCATGCTTACCTCCACGGTCCCGTGCTGCTAAATTCTGTCCTCTTCTTAGAGTAATGTCCAACTGGTACATTCCGGGATCCCCAGAGGGAAAATCTGCATTACTCGTTCCAACCAGATTTGTTCTCTGGAGGGGAAAAAAATAAAAATGCAATACCTAATGTTACTAAAAGTTTCATGTAAGGTGTATTTTTCCTTGGTATCACCATCCTGCTGAACTAAGACAAGGCCATATCCCATTCCCCCACCTCAGAGCTAATACCCCAACACCAAGGAACCCGCTCCTGTCTTCAGTATGACAATTCCTGAGCATCCTTTTTAAAAAAAAACAAAACAAAACAAAAAAAAAAGCCTGGTTCACATGTCAATGGTTAAATTTCTTAATTAAAAAAGGTGGTTGAAAAATAATTCTTTGATACCTGTATTTATTATGGCAACCTCCATTTTAAATTACATTCACATACACTCCTGGCCCACTAGAGCAGAATAAGTAAGAAAAAACAGACCTGGACCTTACAGTACTATTTGGACTAGCCATTACCAGTACTCTCAAACCCTGTATTTATTCAACAGTAATAATCTAGGCATTGAATAAACATACATGAGTTACAATTTTGTCAGCTACTGTACTACTTTGAAAGATGTGTGTTTTCTTCCACAGAGTTATGGGGGAAACTGGGGTGAAAAAAAATTATAAAGGCATTAAATGCAGCTGTATTCATTTGTAATACATGCCTCCATGTAATACAAACTCTTCATTTGTAATACATGCCTTCTTAGTTTGCCTGTATGCCAGGGCAAAGATAAGATTCTTAGTGGCACAAACAAAACCATAAAAAATAATTTTTTTAAAAAAAAGGAAGTCAGAACGAAGGGAACTCTCTGGACTGCATGAATAGTAACCCCATTTCTGTCCCAAATGACAAAGGAGAGAAATTATATTTCTTAGTATGTATAAGCTTTTGCAAAATAGTTTTTAACACATCTCTGTAAGTAGCATCTAATTACAGTGCACGCTTGGAACACCACATTTAATTTTAAGACTAGAACAACTGTATCTATTATACATTCACAGTATATACAGGAGCTTCATATATTATACAAACAGAGCACCACTGTTACATATTCTTATGACAGGAACTAAATCTTTTAAGACCAGCGCTATTAATATTTTATTATGCGATTATGGGGCCTCTGTAAGCAAAAAAAAGCAGCATGATAGAAACGTCTTGGAGACCACGTGTGTACTAAGTGCTACACCACTTCAACAAGAAACTTTAGTTGGTTCTCTTCCTACTACTCCCCTTTTCTTTTTAAGGTAATAATAAATCTGAAGCACGAAGGAATGCACACAATAAAGGCATTTTAACATGTGGTTTACTCTTTTTATTCCAGAGCCACAACTCTGAGCACCAGCATATCAACCTTTGCTGCAACATGTACAATGCTGGCCAAACCGCATACTTAGATGCTCACCACTTGCACAGCAATGAAACGGTTCAAAATTAGTGCACTTCAGAGAAAATGGTAAGATGCGCTTTGATTAGGCAGGGAGTGGTGTTCTTGAAATCTCTCAACATTTATCTCCTAATTTTGTCCTTGTAAAATAACTGCTGAAGCATGTCCGAAACTACCAAAAGACCTTGCAAGACTCTTGCGGAAGGCACCCACCACCTTCTTTTAAATGACTAACGCCTCACTGACCACCTCTTTTTTTCTTTTTTTTTAATGCATTAACCACAGAAGGATACAAGGTTGACAATAATGAATTTCCACCCCACCCCTGCAATGCTTAGTATCTAGTCCAGACAGAAATAAGGAAAAAATTGCATACTGGCCTAATCTTCAGCCTCATCCTAGGCCCCAGCATTTCATCAAGGCATTGAAAAGAAGAAACTTGCGTTGTGAAGTAAATAATAAACACCAAAACTTTCCTTCCCCTTTCTTGCCCTTCTACAAAAGCTTGCAGACCCAAAAGAAACATGGTGACTGCCAACATTTATAACCTCCTCCCTGATCCTTCCTCATGGCATCCCCCTCTCCCTTCCCCTCTGGGGTACAACACAAGCTCTACATTAAAATTCCTTCATTTAAACAGTGCCATGTTGCTCCTTTCTCTTCCCTTTCTCAGTTTCTTTTCAAAGCTTTTCCTTCCTTTTTTCTTGCAATGGAACTTCACTTTCTTTTTAATGTTTACATTAATTAGTTCTTCAGAGAGCTGCTCAAGGAGGCTAGAAACATGTAGGTGAGCAATTTAACAAGCCTACAGGACATAAACCATTACACTAATGAAATAAAAAGCAAATCGATATTAACCATCCCTAAGTATTAAAAAGTCAACCAGTATTTCGGCATCAGAACAGCAGCACTTGAAGTATGCAATTAAAATTAGAGGTTTTCATAATAAATGTAACTATCAATAAATCGGTTTTCAACCACCTTTTTTAATTAACAAGTTCAAAAGTTAAAATGGCAACTAATTAAAAACAAAGCACCACTTCGGTGTGGTCTGCAGTAATGAACGAAAGTTAGAAATGTTTGGAGAAGAAACTTGAGACCATTCATGAAAGCCTACAACTGCCCTAACCAAGGAACAGTTTCAAAACCAAATCTTCTGAACTTCCACATTCCAAGAAAAGAAGTTTCCTAAAACCAGGACAGTCTAACAATATGAAATAATACGTTTGCTCACTTTTACAGAAGCTCTGGTGTTTAGGCACATACTGAGATGTTTACCATTCTGGAGACATACAAGACCGAGGGGAGCTGAGGAGGAACATGCCCTTGCCCAGGCCTTGTGCCACTGCCACGCAAAAACCAATGTGAAGAGTCTGTGCAACTTAGCACTGAAAAAAATTAGTTTTCTGATGCCTGCGACTAGTATCCATGAGACGTTTCTGCTACCAAAGTTGACACAAATCTCAAACTCTTGTCATGAGGGTAATTAAAGGTTTTCATTTTTTTGAAAACTCCCATTTCTGCATCATGTAAAGAAAAAATTAATTGAATTTTCTCTAGAAAATTTTTAGAGCAGCTGGAAACTCTGGCTGCAGCTATGTCATGGAGCTGTTCACTGTGAAACCCTTTGTGATTCACTGATGTGAAAAGTTAGGCAAGTACTTCCACCTCTGTTGGTCACACCATGAGAGACACTTCACTGTGTTTTCCAGATTTAGCAGCTTAACAACTAGATGAACCGACTATTTTTTACAGCTGAACTAACGTCGAGCATGTAAAAGGACTGTAAGTTAGTTGATGGGTAGGTACATGCAAGTAGCTGCACACCGGTAATAAAGGAAAAAGCTATCTAATTTTTTGTACATCCAATGCTTCCACCATACGAAGTGTTCACTGGTCAGAACCTAGGTCAACCTCAGCATGCAAGAAAAATGACGCCATTTTGAAACTGATAGGATGGCTAAAATCACCACCATTCCCACATCATACCATTTTTCACCATTTGTTAAAAAAACACTATGAAACAAAAAGACAGTGAGTCTGATTCTGGTCACTAGGCATTACCTAAGTCAGGGATGAATTGGTTGAAGTCAGACTAGCAATTTATGGCTAAAAGATAAGAATCAGCAACATCGTTTGTGCTATGTGCTTACAAACCACATGGCAAAGTTTCAGGCTAACTCATTAACTTCTCCCAGACTGAGACCCTGAAGGTTACTCCCATTTTTGCCACTGAAAACTATCACGCTTTTATACCACCATGAATACCTACACTCTCCTTCAAAGCTCTTAATATTTCTAATAATTCATCAGCTCAACCAACATGAGAAATCAATGGCTTTGCTGCTGTTGTACAATTTATATACCATAACCTAGCACAACTTTGTGCCAGCAATTCAGGGGTTATAAGAGATTTAAGGAACCTTCTGCTGCAGAAAACAACTACCACTTCAGAGGAACAGACCTTCACATTTTGTATAGTTTGTTCAATGCCAAAACTGAAAATATTCAGCAGTGGAAAAAAAAAACCAATCTATACCTGGAATACACTCCCCTTTCCAAAAAGGGGAAAAAAAAAAAAATCTTTAGCAATACAGCCCAAAACTAACATTTTCCAATACTTAAAAGCGTATTTTGGAAAGGCATATAAACTAGATGGAAGTAGCATTCTTATCTGAGTCACTTAAGCAACAGGTTACAGCTGTGCTGATTTGCTGTTCCATTTCAATATTCTGCTAGAACACACTGATAATATGAGCAAAAAGCACTTATTTTTTTCCAGCATAAAATAAAGGCATCAGCATCAACACTTCCTTTAGTAGACAAAGGAAAAGGGAAATGTAACATAAGTCATATAAAAGGAATGACAATTGAAAATGGAGATCTGGCTGCACCTACTGCCCCTGTGCTGGGGTCCTCATCAGGAAATGGGATGGTGAAATGAACAGCATTCCTTTCATAATTGCATACAATAGACGAAATTAAAGCAAAGTGTCCTGCAAGGAGGAAGCAGCAGAACATCAACAGTCAAGGGTTCAGAGCATGGCATGAAATACTACTAGCTTTCAAACAGAAAAAAAATACCAAAAAGTTTGAAGTAATGTAAGTGTGTCTTCAATGCTGCATAAGCAGAATTTTCCACTCCAATTACTGCCTGACTCAAACTGATTTCTTCAGCTCATTTTCATTTGTCAAAGCTTCATGCTTTAGAAACACCGGCTTGCAAGAAATTCGGGAATTCTGAATATCCAAGTGGCTGTCAACTCCTGGTTGGTACAACTAATGGGAACTGACTGTGCTGCAAAAGGTACAACAATAAAGTCAAGTAACAAGCAATTTTTAATTTCACTTAAAGTATTTACTTATCTAACTTAAGAGCTATGATGATCGTGTCCTAAACAACACTTTCATTTTTCATTTGCATTCATTCTATTTTCCCTATTCCCTAGATAAAAAGGCAGGAGTATAATGTGAATCCATTTCAACAGTAATATAAAAGAACATTCTTGGATTTTAAATATTATTGGAAATATGCAGAAATTATTAGTAGCTTTTGATATGAACTAATAATGTGCTTTTTGATTAACCATGTATGTGATTCAGATGAGACTGGCTGTTAAAGCTTGTCCTACAACAGATGTTTCCCATAGACAAGATATGAGTATTGATAATGAAAGTGAAAAGCCTCAGCCATTGTTGTGAAGATTTTGAATTGGATAAAATGTACTGATGAACTGTAAAAGTCAGATTTTGCATACGTGCTCTTTATTACATAATGACAACAGTGCATACATGCTAGTCTGAAATGCCTCGATTACAAAGAACTATGAATTCAAGACTGTTTCTGCAGAATAAAGACATTTTTAAAGCTAGCATTAATCACACATACACACACACATTTTTATATATGTCAGTATGCTCTGAATGTGACCATCTAGTTTATATTGTCAGGAAATACACTGTGGCTAAATAATAGTCACAAGTGCATAAAAGATTAAGCCTCTTTCCTGAGCTTTATGGCTATAGCTGAAAGAGGTATTTAATCTGCTTATTAAAGAAAACCCTTCAGAATCAAATAGTAATACTGACCATTTGCATCTGCAGAATAATTGGAATATTTTTGGTGACATCTCTACTAATTGTTGCTCTTTGATTTTATTTGAAAGCAACCAAAAGCAAATGCTAATTTTCAGTATCAAACTGATTACTGTCAACAGCTTGCTAGATTTCCTTCTGAAAATGTAATGAATAGATGCAGAAAGAATAACAAAAGATGTAAACATGTTAACATTTTTAAAGTTTTGGTATTCAGAAGTACACTTCAAATCACTCGTTTCAGTTGCAGCATGAACCCTGTCTGGCAGCAAAGGAAACCAAACAAATACTGATATTGATATTAACAAAGCAATCAGAAGAGATTCCACCAAGTTTTTCCTCCTTCCATCTGCCTCCATATCCTGGTTTTGGGATGGAAAACTCAGTTTGCTGAGTTTATTCATTCAAATATACTATAAAATTTTACTGTGGCATCACTTTACTAAGATAGTAAAGGAAACAGAAAATAAAAACAAAGAATCCCTTCTCCATCAAGATTATAAATTTATTCTTGAATAAAGCAACCAGAGCTTCCTTCCCAGTTCTGTTACACTGCATCCTGGCCTCCTCACCCTCCCCCCCATGTTATTATCCTCCCTTGTTATATCACAAATTAAAAGCTCTCATCTGCTCTCTTCTGTGAAAAGCAACTGCTGTTATCATGCCAAATCCTTCTGGGGTTATCAGTGTTTCTCACAGACACAATAGTTCACATACATACAACAAATTGTAAGCACAGGGGTTTAGACTGTAAGCTTTTCAAGGACTGAAGAAAGTCTTTGTTTTCATATATATGTAAGGGCAGATAATTCTGTGCTGCATTTTCCAACTTTTATTCCTCTTTTCACCCTTACAAGTATATTGCCTCCACCTCTTTGTAACAAGTTGTGTAACAGTTTTTTTGAAAGTCCAAAGACATTTTACCACTTCGTTTCCCCTTATTTGGTACTGCTTTGATAAATTCAAAGCTTTTTAATCTACTGTTGAGCAATTCTTTTGTAGAATACCTCAGTTTAAAACTACTATATTTGTACTTCCACTATTGAGTTATGAATTTGTAACTAGAATTTGATCAGGATCGTAAGTACAGAAATATCAGTATTAATCCATTGTCTTTAAAATTTTTAAATAACTTATTTTTGCCCAGCACTCCAGTATAGCTACTGCTTTTAGCTAAACATAGTCTTGGTAAAAATTCAGCTGGTTTAACACTTAGATTTTGCTCTGTGAACAAAGTGATTTGTTACAACTTACTGGTTTGCTCTGGAACCCTTTTGTTAAGCACCTTTTTCGTTGACAATGCTTCTTCATTAAACCAGGGAGTAGCACATCCAGAGTAGGTTCTTCTCCAACAGCTTTGGTGGTGGGGCCGATATAGAGAAACCCCTGTGGCCCTGCCAGAGGCTGTACAGTCCGTCGCAATAGGACGAAAGCCTCCCCAACCACTGCAGGTGCCTTTTCAGGAAAAGGTTGCTGCTGAAGATGAAGGCAAGGACGGATTTTGTATAATTCCCTTCTGAATAACATTATAGAGGAGATCAGGAATAAATTATGTAGGTATGCTAGATAAATCAATGCACTTCTCATTTGACATACCTAATTAAAACTGCAGATCAGCACAATGGCTAGGGTATTCCTATTGCTTTCTCTTCAAAAAATCCATTGTGACACAGAATAAGGAAACATTATACTTTGTTTAAACTAAAACAAAACTATTTTCTACAAAAGATACCCACATTTCTAAGTCACACTGTTAGCTGGTCAGCAGCAAACTACACAAAGCATTCAACAAAAGCAGTCCTAACCCTGCAAACATGTATACAAATGGACACATATCTGAACACCACCAAACACACAGGACTACCAACCCTCCCTCCCTTCACAGCACTGAGCTCTTCTTATGTTTTAATTTGTGCGAAAATTGACATTGTGAACTATCATTTCAGGAAACTAAAAGCAACAGAAAAACATTTACCCGTAACATGGTTGCAACATCCAGTATAAACGTAAGCTTCATGTGTATTTGAGGAAAACATTTTCTAAATACATTATCTAAATTGCCTTGCCTTTACAGCCTATAAAATTCACGTGCTTATTTATGTAAGCCTGAAAGCTACGTCAACAGAAAAATAATTTATTCCTGACTGCATATAGTTATCTAGCATTCTCTCTATTAAAGCACAAGAAAAAACTTTCTTTTCTGGCATCTAGAAATAACTTGCTTTTCAGAAGCAAGATATAAACCAGGAAGAACTGGTTTTGACATGTTCCCAGTACAAAACTTCTTCAGTTAAACCAGTACTACTGGAATGTACTACAAGTACCTTTCCAGAATTATCTTTCCTTGCTGCACGGAAACTAGTAACTGTACTGAAGACAGCCATGCGGTTTCAATATAGTATCACAAGTATAATTAGTCGCCAGGGACTTCAGCTGAATGGGGCAAAGACATTTGCAGGCAGCAATTATAATCAAGATCACTTTGATCTGATCTGAAAAAACCGCTTCCAAAAACTGGAAATTAAATTCATCTTAACCCATATTCAGGTCAAGTCCACAATCAAAACCAGAGTAAGATTCTCCGCTACTGAAGGTTTCAAAGTCTCTAAACAAGACGAAGAGTGTCTAATTGTCCTTGTTCCTTTAAAGGTATTTTCTTGCATGATTTTTCAGAGTCTTTATACCAGCTGGTCACAGAAGGGCTTCCTACCAACAACAGGTAAACTGGTGAGTCCAGAAATAGTTAAACCAAAACTCAGTGTAAGCTGTGCAACAAATAATGGCAAAGAAGAATCTCCTAGAAAAAAACAAGTTGTAATGAGGACAGTCAAGTGCTAACCATGTCATTTTTGGTCTTCATTAGAAAAGCCTATAAACATCTAAGAGATGGGTATTAATTCTGATACATTTATGCACGTTATTTTTTTTCCTAAAACCCCCCACAGGCTTTCAGCTATTATATTGCTCATGAAAGCTCCTTAATTCAACACAGATGTCTACTGCATAACCTTTGATACAAGAATGAGATGCAAATAATGACCACACACACATTTTCTGCAGTCATCTATCCAATAGATATCTAAATGTCCATATTTGAGCATCTTGGAGGATGAGAACCTCAGCCTGACTGCAAGATGCCAGCTAAGGAGTAATTCAAGTTTCTCGATTTTGAACATGACAAAAAGTAGGTCTTCTGTATTGAAAAGATGTGCAATACTATTAGGCTTAACAGTCTGAAAGAAGATGTTACTGAAGTCATTTGGTTTTCTTCCTATCTATAGCAAAGCCTAGAACTGTTGCATGATACTTTAAAATACTCCAATGTCTTGACTGACCCAAAAACTGTTTTAAGTACAGAAAAAAAATTAATGGATGCTTTCTGTAGATAGAAGCTGCAATGGCCAAGCATGTCGTAGCTAATTTGCTTTAATAATAACTTTGTGAGTAGTGGTATCCACCACAGGGCACAAGTTTCCAGCAGTGCACACATCTGCTTAGGAGCCGGTATCACCAAATGCCAGATAAAATGGGAAAGTGCTTTCCTGTGGGCATTACCTAGTGCATCTCTGTCAAGTATCAGAGAGTGACAAGACAACTCCCAGCTCCAGAATAAACCCCTCCCGTCATAAATAACTGATCAAGGGCCGAAGAAAAATAAATGAAATGCAGGCAGCTTTCCAACAGAACGCCTGTCTGCTGACCGGTGAAGTAATGATGAAGCTGTTCAGGTGAGACAGTAGCAAATGTAGGGCATTTTTCCTCAAAAGTTCTACTACTTCTTTTCTTCTGGTGATTTCCAGTGACAGGTTATTTTTCTAAATAGATGTAAAATGTTTATTAAGCTGTATATTACAATGGCCGAGTTTCTGGCAGGGAACTGATGCCTCGCCTTTGATAACTCCTGGAGGCCTGTTAACTCGAGGCTGCCTATCAACCCTCCCGGGCGCCAGTGGCAGCTGTTTTCTGGAGCCTGTATTGAATGCCATCAGTAACTGCTCCCTCTCAGGCTGCTTGACAAGCTGCCTCTCTTTCAGGTTGATGCAAGTTCTCTTCCAGTCCTCCAACAGTTTTTCAGTAACACACAATCTAAGAGAACTTCATTTATTGAGAAGTGTGGACAGCCCACAGTCTTAGAGCAAACAGTTTCTTAGTGGGTGTATGAGGCAGCGTTGCTATTCTCCTCCATGAGTTACTGAAGACCTTATAATAGTGCCGAATAGACAGCATGGTCTGTTACCACAGCTTTGTCATCCAGAGATAGATGAGGAAATCTGAGTTATTAGCTTGTTTAGCCCTTGATGTTTTTATGGGGGCAGCTCATAGTTCAAGAATTGACTCTTCAGAAAGATGTTTCCCTTCTCAATTCATAAAGAGATATAGTCCTGATTCATCAAGAATTTGTAAATACAGTCTGTTCTTACAATGATACCCAAGGAGACCCAAAATTTTGCAAGTGCTGGAAACGATTCCTAAATGACACGATTAATAATGAAGCACATATGAACCATTATCATACTTATCAACTCTCAGTTGAAGAAAGTCTTCCTAGAAGGGGGAGAACAAAAATAGCTGATTGTCATCTTTCAGGAGGCAACTGCTCACCTTCTCTCATGAATTTATACTATTAAAAAGTTTTTGGTCCCTTCCTTAATGCAAATAGTGCCATTATCACAAAAATCATCATGCACAACTCTCAGAAGATTAATTTAACATCTTTGAGTAAAATAAGAGTATTGGCACAGTAATTGAGAAATTTCTGGAAGCAAAATATTCTGTGAGCGCCCACAAAGCCAGCATCATTACAACCGGAGAAGCTAACCGTGGATGGATGATACTAGAAAATTTAGCTGAAAATTCATGTACAGTTAGCACCGTTGGAAAAAATACTCCCATCAATTGAAGTCTTCTGACAAAGCCGTAACCTAGTACCAACAGGCCAGTTCTGCTAATGCGGATTCAAACAAGTGGCAAGATCCCCACAAGGCATCCTGACCACTCAGCTCAGGAGAACCAGTATCAGCACTGGTGTTAGGCAACATGTCCTTCCTTTCAGTGCCTGTCGTTCATGGCATCTGGTCTTCGCCACCTTTGCAAAGCACATAAATGTTGTGAGATTATTCATCCTCCCTGGAAGAACATAGGAACGCTACAGGGCTCCACCTTACAGCTGCCCTAGCACAGTCCCTGCCCAGCCACTGCCAGCACCAGGGGAGCACGGGACAAAGCCTACTGAAGGTCCCAGGAGAAACTGAAATGACAGATACCTCTTCACACCCCAAACGCCTGCCATAAATTCCATCGGACTGTTGACCAGTAGCCTCTGCTGAAGTCTTTCATCCCAGGTCTGAGCTGCAGGCAGAGGACCCGCTATCCCACCACAGGCACACTGACATCCCATGGGATAGAGAGGAAATCGACATCTTGTGTTTCTGTCACTTAGCCTCACAGCGAGTCCTACAATGGGAGACCTAACGTCAGCTCCACAAGGTAAAATAGAAAATAAAGAAATAAGCAAAGCAACTGACCGTTAATGACGGATTTTTAAGGACGAGCGAGGTCAGGGACAGCTCAAGCTGCAGCTGGAGAAGGAACTGGCTTACCCCGGGAATTACTCCTTCTCCTAACGCATCCATGTTGGATGTGGTAGCTCCAGATTTGCCTCATTCATTGCTGCTGACTAGGAAGTTCTTCAGTCCAAGTGTAGTGGCATGTGCCCAAAACACAGCAGAGTAAGAAGAATTGATTTTCTTCCACAAGCAGACAGCTTGCTAGAAATCCCATGGACATTCCCAGGTAATTAGAGCTGTCTCAAATATAAGTGGGCTCCCAGAGGAGATGCTTTCTTTGCACCATTACTGATATACTTCATTTGACCTAGCTATATGTGCATCTCGGTGGTTTCTCCACCTGGGTTAATCCCTTCAAGGAGGACCGTTAAACAGAATGGGAATTACTTTGAAACTCAAGGCAATTTGGTCAAGTCTGCTGAAATTCGTTGCAGCATTCTGCTCCCTAATCTCATTCCCAACCCTGTCCCCTTCATCTATTTTTATTTTAGAGGGCAATTGAGCAAAAATTGCTTATAAGGAAAACCTATAATCACAAGGGAGAAAGGTTTACTCTTAGTTCCGGAGATTATTTTAGGAAGAAGAATACCACTCTTCATTAATTACTAAATAACAAATAGTATGCAAAATATTTCTAGAGCAAATTTTATTATCAGATTATTCACCTTACTTGTGAAAAAAGTGACCAACAGGCTAGCTTATCCCATGGGAACGTGGAGCGGATTACTGGCCTCGGTCTTTAGTCACCAGAATTTCCCACAAGTGTTTACAAAATGATCACCTGTAACTGAAAGGTAATTTTAAAAATATACTAAATGTGTAAAGGGCCTTGATAAACTGATTAGAGAGTAACGCTTAAAAATCTATTTCGAGTGTAAAACAAAACCTTAGAAAAAGTTAATTAAAGGGAGTTTTTCATGACCCCTCCTCCTGTTTCAAGAGCTTATTTTCAGTTTTAGGAGGTCACTCAACACTTCTTCCCCTTCTACTCAGCACTGATGAGGCCACACCTGCAGTGCTGAGGCTCCCTGGTACGACAGAGATGCAGACATACTGCAGCAAGTCCAACGATGTGTCACAAAGATGATGAAGGGATCAGAGCATCTGTTACATGAGGAGCGGGTGAGAGAGCTGGGACTGCTCCGCCTGGAGAAGGTGAGTTTCCTATCCAAAAGGGGAGTCCTACCCTTGTGTATAAAACCAGCCAGGCTCTTAGTGGTGTCCTGTGACAGAGGAGGCATATAGGATATTCCACTTTAAACATGAGAAAAAACTATTTTTCCTGTGTGAGGGTGATCAAACACTGGAGCAGGTTGCCCAGAGAGTGTCCCTGAAGATACTCAAAACCTGCTCTGACACGGTCCTGGGCAACCTGCTTGAGACGACCCTGCTCTGAGCAAGAGGTTCAACTGGGCTACCTCCAGAGGTCCTTGCAAACCTCGGCCATTCTGTGATTCTCTGTTGCTTTGAAATATCACGGTAAATAAAGTATATGCTGACCTCAGCTACCTTTCCTCAAAGTGCTGTTGTGTGCCTTCCACTTCTGGATGGACTGGTATGGCAGTGCTGCAGTTGGCATTCAAAACTACCACCCTCTCCACGACTTGAGAGCAGAGTATGTCCAAGATATCAAGATATGCATAAACCCTGAACACTTCCAAGCCTATATATATGCCTTGCATTTATGCTGCAGTGCTCACATATGTCGTAACCTAAACCTTTCCCCTGCACATTCCAGTTGTCTTCTGTAAAGAAATCCATTATTTTCAAAGGTACAGCAAGACATATTGTGTATGACTATATAAACATGAAGTTGCTTCCTGCATGCACTTGAGAGTGGATTTACCTGCACTCTTAAAAATCCCAAGAGTATAATCTTTTTCAAAAATGAAAAAACCCTGCTTCTTTAAGCAGAATAAATGAAAAGCATCATGAAACACATTAGATCCGACTTTCATCTGTGCAGAATTATTCAGTTCCCGGGACAAGCAAAAAGAATGAGCACTCCTCTGCCATTTTGGTTTTAAGAAGATTATTGGAAGCTACATGGGCTGTCTGAGCACATTTTTGCAAGTACACATGCACTTGCACTCATGAACACATGATGCATGCACAAAGTAAATGGAGAAATAAAAGCAGTCTGTAAGGGGATGAAAATACACTGAAAAGACAAAAATCACATGCTTTTTCTGTCCAAAATAAACCTTTAACTTCCTAAAACTATCAAGTTGTGAAGCATTAAAATCATGTCTGCATTTCCTTTTTCTATTTTTTCCAAAGACTAAGTCTCAGGCAGATGCAGCACTACCCTAATTTTTGACAACTAGCATTTCTATCATCTCTAGAGAAACTGGCAATATCACGCACAAAAATCCTCTCTCTTGCCTGAAGAGTGCAGAATTACACTGCAAGTTATGTCAAACATGGCACTTGAAGGATAACTCAACTGGGAACTCAAGACAGGTGTCACATCCGTATCAAAGATGATCTGTGAACAATTAGCTGTCTCCATTTCAAACCGAGATAAATACCTGAAGCCAACATATATGCCACACGCATCATTACCTTGGAAAAAAAAATCCACTTGAGTCATTGTTTTTAAAAATACACTGTCCACATTTTCACAATAGAAAACCACACTAAAATATTTCTAATTCAATTTTCCATAATATTAATCATAATCAATTATACACATATACACATACTTACATAACCTAGGTTATTCAGAAGTAGTTTTATATTTAAATTATATGACAAAGTTATATTTTAAATTTGGGGAAACTGTCAGAACAGGGCATTTGATTTATTCTGAATCAATTTTAAAGCAAATTCAGCAATAGTGTCACTACCAGTAAAACAACCCTAAACTGCTTCTAAGAAGAACTTCCTTAGTGCTTGTTGTACTCACAGTTCAAAAGACCAACGTTACAACGATAACACTAGTCTGTTAAATACACATGGCAACAACATTTTTAAAGTAAGATTCCAGTTTTACAGCCAAAACTAGATTTACTTGATCATGTGCTGCCTAGATATTTAGACACATTCAACTGCCATTAAGGAATGACAGTGTGTTGCAGCCACAAAATCTGTAAAAATCCACAAACTACTCAGCAGAAGACAGGTATCTGAGAGCAATTTAAAAGGAAGAATGACAGTCTTTAAACTACCAAACCTGTAAGTAATTAAATAAACAGATTCTTCTGTTAACATAGAGAATTCAGCAAAAGAATGACAACAATGAGATTTCAGAAAATCTCCTGTATTCTAAACTACTGCAGATTATTAGTCTACTTGTGAGTGACTGATGCTTCTCTCCGTGTGATTTTGTATACTCTAAACTGAAGAAACAATTTTCCTCGTTCTGTATTATCCACTTACGGCATGCTGTTTCCGTCAAAAGCTAACATTTAATTATTTTCAAAACAGAGTTTTAAATTACCTACATTTTAAAGCAGGATGCATATAATACTATATCAAAGCATGTTAGACCTTATAAAAAAACTAAGTTCCTACCTTACCAGGTCCAAATTGAGAAGTTCCTCCAGCTTTCACCTATCTAAAATAGTATTAGAGGAGTGAGTTAAACATCTTTTGCTTCACAAAGATACCTGTGAATCTGAATTAGCCTTTCAAGCTGACAACTGCTCAGTTATACTGTTCACCTCCAGCTGGTAGCAACCGCTCTGTGCAAATATCATTTGACTGCTGTTGCGAACTGCAGCTACTCAGAATGAAAGTAAGATAAGTCTCGATATGTGAATATGCTTCAACACATATTCAGAGGAAATGACTCAACTATCTCCACATCTTTAAACACTGAAAGCGGCTTCCTCCCCCCTCCCCCACTGCAGATGATGGTGTAAACTGAAGGGTTCCGTGGTTTATTTATTAAAGCTCAACTGGTGAACACTAAATTATAGATCATCCCTACACTGACTTTTTTTCAAACAATACCTTAAGTGGAGAAATACTAAACTTAAATGTCTGTTTTAATAAATGACATATAAGTATTCCATGAAAATAAAAGAAAAACACATACTTTCTATCCTAGTATATTAATTCTGAAGATATTTTGAGATTTAAAAGCAGTATTCAGATACCACCTGATATTAATCTCATAAAATTTTAGAAAAAGTCCTTCTTGGCCATTATAGAAATATCAGAAGCTGAAAAAGAAGGAACTGAGATAAGGAGGAACTGATAAAAATGTAGATATTATCCAACTGAATTTCAGTAAGTATTCAGTTATAACTGAATAAGTATTCCACAACTGGATACACACTGTTCTTTCTCTGGCATTAGAGCCCATCCAGTCTTATACACCTTTAGTATGACACTTTATTATAATTTCTTTAATCTCTACCCACTGAGTAAAATTTTGCTTTAATTTAGCTTGAATCTTGAATACGGAAAGAGAAATGGCTCTCCTTAAAATCTCTATATGTCTTTTACATTTTGTAATCATTTCTGTTCCTTTAACATCCCTCTGTATCAGACGGTTTCTGATCTATGGGTTCTCAATTTTCTGGGGTTTGGTTTCTCTGCAGTAAACATCATATTCCACAGCCAATGGGAAACAAGCACCATTTGGAAACATGGATTCTCTCTTCCTCAATCTCTCCATTCCACAAGGATGTTCCTGGATGCTTGGGACTCCCTCTTGGATTGGTGCAGTTCACCCAGGAATATGCAAGTCTAGATTTAAATCCAGGTGTGATTTTGAAATACTAGTTTTAAACTTTAGGGATAATCAGAAAGCACACAGCAGACTGCACCCAAATGGGCAAACCACTTCTCTCAGGAAGTCATTGAAATAAGTGATTTTAAACACTGAAATAATTGATTCAATATATATCATTAGTGGCTGTAATGAAACACCATTAAGAATTCCAGATTCTTCCTTCAACAGCACCTTGCTACAAAGCAGAAGAGTTTGGTGGAATTAGTTATCTCGTATCACATAGTAGCCAACCTGCACACTAGACTTGGTCAGGATGTTACACCTTTTTCTTAATTTTAGGTTAGTGTATCACTTCAAAATGGTGGTGTTCAATATCCTTTTGGTATTCATTTCAGGACAAAAAAATAAAAATCACCCCTAAAGAAAAAAGAGCGCATCAGAATCACTCACCTAAGGAACAAGACTCTGACTACAGGTTCCGATAGGCCTGGATGAGATGCGATACACTGAAATAATAGAAATCATAGGAAATGAGTGCAGAAGAAACCTCAAGAAGTCGTCACTCCCATGGCATGCAAAAACATCATATATGTGACATATACTGATATATATATGACACACATGGGACCACAGATATGACACTACCAGAATCTCCATGCCATCAGGTGAAGACAACTTATATTTTGGCAGACTTCTCACTACTAGCACCCAGAAGTAACTTAGAAGAAGAGCTTAACAAGGAGTAAAGCATCTTCTTTCTCTACTACAAGATATATTTTCCCTAAACCAGCAAAGTTTTATTTTAAAAAATGATAGGGAGTGATGGCTTTGTTATTAAGATAAGGATCTGTGCAGCTTTTGTGGCTTCAGATAGATGCACCTGCCCTTGCCTATATCATTTAATCCCTCTATGCCTCATTTTCGACCACTGGAAGCAGCATAATTCTCCTTTACTTTGCAGATGAACGGCAGAGCACTCAGATATTGCTGTGAGAGGGTCCATGAAAGGAATAGTAACATTTGTTATCTCCCTGACTGCAGCTCTGGAGAACAATGAATTCATTTTTAAGCAGCACATATGTTGCTGTTCTCATTTAACGGCAATTTCCAAAGAACCTCACGTATTTTCCATAGAGGAAAAGCAAGCAACGGAGGACAAACACTATGGAAAGAAGAAACTGTAAGGCGTATGTTTTTTAAAGCAATGTCATCTATCACTGCTGTCTGCCTACAAAGCAGTAAAGCCCATCTGCTCCAAACTAATAAATACTAAAAGACAGGTTCTTATATGTGGTCAAAATCCATCTGTGAAGAGCTCTTTGCAGAAGTGGCTTAAAAGATGGTAAAACAGCCATCACTTTTCATGATGATAAAAGAGAGCACTTTGCTACTGAAGACCACAACAACATGCTGAAACAGGCATGCTGCTGATGGGGACCCACCCCAACGAGTCTCTCAGACTTGTGGATAAAACAGGGAGATGGAGATCACTAAATTTCCGATCAGGTGCGTTCTTGGGAAGGTATCCCCTTTTTGACTGATGCCTCCTGAACTCTCCGTCATCCAGCCAGTCCCAACAGCTGCTCTCCTGGGTCCTCACGCTGAGGGTTTCCCCCAAATCCACTGGTGACTTCTCTTCTGTGCCAGCAGAGGCGGGAAGGAAATGAGTAGGGACTGAGAGATGCTGTCCAGAGTGCTCAAATGGATGCTTGGATGAAGAGGTATGATAGTGAGCACCCCACACTACAGTATACGCACAACTGTGCGCATCTCCCAGAACGGCAGGAGAAAGTCTTTTTTTGGACTCCTTTTTTTCATTTCAGAATGTGCCTCTCTCCTTAGTTTCTAAAGGCACATGATGATGTATTGTTACACTAACAAATGTCTTGCAGATTTGGTTTCTGAAACCCTATTACAATGGATGAGAAATCAGTTATTTGGAAAGCAAAAGAGGTCTCAGCTCTCTCCTATGAGAAATCAGACAGCAGACAATGGACCTGTGACACTGAGTAAACTGTGTTTAAAATGTGCGTTGTCTGATGAAGCTCCTATGCCAATGAACACACACAATAAAAACACTTTCTACAGAATCCATGCGCACATTTCAGTTAGATGACTTAGCTTTTGAAACAACCATCTGAAAAGGTTCTTTACTCATATTAAGAAATAATGAACTGTGATTAACTACACCCTAATCTACTCATTTGAGTAAAGCATTGTACATTGTCCTGAAAGAGCGGAACAACTTATTTCAGCTGTTCCACTTAGATGCTGTTATTTTTCTTCAGAAAACTTTACAGCTTCATGAGCAGCACCCTGTTTCCCAGAGTTTGCTGCAGCGTTCAACAGGAAAATACTACCTACAAGAGTTTTGTAATGTTACTTCCCGATTTAGCATTCTAAATTAATACAGAATTAATGAGATAGCTTTTGCTAGTATTGGTACGATAGGGGGAAAATAATTTTCAGTTCGTGAAAAGATAGCAATTTTAACGCTGTAACAACATCTGATTAGAAGGATACAAGCATATTGCAGTCAATATTAAACTGACAATTACTGTATTTCTTTCAACGCAAGAACTTTGTTTAATGTGATAGCATTTTTTCCTTAATTTCACAGACTGCAGCTATGTTCACTACTGGTGAATGCCTGATCTCCTAATCACAGGCACATTTAGCAGCACTTGAGTTGCCCTCTGTGCAGCAGAAGAATTTTTCAGGCTGAGCAGCCTCAGGCAGGGAGGATGCCACCGGGCCAGCGCTCCTTCCTTCGTTAACTCTGTGGGGCCTTAATTTCATAACCGAGAGACAGAAGAGCAACCACAACCATTAGCGACAACAGTTAACTACAAATAATGGTACCGAAACTATGACGCAGCTAGTGTGAATAATTTACGTGAGTTAAACTACTAATGCCAATTTCCCTATACCTTGACTAATGCCTCTGTTTTCCTCTGCCTAGTGACAGCATACTTCATCTCAATTTCTTATTAATTACATCTGCCCACATGAATTATTTCTGCAGATGGAATCAAACACACTTTCCTGAGATATTGAGTTTCCTACTGAAACATGAAAAAAATACTAAAAAATAAATAACAATTTTACTTTACAGGCCTCCAGACAACTTTTTTTTACTTTACAACCCTACAGACCACCGAGGAGTCACTTGCTGCCTACTGGGAAGAAAGCTGAAACCAGCTACTCTCTGTACAGGTAGAAACCTTAGAAATTATTACTCTAGTCCTACCCACTGTGAGCACACTTCTCCAAAAAGCAGCCATGAGAGTGCATCTTCCAGGATGAGAATACCAGGCTTCTCATGCCTGTCTGCCTCTTATACAAAAGAAAGGTGGTGAGGATGAAGAGGCCCTTGATACAAATCAGAACAAAAATTTCAAACACAAGAACCACAACTGTCCTTCCAAGAACTTCACAACAAACCCTAGAGATAGGGAGCAGCAAGTCTGGAAGAGATACAAAAGATCATCTACGAATTTCCCAGGGAAGATACTATCTACCAAATAGTCTGCTAGAACTGAGTTATACTGGTATCCATCCCATCACTTACACTTTCATGCTACTAGCCAACAGAGAATAAAAATGCTCCTCGCAATATGTTGCTCACAAAAGAATCACCTGAGGCAGGGATATCAGAGAGGGTGACAAATCAATCTTTAAGAGAGGCAAATACAAATACACAATCTTTAGACCAACAAGAGTTCTAGAAGGCCTGGAACAGCTGCTGCAAATGGGCATTGATGCTGTCATCCCATCCTGTGCCACTGCATTAGGCAGAGAGCGTGGCTTCACCAACTTCTGCAGCAAGCCCACTTACCTGTAAAGAGTCAGCAGCCTATGCAACAGCCAAGCTGACAATAAACCTTTAAAAATCAGAAAGATTATATGGTAATATGCTTGTATAGAGAAGTGTGGAAGAAAAAAAAACCACACCAAACAACCAGAAAACCAGACGGGCAGTCATTTGTTTTTCACTTTTTACATAACTAATGCAATTTATACCAGTTTTCCAATCCTCTGAGGTATATAAACACCTAAAGGTTTGGGAAATTCCACAGGAATACAGCAGTTCTGCTCACCTGCTACTGGTACCTAGTGGCACCCACTTGTGCTCTGCTCAGCTGAAAAAGTGTATTTTTCATCTGAAAATGTTCTAAATGAGGTCACCAAAACCAAGCTGATAGCCTACTATGATGAGATCGCTGGCTTACTGGATGAAGGGAGGGCAGCAGGTGGCGTTCATCTCCACATCTCCGAAAGGGTAGTCAAGCATTGGAAGAGGCTGCCCAGGGAAGTGGTTAAGTCCCCATCCCTGGAGGTATTTAAAAGATGGGTAGCTGTGGTGCTTAGGAACATGGTTTAGTGGTGGACTTGGCAGTGTTAGGTTAACTGTCAGACTTGATGATCTTAAGGGTCTTTTCCAACCTAAACAATTCTATGATTCAGTGATTAACAAGGCTTTCGGCACCGTCTCCTGTAATATCCTCGTCAACAAGTTGACACAGCATTGACTGCGTAAGTGGACAGCAAGGTAGGCTGAAGACTGGCTACATCACCAGGCTCAGAGTGATACAACCAGCAGCACAAGGTCCAGCTGGAGGCCAGTCACTAGCAGTGTACACCGAGGAGCAATACCGGGACCAGTATGCTTAGCATCTTCTTTAACCGCTTGGAAGATAGGGCAGAGCATGCCCTCATCGTTCACAGATGATGCAAAACTGGGAGGAGTGGCCAATGCACCAGACAGTCATGCTGCCATCCAGTGGGATCTGGAAAGGCTGGAGAAACGGGGAAGTGCCAAGCTCTGCCCCCAGGAAGGAACAACCATACACCAGTAAACACTGGGGACCAAAGAGCTGGAAAACAGCTCTGCAGAGAAGGTCCTGGTGGACACCACGCTGACTGTGAGCCAGCAACCTGACCTTGCAGCAAAGCAGACCAAGAGCCTCCTGGGCTGCATGAGGCAAAGCAGTGTCAGCAGGTCGAGGGAGGTGGTCCCTCCCCTCTGCTCAGCACTGGTGAGGCCACATGTGGTCTGTGGTGTGTTATGGGCTCCCCAGTATATTAAAAAAAACCCAAGACATGGAGTTACTGGAGCAAGTCCAGCAAAGGGCCACAAAAATGACGAAGGGGTCAGAGCACCTGTCATACAAGAGAGGCTGAGAGAGCTGGGACTGCTCCACCTGGAGAAGAGAAGGCTGGGGGGCTCTTATCCATGTGTATAAATAGCAGATGGGGGGAATACGGAAGATGGAGCCAGGTTCTTCTCAGCGGAGCCCAGTAACAGGACACGGGGCAATGTTCACAAACTGAAATACAGAAAACCCCATTTGAACACAAGGAAAAATGGTTTTTACTGTGAGGGTGGTCAAACACTGGACCACGTTGCCCAGGGAGGTTGTGGAGTCTCCCTCCATCCTTGGAGACACTCAAAACCCAGCTGGGCACAGTCCTGGGCAACTGGCTGTGGCTGACCCTGCTTTCAGCAGGCTGGACAAAATGATCTCAAGAGGTCCCTGCTAACCTCAGCCACTTGGTGATTCTGTGAAAATCTTTGCATTTCATCTGATAATGTAAAAAGAGAAGAACTGTTTGCAGACCTACTGATTAGAATCTCATTTTTCAAGACACTTCAAGCTAATAGTCTTCCTACGTTTGCCGATGAAGTAATTACTGATAATAAATTAACTTAAGGAACCATAAAATAAAGGTCAGTCTAAAAAAAAAAAAAAAAGAAAAGTAACGGTAGGTCCAAGGAAAATGCATATTAAGAAAAGAAACAACAAATATCAATTACTATTTTATTACAAGCTACTCAAATATTTGGACTTATATTCTCTAAGCTGTATACAGATGTTTTTTCATATAGATGCGTACAATAATACAAACAGTACGTACAAAAATATAACAAACTACATTATTTAAGACACTGGTTTCCCAGGCACTTTAATCATTTAGTGACTGCTGTGATAAAGATGACAGGATAATGCATTTTCTTGCTCCACAAGGTATTTTGAAATTTCTCTTTTCAGCTGAACAGACTGTTGTGCACAGAAATGCTCACTGGTACTGTTAACATACACCTTGGTCTATCACTCACCATGACGGTCATATTGAGACCTCAAAGGCTTGTTCATAAACGATATGCAGTGGAGGCTATGCAAGCCATGAGCCTCTGCTGGGAATCTGCAAAATCATTTAAAGATTTGCTTTGTTTTACTTACAACTGTGTTTCTGAAGCAGCTTGTTAACTTTAAA
This sequence comes from Platalea leucorodia, assembly GCF_965183815.1. Lineage (NCBI taxonomy): Eukaryota > Metazoa > Chordata > Aves > Pelecaniformes > Threskiornithidae > Platalea > Platalea leucorodia. Next base: position 86,729,266 of record NC_138858.1, read on the forward strand.
GGTATAAATGATCAAATGGCAGGCAGGTTTAGGGACAAGGGCAGGCTTTGGACTTTGTAATTTGATAAAATTACACCTGCTACAGTATAAAGTTAGCCCATCATGTTCTCTTATAAACAGTTTTAATGCAAAAGCTGGCCTTAGTTGTTCAATAAAATACATTTTGACAAATTTTACTATTGGACTATTTGCTATTTGACTTAAGACTGTATTCTGGTTTAGACCTCATTATTAATTATCAGATACTGTGTTTTAAACTTTTGAGGAGAACTGAGAAGTAGGATTTCATAAATTAGAAGGATTTGTCAACTTGAAACACCTACATGTCAATTTTCTTTTTTTTTTTTTAATGTAGCAAAAGGATAGCATCTATGATGATTCGATAGTGATGGAACACTGTCAAAAATAACTTACCAAATTGATTACCGTGCCCTCTTTTTAATCCTCAGCAATTATTCTTGTAGATTTCTAAATCTCACTTATCTGATTAGTATACATATACTAACCTCTGAAGAGTCATCCTGGGATAATAGTTGACTTTTGCCACACCATGATAAAGTCAAGCTAACAGCAACTGAATGCTTCCACTGCTTATAGAAAGGGGAGCAAATAAGTACAACCTATAAAGAAAGCTTCCTCTCCAGTAGATTTGTGCTTGGAATCAGATGAAAATGTAGTTTCCCTCCTTTCCACTAGACCTAATTTCACAACTTCAGGTAACTTAAAGTGTATGCAATTTACAGAAGAGAGAAGGGAGTAAAGCAACTGCACGTTTCCTCCTGAAGAGCAAAATGAAGTTTTGCTTGAACTAGAAAATATGTAACCTATGCCAACATAAACACACTACAGACAGATGCACTCTAGAAAGAGTCACCATGTCCCAAGTTACCCAAAACCAAAGCGCACTGAAACACCTTCTTTTTCCTCCCTTACCAGGGAAAGCTAGCAAAAAAAGAGAGCATTTCTTCCTTTAAAGCACTGCTGAATCAAGCAAATGCAAAATGCATTTTGATGCATTTAAAACTTAGGTCCAAAAAAGGCAATGATAAGAACTAATGGAGCTCTACTTATTTATTTATCTTTTTAAGAATACATTTACTTATACTCAATTAGGAAATTAGTTTCATTGCTTACGTATAATGGAAGATAATGTCTATAGTATTTATATCAATTCCTGGAAATATTTCTCCAGGCCTTTCTGGATTACATATATTGAAACTCATTCTAGCAGTTCATTCATGTCTGTGAGACAACTGAATACAACTTGAGACGATTTTGGTTACTCTGCTGCCTTGCCGTATGAATCAGATAATCTGCTCAGGTATGCCTACGCACAGTGCAAGACCATGCACAACCCCTAGCCAGCCATGAACAACCTGGTTCCAAAATCAGGAGCTCAGAGTCAGGCACGGATGAGCAACTCCATGCTAACACATGTACAAATGCCCCCGGGACCTTAAAATGTTTCTTTTCTACATTGTTCTTCGATGATCTTATGAAGCTCTATAGTGACATGTAAGTGGGAGGAGCCAATTCAGGACAATACTTACTTTTTTATATTCTCCCATAAACACACTCTCAGGTCTCTATCACAGTCCACATGCAAACTGGGTTAATATCTCTTTTCACACCTTCACAAAATGGAATACGGCAATTCTTACCAGCTGAAAGATCTGGCAGAATTCACATCCCCTTTTTTTTTTTCCCCTGCCCTCTGGCTTGGAATACTTCTAACACAACATACTTGATAAGTTTCTTGTAACTTTCTCTGGGTAGATCTCTTCTGTGTATTTCTTTTGCCTACCCTAACATCTTTCAAATCATAAGAATTCTTGGGGGAAGAAATCTATTTTCATAGCAGCATGACAGGCAAAGCTACCATAGATATTAACACTTATTTCACCTATTGCATGGAAATTACAGCTTTCTTCCCCTAACTCAAGAGCTGTCTAACTTTTGGTAGGTGGATTTGACGGTAGGACCCATAGGTTTTTCACGTGGTGGCACAAGTCATAGGATTTTGCCCTAAGACCTGAAAAAGTCAGTTTGACCTTAGTACACTAAGTGGAAACCACAGCTAACACACAACAACACAAACACATATTAAATCCTTACTCTTTCCATATTAAGTACATTATTTGAAATTTCTGGTTCTGTTCCTGTCACCTGTAAAATACATCTCTCAGCTCAGTTGAGTATAAAACTAACCAGAGATCATACAATAAAGAGCTGTTAAAAAGCTTATGGAAAAGGAAATCCTGGTAAAGAATAAACCCTAATGCAGGTGCTCATTTAGATTGATCATTGCTCATTGATCTCATTTCCCCAAATGAGAGATTAACATCTTAGTAGAAATTCTAGGTCTATAAACACAATCCTGAATAGCATTGATTCTCCATTTTAAAACTCATAATTTTGAAATGCATCAGCACTTTGTAACCCACTTTGAACTTCCAGTGTCTGATGCATGAAGACAGGTCTCATGTCTATGTGGAGAACCAGGGGATGCAAAAATGTTGAAAACTTATATGCACACACTTGCAATTCTGCTAATGATTTCTTCTTTCTAATAGACAAAGGCTTTGTTAACTAAGTACCCATTAAAGATGACATGCAAAAGAATCTTGTACAAGGTCTTGCATTTTACCTAATTTGAAAAAGCATTAAGGATTTTGAAATAAGCAGTTATTCATGTAAATGAGAGACTATCCACTTACAGTTATGTAATTAAGTACTAAGGGAGCTACCATCTTACTAAATGCTAATGGAATTTAAGAAAAAGCTCTATGAAGAACAGAACCACCTCAGTTTAGACTCATAGCCCTGGTGCAATGTTAACTGCTGAAGACATGAACTTGGTATAAGCAGACTCTTGAGAAATGAGACTGGTTCACACCTCTTATTTTAACCACTGAAAATGTATAGTGTACCTTCATAGGCACAACGGGCAGTTTCTGTGTTTGTACAGATCTTACTTTTCCTCTGGTTAAAAATATGTTTTTAACAAATATTATGGCTGAGGGTACAGTTCAGACGTCAACTGAGCATACGTTATGACAGATGTTTGGTTATGACAGAAGACCAAATTAAGAGAGAAGGAAGAAGGCCCAGAGAGTGTCATGACAGGGGACACTTCTGCTACAAAAAAGACATACAGAAAAAAAGTCTGTGCTGAACTAAAATAGCCTGAAGTCATGGTAAAGCAACTTAAGAGTTTTTTGCATAGCTTTACAGACTTGTGTAGATCACCTTGTAGAATACACCATGTCCATCAATTACACTGCTTATAAACTTAAGACAAGTATGTTTCCAGAACTGATTAAACAAACACCTCAGACAGCACACATACCTCATTCACCTAAAATGCCCTTTTGCATCCCTTGACTTTATTGGGTTATACTTTGCCCTTTACTATAAAGCAGTCATCTTCGATACATCAAAGACATGACCACCATGGAAGCGCTCCAGTTAACCTTCAGGACTCTCCTTTTATAACAACCACAGTAAAGAGGATGAAACCTGGGACACAGCCACTAAACAGAAAGGGACATAAAAATCATTAGAAGTCATACAAAATTCATAAAGATATTTCCTCCAAATCACTCTGGCACCAGATTTTAACTTTTGTATTAAAGTGCAATTTTGTGTGCAGTTTTGACCAAGGAACGCCATTATAAATAGCACCATATTGTGTAGAGCTAAGGAAGAAGACAGTGAGACTCTTCCTCTGGATGTGGTATTTTGTCTCTTTTTAAAACAGAGAGCAGGGAGGTCCACTTTCAGAAGCAGTGCTGGTCTGTGAATTCCAAGGGCACCTCTCTGACATTTGGCTTTTCAGCTTGAAGAGGTGCAGGATGTTAAGTTTCTCATCAAGAAAATATTAATAATAATAATATAACTAACAGATTAGTACTAGGTGCCTCACTGTAGCCAGCTGTGTTACACAGGGAGCCTAAATGTGCAACTCAGGACTGTGCTTTCTGGTATGAGGCCAGGCACTTCTGGAATTTGCTGTAAGTATTCTCAGAAACCTTTAAGTGCTTCAGTGACTTTTGAAATCTATGTGTACTGTTTAATTGTTGTTACAAAGCTGCAGTATCAGAACGCTTAATCTTCTTTCCATTACCACCTTTCAGTGAATTTTTACGTAATTCCTCCTGGACAGTATAAACAGCAGAAGTGCAAAAATAAAAATCTAACCCACCATAAAAAAGTATTTTCTGTGCTAAGTGTTATTCTTGAAGAAAGGAATGGGCATTTTCTCATTTTAGTAGCTTGCATGCTTTTTATTTTCAAAGAATGTCTCTATGATTGTCTGTATAGCTTTTTCTTCATTTCCGTAATGATTTCTTCCAAACAATCCGAGAGCAGAATTTATCATGAGCTCCAGGGAAAGACTGGACCCAAGAGGTTTCAATAATTGAACAGACTGAGCAAAGCTTTGATTTGCTGCAATAGCCATTTCCTAGTCTGGAAACCTGAAGAGCAGCTCCTTTTTCTACTCGTATAAAAATGCATTTATGACACTTCCCCAGGCTTCTTTCGAAATCTGTGCTGGTTTCACATCTTTGTAAATACAAATATTCATGATGGACTGTTGGAGACAGCATTACATCAAACAGTTGCTTCAGTGTTTTTCAAAGCACAGTCATTGCACAGTAGAGCACGTTTTATTCACTGGAACACTGCAGACTTTCCTGGAACAGAACAGAGAGTGCAAACCCTCTTCATCTCCTCTAGTGAAGTAAGACACCTTGTGAAAGCATGATTTTAACAGGCTGTATTTTAGGACTGCATTTTAATTTGTTCTTTGTAAGTAGGAAGGCATACGATTTGTACAAACACTTAATCTCAGGAAGAAACGTAGAGATGGCTTTTTGCTTAAGTAAGTCCAAAGCTTGTCACACTACTAATCATTTACAAAAAGTCTTCTGAACATCTAAGTGCATGTATTTGCATCGTTCCTTCAACAGAACTTAGATTTTATTTGGAAAGAAAACATCCCTACTTCGTGCTCAGCTTTCATCTGTCCTCATGCTCTAATTAGCCAATTAATTTAGCAAACAAGACGTAGAACATATCAAAGGGCCAGCACAGGCAGTTTGTTTTGTGGTCACATGGCAAGCTTATATTTACACTTGCAAATGTAAGATTTTGCTTAAGAAACAGACCAAGTATTTTCCACACAATCTAAGACAGCTGGATTCTTGCTAAGATCAGCAGTTAGTACTAAATGAAAATAAGACTTAAGTCTTACTTAAGTAGGAATTTCCTTCAGCATGCAGGCTGAATTCAGACCCCAGAAACTAAAGTGCATTGCAACCTCATGGGCCCTCCAAATCCTCCTTATATGCCATCTATCTTGGAGGGTACCTGCTCTCCGTTGTTATCTACTGCTGTTCCTCTGAAGTTAGATACAAGCACAGACCTCCTCATTTGTGCTGAAAACTTGACAGCTATGTCCTGCCTCTGCAACCCAAACCCAGCTACCCCTCTGCCCAATTCACTTGACACTGTCAGAACTCACCTGAGCCGTTAGGCTTTCAGAGTTGTTTGAAAAGTGCAGGAGGTGGCTGCGATGGCAGGGACTGCCTTTCATACCACCATCACCCAAGAGGAGAGAGACCCTGGCTCACCCACAGGGCCCAAACAGGGGACGCCAGTCCCACAGCTCTGCCCCACAGATATGGCCCCAAGGACCAGCCAAGATGACCGCCAGTCCCAGCCCCTTCAGCTGAAGCTGTGCGGGAGGGAGGGAGGGAGGGAGGGAGAAGGGAGAAGAAAACAGTCACCCACAACTCATCCCTTCCTCTCTGTTTTTATCTGTCTCCTCCAGCTTTCTTTCAATTTCCATCCTGGGAGAGGAGACTGGAAGTCAGGATCACCTTCTGGAAGGCACGCCACTTGTCAGTGAGCAACAGAATCAGGCTTTCTCTCTTGCACTATTTTTTTCCCCTGTCTTTAAGCCTGATCAGTACAGAACAAGATTGATTCCATTTAACTTGGCACAATGGGAAAGAGTGAGAATTATGAATCACACCGTGTGACCAAGGGCAGGTAATTCAAGAATGCGACTGAATTAGGTATTTCATAATTGCATTTGGCATTCTCACAGAAATCACTTGCCCCCACATGAAACCTGACACTGTTGAGAGATATGAGAGAATAGCAATTTTTTAACGAAGAAAATAGAACTGGAACTGTGTAAGAAACCATGGGGTTCTAGAAGCACCTTAAAGAGGTGTGACCTCTTCAACCAAAACCAGTAATGCGTGCTGTACCTTTAATTAAAGAGAATTCAGTAAAAATAGGAACATGTTTCTTAAATGATGATTTTTACTACATTTTTCCGTAAATAAATATTCTAGTAAACACATACCGCAACTACCCATATTTCACACAAACAATGAAAACTCACAGTAATATTCAGTTATTAATGCTCCACTAATGTTAATTAGACCAAACCCAGATTACTACTACCATCTCCCTATTCCTCAGGGCACAGAAGAGGCACATTTGATTTCCTAGCATTTTTCTATCACTTAAAAATCGAATTAGTTTTCCCTGTCCTCTTTTCATTCACACAAAAAGCCATTCCTATAAAGAGTTAGTCCAAATACATGAACACAAAACAAATGTACTTCTCCAAATACTATACAAATTATTTTCAGTAGCCTGAAGTGATGGCAAAGTAATGCAAGGCAACCACAGATAGGATGCTGACAGATCATACTCAACTCCTTGTTTTAACTAGAGCCTATACTGGCCAGTCATGCAAAACCCACCTGTCTTAGTGTGACCAGTAATTGCTGAGATACACAAGAAAAAGCACACTAACAGTCTTGAGCTTCTATTGATTATGTCTAGGTAAAACTGCAGTGACAGTACTTGTAAAGTATTCTGTTCAAAAAAAAAAAAAAAATACAAAATAGAGTTAAAGGATTTGCCATCTCTGCACATTCTTCTTGCAGTACAAATTTGTTTGGAAAAAAAATCACGATAGTGCCGGTATACAGCAGTAAATCACTACTGAAAGGCACAGTTTGAACACTCTGTGCTCAATGCACAGGCTGTCACATCTCTCAGTATTCTGTCCCTTAAGCTTCACATCAAAAGGACACCTTATCTAAAAAAAAAACCTTACAAAAACTATCAATTCAAAACATCAAAATGAGTTGTCTCCAATCTGTTTTATTGCTTTCAACCAGGAGCAATGGATTCAAAACCAACATATGTACCTTGCAAATAATATAAACCGCAATTCATAAAACAGAGGCAACAGTTGTCTAAATGCTTCCTAAATAATACACAATCCTAAGCATCTCGATAGTGCCATTAGTGGGAGTGAAAAGAACAACTGAGGAGGAGATATTTTGTCTATATTCCAAATGACGCTGAGTATTTTCTTGGATGGGAAAGCTGAGTTTACTCCAAAGTTGTGATGACAGGCAGGAGAAACAAGACAGTGTCTTGATGGACTGATGACAATGACAACAATAAGTGATCTTAATTACTAGTTCCAACCTTTCATGAGGGCAAAATGAAGTGATTAAGAGGTTGAGCAATGAATCCAAATAAATCTAAGAACCTCATAGTCCAGCTTTTCTACACCTCACAGGACAGTTTGGCATAGACCTGCAGTGAGGCTGAAACTGAGAGAGAGCTTCCCATCTAGCAAAAACTCTTCTTACAATTTCACAGTATGCAAGACACAAACTCTTTCTAACAGAAGCCCAGCTTCATGTCTTGGGTCACATTCTGCAGAACACACACAGTTCTGCATCCAACACCTGTGCAAAAAAGGAGTTTCACCTATGTTGAATATATTCTATTACAGTCTCTAAGACATTTGAGAACATATATAAAAATCACTTGAAAAAGCCAAAGAAAGAGAAAAGGCAAACATATTATCTTCACCCATATCACGTAGGAATGGAGAGCAGAATGACCCTGCAATAATCAAGCCCAAGCAGTTCATAACTTGTCCATGAGCAATATAATGGCAAACCCCTATGACAGGGCACTTGTTTATAACAGTAGGAAAGCAAACAACAGTTTTCAAACACTCCTTGGCAGAGTCTTATTCATATGTTTATGTGACCTCCTGTAAGGTCAGGCACTGCTCAAATAGGTAATGCTTTTCTGGGAAACTTTTTGATGTGTTTATGTAACCAATTCAGTTTCCCAGTAAAGCATTACCTAATTGAGCAGTGTCTGACCTTTCAGGAGGAGTTTTGCCACTATCTTCACCATCAGTTATGAATTACACACCAATATAACAGTGGATTATCCAGTTCTTAAGGTACAGAATAAAATAATAAGCTGCAAGCTACAAGGTACTAACATAGCGGTAATCGTGACAGCAGCCTTGCGAATTAAATGGAAGTTTTCTGTTTTAGGGCTTCCTGTCCTCATTAGGGAGCAGAAGAGACCAACTGAATTGCATGGTCTTCAGCAATGCACTGCAGCCTCCGCTATGGCAGAAGTCCTGCAGACAAACCTGATCAGGAGTAGCAATGCATCAGTAAGGGGGGGTGGGCGGGGGCGCTGGGAAGAGACACTTCTTTCCTCTCCCTGCCCACTGCTTTCTCAAGCCTCACTGACTCTATACCTTTAAGTTTTAATACTACTGTACTTGCTAGTGCCATGATACTCTTTTTGTTGGTTGCTCCTTGCAGGAGCTACCCCTCCTCCTGATTCGGGGTTGGCACAGCTGGGGCCTGTAGCCACCACTTGACCAGCAGGGTAAAGTAAGGCGCAATTAGCTGTTCTCAGGTCTGTTCATCTTCTGTCAAAGGTCAAGCTCACTCAGCTGTGACTAACCACACAGCTGGACTTCACCCCAGACATGGGAAGGAGGTTTCAGTATTGTATACATGCAGAATGCACCTTAAGACACTATGCCCATGTCCAAAGAGCACACAGTGACCTCCATCCATCCATCCATCCATCCAACAATCTGAACCCAAAGAATATCCTGTCCTTCCCCTCCATGGTCACTAAGTACCTTGTACCCCACAGGTTGCATTTCTTACTGGTTATCTTCGCCTATTGTGTGTCAATTACTTCCTAACTGGTTAACTGCAGTGTTCAAACACAAACCATTGGCTTTAGCCTGTATTTTTGGTAACCATACCATGAAAGCCAAACTGTACTGACTCAGACTTCCTGTCTCAGAAAGATGAGGGAAGCCTGCTTATAGTCTTGCTGGAGATACTGCTTTCTCCTTCTCCAAGGCAAAGGAAACAAAAAAGGAATGAGAAGAGCTGACAAGTCTCAACACTTCCCAAGGTCACATCAGAAATAAAGCACTGATCAACTGTATCTAGCAAGTTTCCAAAAAGAGCAAACAGCAAAAGGGCACTGTCAATCTGTTCACCAGACTGAACAAAATCTCCATAAACCCATAAGCCCAATGCCATTGTGTTCGATTTCAAAGTTTTCACAGGACACAAATAAGAAGGTTGGCACTGATCCTTTCTGAA